>NC_056058.1:72587489-72890520 GCF_016772045.2 Ovis aries
TTGACTCAGTTCTAATGAGGTGGATGAAACTGGAGCCGATTATACAGAGTGAAGTAGGCCAGAAAGAAAAACACCAGTACAGTATACTAATACATATATATGGAATTTAGAAAGATGGTAACAATAACACTGTATGCGAGACAGTTTAAGAGACACAGATGTATCGAACAGTCTTTTGGACTCTGTGGGAGAGGGAGAGGGTGGGATGATTTGGGAGAATGGCATTGAAACATGTATAACAGCATATAAGAAATGAATCGCCAGTCTAGGTTCAATGCACGATATAGGATGTTTGGGGTTGGTGCACTGGGATGACCCAGAGGGATGGTATGAGGAGGAGGTGGGAGGGGGGTTCAGGATTAGGAACACATGTACACCCGTGGCAGATTCATGTTGATGTATGGCAAAACCAATACAATATTGTAAAGTAAATAATAATAATAATAATAAAAATTTTTAAAGTAAACAAAACAACATAAAATCACGTGTTTAATACTATCCCAATTATTTTTTGAGATATATAAGTAAGCATATGTAAATGCACAGAAGAAAAACTGGGAAACTAATCATTATAGTTAATACTATTTAGCTCAGGAGAAGTGAGTGTGAAATCCAAAGGTAGGGGAAGAGCAAAGATAGCTTCTTTGATATACTGGTGGTTTGTTTGAATTTTAATTTCATGTATCTTTGAATTATTGTTGCAATATTTTTAAATACTTAAGAAAACAAGGGGGACTTTCAGGTGAATTTCCACTTGTTTAAATATCTTCCAAAACTACACTAAAATATCAGAACAGAACTTTTTGAAAGCTGGATGGATGAGTGGGAAAGAATCTAAGGAGAAGGAATCTAAAGGAAACTCAGTCCTAAATTTGCAGTGGAAGGAGCCAAGAAGAAACTCAATATGCTTTGCAGAATCTACAAAGGCTCTGAAATTGGCAACATTAGGTCCTCTGGGAATGTACATGGAAGTGAAATTAAAAACAAAAGGACAGCTGGAAAGACTTAAAGCAGTAGTTAGAGAATCCTGGGATTAGCTACATCCCGCTCCCTTCCCTGTTCTATGGTTAGTTTGGGTATCATCTCTGCCCAACAGGATGAAGGGTGTTTATTCTCTGGAGGACATAAGATAAGTTTACTCTCTAGATGGAAAGCAGAAGGCATAGATAATCAAGGCAGAAGATAATAGATGGAAAAAAGAAGTTCTCCATCAGGAATTGTCTTAATGAAAGGGCCCACTGAGATCAAACTATAAGGAAGCCCACAGCCCAGAAGTCCCACACATGCACTCAGGAGCTTCCTGTCAGTTGTTCATTGCCCTATTCTTGAAGAATCACCAACACTGGAAACAAGACTCAAACATGTAAGGCAGAGTTTGAAAGAAATAAAAGCAACTTGAAGGAAGCAGTCTTTGCAAGGAGAATAAAACTTTAAATAAACTATCCCCACTTTACTCAAAAGATAAGGCAAGCTACAACATACATTAAATAAGAGCATGATACTATTAAAAGAAGAAGGAGGAGGAAAAGAAGTAGGAGGGAAGGAGGAGAGGAAGAAAGAAAAGAAAGAACAGAACAAAAGAGAGCTATGGGGAAAAATAAATATATACATACATACAGTTATATGTATATAGTACATATATGGGGCTTCCCTCCTAGCTCAGTTGGTAAATCATCTGCCTGCAATGCAGGAGACCCAGGTTCAATTCCTGGGTCGGGAAGATCCCCTGGAGAAGGAAATGGCAACCCACTCCAGTATTCTTGCCTGGAGAATCCCATGGACAGAGGAGCCTGACAGGCTACAGTCCATGGGATTGCAAGAGTCAGACACGACTTAGTGACTAAGTCACCACCAACAAACAAACCACCACCACCACCAGTGCATATATAGGTATGTGCTTATACACAGGGGTATGTGTGTGCACATGCGTGTAACTCAATGGAAGAGATGAAAGATGAAGGTGAGGAAATCTCCCAGAAATTGAACAAGACTTCAGATAATAGTTGTGCCTGTATTTATTATATTTATGTGCTTTTTTTCCAGAGTGGTTTTTGCTCACAGCTTAACACAGTATACCTCACTAACCCATTTGCTTATCTTGATCTTTCAATTTCCCAGTTTCTGTTAACACGTAAGTTCCACTATCATCTCAAGAGCTAATTTTTCTATAGAAAGTACAAACTTTTATTTCCCATTTTGATTTCCAATCCAATTTCCCAATTTCAAAACATAAAAAAATGTTAGAATGTAAATCACTTCTCTGCTTTTGGTCCCAGAAGAGGGTGAAGTCAACCCTCGTAAAAGAAAGGAAAGAAAGAATATAGTTTTTATTTGTTTATGTCAATCTCTCCCACTTGAATGTAAATTACATTCCATGATCAGGGACTCTTTTGCTTTCTCACTGTCTAGAACTGTGCCCAATGAAATTAAAGAGATTAGAAAATACTTCTTGAATGAATAAATGAACAAACATAGCCCAGGGGGATGTGGCTTTTGGAAGCGCCATTGCAACTTAGAGAAAGAATGGATATAGTAATAACGCAGCAGTGAGAAATATTCTGACAACCAAGATTTTATCTCTTATGATACTTGCCTTGAAAAGTCTCAAATAAGGTATCTCTGCAATTAAATCCATTTCCCCAGTATAACTCTGATCAGACCATACTTGGAGGTACAACAATCAATCTCTATAATGACTTTCTTTATATACATATTTGTGACCCAGGGATTCCCATCTGTGATAGGATACCCTTGGGAAAATTCCCTGTATGGTCTATGAACCCTCATTCCCGCCTCATGACAAGTATCTGTGTGTTAGAAGCAGATGGTTTAACAGGCTGTGAGTTATTCTTTTTTACTTAATGTTTTCTTAATTTTAGCAAACTAATGCATCCACGTGGCTTTCAAGTCACAATCAGATGGTGGGGTAGAGAGTGAGCCATTTGGTTGAGGAGCACCCAACTGTCAGCATTCGTGGGTTCCTCCTGTTGAGGGTGTAAGCCTAGCTGTCAGTATTCTGAAACATTTCAGAATAGGGACAGGGGATCTCACCATTCAAGCTGCATACATTCAATATCTCACTGTGATCCCCAGCTGTACAAACATTGCCAGTGGGAACTTCTCACTTTCTACCAGGGTGGACAAGAAGCAGCTTCTAAGTGAGAGAGCTAAGAGAAGTCATCTCATGACGCAAAAGTTTAATGAATCCCGATTTTCCACTTCTTGCCATTCTCACTTTTAGAAACTATCTGGCATCTCTGAATCCTACGCCTTCCTAGATGCTCGGATATAATTTTCCTTTTCTCTCATTGGCTTCATTCACTGCAGGCTTTAGTTTCAGCTTTTCCAGGTTGGCTAATTCATTGTCTTTTTTTTAGAAATTGCGTGTCTTTGCTCTTCAAGATTTTATAAAACAACAGTGATCCAAATACATAAAACAAATGTCATGAGTGGTTGTCACCAAAGGTCCATAATTTCTGCCATAAGGGAAACAATAAAGGAGAGATTCACTCCCCCACATCTCTTTCTCTCTGTCTTTCCAATTTCACAAAACTGGTAGCATTGCTAGAAATCCATCTCCATTTACTTGTTCATGTCCATTCTCTTGAAGATACATCAGTTCAGCAGCAAAGACTTTTCAGAAAATTAAAAGAATCCCGACTTCAGACAGGAATTAAACAGAATGAAATCTTCTGACCAGTCTCAGTCTCTTAGTGTCCTGCAATTTCTGTTTCATTTGGGATCAAAAAAGGATCCAAGTAAGACCTTCTCCAGTGAAGTAGAAGCCTTGGCCCAAAAAAAGGGGCAGATTGAAGGGGCTTCCTGAATTGTACTTCCAGTGCATTGATCTTGATCCTATCAGATTACTGGAGTAAGTCCATTGCTGTGGTATACTACTGATAATACTGACCATCAAGTTTCCGTGTCTTCTTTCCACTTTATTTAGCAGTGCTGTTCTTGGGTCTTAATCTGGATCCCTAATATTCTAGGTTTTCCCATTTCAACCTCTATTTCCTGACTCACAGACCTCAAGCTGCCTCTGAAGATTGAGAAATCTGAGGCCTCCCACTGCCCCCACTGCCAACACCAGCAGCTCTATGGCACCAGTCATATTCCCTCTCTTTCTTTCTGATTCACACTTACAAAGTGTTAGCCTGATGCCAACCATGTCTGTGACAACATCACTCTTGCTTAAAAAACTGTGAAGATAAAACCCACTGTGTGGATTTCAGCCTATAAATAAAGCCATGCATAAAATATCTTCACCTAAAAATTACCCAAATAGGTGAAACCACTTCATAACCAGCTATTTTTCCCATCAAATTTACCTAAATATCACCCTTTAGGTGGGCTTCACAGGTCATGCTAGTGGTAAGGAACTCACATGCCAGTGCAGGAGATGTAAGAGACGTAGGTTCAATCCCTGGGTTGGGAAGATCCCTTGGAGGAGGGCACAGCAACCCACTCCAGTGTTCATGACTGGAGAATCCCATGGACAGAGAAGCCTGCAGGTTATAGTTCATAGCATCACAGAGCTGGACACAGGTGAAGTGATGTAGCATGCATATCTTTTAGGTCTGTTCAATCCTATACATACTTAAAAAGCTAAATCACGTTACCCTCTCCAACAGCCTCAAGTAATATTTTGAGTTTATTCTCACGTCTCCTTTTCCACTTGCCTCAATTTTACATTTAACTGTATACTGCCTTACATTGCTGTTAAATGTTCCTGATTAAGTAAAGGACAAAAAGATGAGTTTCATGAGAGAGAAAATAATGGAAGAGAGAATCAAGCTAAGAATTATACATATTCCCAAGCAACAAAACAGAATTGGGACAAAAGTAATCCTTAATGTATATTGCCACAGTACTATGCTGCTGCTGCTGCTGCTGCTAAGTTGCTTCAGTCGTGTCCAACTCTGTGTGACCCCATAGACAGCAGCCCACCAGGCTCCCCTGTCCCTGGGATTCTCCAGGCAAGAACACTGGGGTGGCTTGCCATTTCCTTCTCCAATGCATGAAAGTGAAAGTGAAGTTGTTCAGTCGTGTCCGACTCTTCACAACCCCATGGACTGCAGCCTACCAGGCTCCTCCCTCCATGGGATTTTCCAGGCAAGAGTACTGGAGTGGGGTGCCATCGCCTTCTCCAACAATACTATAAGCTTGATATAAAAGGGAAAAGCTCATATTATGCTGTTAATTCATGATTCTATGATGATTCTTCCAGCTTATTTACCAACCCTTCCATCCGCACATATATAGTCCTCTTGCCACCAGATACCTAGATTTCCTTCTAGCATTAAAGTGGGTGTTCTGGAACAAGAGATTTATCTTGGATTCCAAAATTAAGAGAAAAATGCCCTTAGGTATGTTTACCATGTATGTCAAAAAGAATATGACTCTGAAAAAATATGGAACAAAAACACACACACAAAAAGTCTCTTTCCAAACAACCAGTTTCTTCCTCTTTGTTTAGGAAAAAGTATTTCTGTAATCTATATATACTTTTAAAGTATGTTTTCAACCATCATATTGTCTCATGGTAAAGTTAGTTAAATTTCCTTGGGTCACTAAGAACAAGTTTACTATCTTTTCTGGGTAAACTCAGTATCTATTAAAAAAAAAAAAAAACAACGTACTCACAGAGGATGATTTCTGATGTTCAAATGTTAATAATCAAAGAAAAATTTCCCTCACTGGAAAAATAAATATGGCCTGAGTATGCAGTATGAATGCATTCACCATGTTCAACGCAATCAATAGAGAGACATTAGATCCAGGCACACCACAACAAATATTTCAGCTTATAAGAATAAAGAAAACATCTTAAAAGTATTCAAGCAAGAAGAAGAAACACGCCACCTATAATAAATAAAAGCTAGGCTGGCCTAAGATTTAACACTAAATTTTATTGTGAAGAGAAATTCAGTGACTCAGTAATTTAGTATCCAGATCACTTGTTTTAAATGAATGTATACAGACATTCTCAGGTGCAAAAAAAATCTCTAAAAAACACACAGAAAACCAAATTTGAGGAGACACTCGAGTCAACTGAAAGATAATATCAAAATTAGGAACTAAATTGAAAAAGACATGAAATAAAATTGATCCCAATAATTAATTTGCAGCAAACCTTGGGACTCCACTTTAATTATGTGTAACTGACTCCATTCAAGGATGAAACTTGACCACACAGTGCCTTGTGCCATGTGCTCAGTTGTGTCCAACTCTTTGCTACCCCATTATGGACTATATAGCCCTCCAGGCATTTCTGTCCATGAGATCCCCCAGGCAAGAATCCTGGATGGGGTTGCCATTTTCTTTCTCCAGGGGATCTTCCCACCCCAAGGATTCAACGTGTCTCTTGCACCTCCTGCATAGGCAGGTGGGTTCTTACCCACTGAGCCATCAGTGAAGTTCCATATAGTGCTTTGCTCACATGTTTCTCTTCTGTGTGTCTCCTTTCTTCATTCCAAAAATTCATGTTTTTGAGCCCTCTAAGAAATGCAGCAAAAAAGGCTGTGGATTTGGAATCATCTTCTCTAAAAGTTTCACAGTAATTTATGGCAATCTACAGCAAAGGAAACAACAGTAAGCACTTAAATAATTTGCCCAACCTACTGAATTTGCTATTCTCTAAAACAGAAAACAAATTTTAATACTAAGGCCTTTTTTAATATAAATAAATAGGAAAGTTAAAAAGATAATGGGAAATCACTGATCATTGTTCAAAGCAGAAATTATAGGGTTTAAGGAAAAACGTGTTATATCTATCTATCCTCCAAAACCTCTAATATGATGTTTACATTTCCATTTAAGCATGAAAAAGATCTATTACCAAAATTATTGAGCTTTGATACTGGCCACAAGGACTCAATTTGGGAGCTTGTGTTGTTATTCAACATGAAGCTACCCAACATAATTGGAAAGCATTGTAGTATAGAAAATACTTGTCATTTGCGCAGGGAAAGTGAATTTATTCACAATAGCACTGTTCTTTTCATTGATTTTAGGGGGAAAAGTTGCCATTTGGATTATGTGTATCATTTCCCAAGCTATTTATTAAAGTTTTATAGCAGAGGAAAATATTTTTAAGAAGCAAATTAGGGACTTCCTTGGTGGTCCAGTGGTTAAGATTTTGCCTTCCAATGCAGGGTTCGATTCCCTGGTCAGGGAACTAAAATCCCAAATGCTTTAGGGCTATAAAAACAAAACATACAGAAGAAATATTGTAAAAATTCAATAAAGACTTTAAAAAAAAAAGAAGAAAATTGTTTGCATATGGGTGTTCTGTTTGGTTCTTTTTGCAGATGCCACAGCCACATATGTACCCCATGAGCAGAGCTGTTTAAAAAGATTTACTCTATCTATAATGCTATCTCTTACCTCTCTAAAAAGTTGCTAGCTGTGTAATGATGTTCACAACGAGAAGAAGAGGGATATGGACAAGAGACTGAGTCTCACCTGAAGTCTCTGAACAGAAGAGAGAAATCTGAGTCCCTCCCACTGCTCACAGGGACCCAGAATCATTATGAAAGGGCTGCCGATGAGAGGCTGGGAATGTTGCAAGTTTGTACATGTGCTAAGTCACTTCAGTCGTGTCTGACTCTGAGACCCCATGGACTGCAGCCCACCAGGCTCCTCTGTCATGAAATTTTCCAGGCAAGAACACTGGAGTGGGTTTTCATTTTCTCCTTTAGGGGATCTTCCAGACCCAGGCATCAAACCCACGTCTTCTGCATTTCCCGCATTGGCAGGCCAATTCTTTACTACTATGCCACCTGGGAAGCCCCAAAAGCCTACAGTATGTGGTATTCCCAGGCAATTTATCCAAGTACTAACCAGGCCTGACCCTGTTTAGCTCCCTAGATCAGACAAGACTGGGCACGTTCAGGGCAGTAAGGGATGAACTAATTTAGTAATGAAAAATATTCACAGAGAAAACATGCTCAAAAGCCATGACTGAGAACCCTAAATACATTTTCATCACAAACTTCATATAAAAATCATATAATATGGCAGAGTTTAAGCTTTAGAATCAGAAAGACCTGGGACTTCCCTGGTGGCCCAACTGATAAAACTTCATGCCCCCATGCAGAGGGCCTGGGTTTGATCCCTGGTTGAGGAATTAAGATCCCACATGTTGCAACTAAGCCTGCATACCACAGCTACTGAAACCTGAGCACCACAATGGAGACCCAGCACAGCCGAAAAAAGAAAAAAAAAGAAGAAGAAGAAGAATCAGAAAGACCTGAATTCAAATTCTAACAATCCACTCATGGCATATAATTTGGACAAGTTATTAAAAATCTCTGACTCTCTGTTTGCTCTTTGGCAAAATGAGGATAACAATACCTGTCTCTTGAGTGCTTTTGAAGAACTGAGTTAATACGTGTAAATTGTACATATGTATGCTCTCAAGTCGGAGAAGGCAATGGCACCCCACTCCAGTACTCTTGCCTGGAGAATTCCAGGGACGGGGGAGCCTGGTGGGCTGCCGTCTATGGGGTTGCACAGAGTCAGAGAGGACTGAAGCGACGCAGCAGTAGCAGCAGCATGCTCTCAAGTCCGGAGAAGGCAATGGCACCCCACTTCAGTATTCTTGCTTGGAAAATCCCATGGATGGAGGAGCCTGGTGGGCTGCAGTCCATGGGATCACGAAGTCAGACACGACTGAGCAACTTCACTTTCACTTTTCACTCTCATGCATTGGAGAAGGAAAGGGCAACCCACTCTGGTGTTCTTGCCTGGAGAATCCCAGGGACAGAAGAGCCTGGTAGGCTGCCATCTCTGGGGTCGCACAGAGTCAGACATGACTGAAGCGACTTAGCAGGAGCAGCAGCATGCTTTCAAGTCACTCAGTCGTGTCTGACTCTTTGCAACCCATGGACTGTAGCCCACCAGGCCCCTCTGTCCATGGAATTCTCCAAGTAAGAAAACTGAAGTGTGTTGCCATCTCCTCCTCCAGGAGATCTTCCCAACCCAGGGATCGAATCCATGTCTCCTGCATTGGCAGGTGGGTTCTTTACTGCTGAGCTACCAGGGAAGCAAGAATTCTTTACCACTGTGCCATAATGATGTCCCCAGGTCAACTTAGAAAAAAGAAGAAATCCAGAGACTTTGTACTGAAGTGAAAAATAATAATAATATCAATCAGTAAAATTTATTGTAAACTTACTGTGACCTTCAAAGCTGGGGTGTTGTGGAATATTTTAAAACTCTGGTTTTTCCATATAAATCAAATAATAAACTCCTGAGGGTCATGGATGAAACTATGAGCACTACAAAAAGTAAAAAGGAGACATCTATGTAGAAAAAGGAACAATAAGAAGGCAATGGGAGCTGAGCCTTACAGAATGAGCAAATGACAAATAGAAAAAGCAAGGGAGGAGACAGCAATTCACAGAGGACATTCACAGTGTGTATGCATGCGTGTGAGAGAGACAGCAACAGAAAGGGACAGAGATAGAGAGCGTAGAGAAAGGAGAGGGAGAAGAGAGAGACAACCGTGAGTTGGGTACCCAGTGAAGGCCAGTACTGCATTCATTGCCTTACATGTGGCTGTGCTGTGCTTAGTTGTTCAGTCATGTCCAACTCTCTGCAACCCCATGGACTGTAGCTTGCCAGGCTCCTCTGTCCATAGGGATTCTCCAGGCAAGAATACTGGGGTGGGTTGCCATGCAACCAGAGGATCTTCCCAACCCAGGGATCAAATCCAGGTCACCCACATTGCAGGTGGAGTCTTTACCGTCTGAGCCAACAGGAAAGCCCAAGAATACTGGAATGGGTAGCCTATTCCTTCTCCATGGTATCTCCAAGGTATCTTCCCAGCCCAGGAATTGAACCTGGGTCTCCTGCATTTCTCCTGCAAGAATCCCCAGCAGATTCTTTACCAGCTGAGCTACCAGAGAAGCCCTGCCTTACACAGTAATCACATTTAATCATCAGAACACACCTGCAGGTATTATCTCCATTTTAGAGATAAAGAAACTGAGGTTATAGAGGTTAGAACACAGAGCTATCTAGTAATGGCAGAGGCAGGATTTGAATCCAGGTTTGCCCAATCCAGTACTCAGGCTTTTCCCGACATCACAGTTGTCACGTCATGATAAACATGATCAGACTGGAATGTTCTGTTTGTTGAGGAAGGCATACATTTTTATTCAGAATGTCCATCTTGTGACAAAAACTTCAATTTTCTTGAATTCCAAGATTGAAATAAATATTTAAAGTATAGGAATTCAGCTCTTTCCCCCTTAAGCAAAAATTGCTTTGTTGTTGTTCAGTTGCTTAGTCATGTCTGACTCTGCAACCACATGGACTACAGCATGCCAGCTCCCCTGTCCACTGTCTTCTGGAGTTTGCCCTGATTCATATCCATTGAGCCGGTGATGCTATCTAACCACCTCATCCTCTGCTGCTCCTTCTCCTTTCACCTTCAATCTTTTCCCAGCACCAAAGCTTGCTTAGCAGATCCAAAACTCCCTGCAAAGACTACTATTCCCTTGATAAACTAAATTCCCTTCTCATCTACCTCCTAGCCCCAGCAAATTCTGTTTCTCACTCAGAGAGGAATTGATTTTCATTGGTATTCATTTGAAGTAGGGAAGGTCACACCTTAGAACATTGGAAATGTATTGTCTAAAGAGCACAGTTTGTATCTTGCTTCCAAGAGAAGATCTTTAAAGATGCCTTGGCTTAGCTGACTTTTCTTCCCCTCCTGCATCCAAGAAACATCCTCCAGGGAGAAAGTCAATTTCAAATCTCACACTGCAGAGGCTCTGGGGCAGTAAGTTGCTGAATGCAGATTAGCCTAGTCCTTCTCTTTTGAGATAAATGGAATCTAAGGAGAGTTTTAAAAGAAAAGTTTTTAAGCAATCCTTAGGGCCTGGACTATGTTTTGATCAGACCAAGAAACAAGGTTCCAATCTGAAAGCCAAATAGGAGCCTTGATCCTCATTGAGTTTATTTTTATTTTCCAGATCCTCCCTTACATTGAGAATATATAAACATTTTCAACTACTCTAAGTCCTCTACATACTAATCTTCAAGTTTTAAACTTTCAAAGACATGAACATGCATGCCAGCCTCTGTACGCCAGCTGTTATACTGTACTACTGTACTTTTCAAGGTACTGTACTCTAAGATTTAAAATGTTTTCTATATTTTTGTGTTTGTTTTTTATGTGCATACTATTTGTGTGAAAATTATTACAAACCTATTACAGTACAGTACAGTATAGCCAATTGCGTAAGTTGGGTACCTAAGCTAATTTTGTTGGACTATGAACAAACTGGACTTACAGATGGGCTCTCAGAATAGAATTTGCGCTTATGTAGGGGACTTATTATATTCTAGCCATTAAGTTGTTCTCCTTTGCAAAAGTGCATCCTGGAAAGGAGATTTGTCCTTAAAATGGTGAGCATGAGGACTGAATTATTCTGCAGTTTCCTGAGAAAGAGCTCAGTAAAATCTGGAAGCATTTGAGGGTATTCTTAATTACTCAGACAGAATTATCAAAGCACACCGTGGCTCCATCTATCCCTTCCTAGTATCTCACTCTAATTTTCTTTTTTACAATGTAGATATTTTACATAAAATTGTCTGGAGAAAAACAGACTATACTTGAGGGAGCAAATGTTAGGCCAGCCTTTCTCTGCTGTGACTGGTACTGGTGAAGGTCTTGAATATTCATGAGGAATACTTTTTAAAAATCACAAGGAGTGATTATCACTTCTTTTTCCTTTTCCCCAACATTTTCCCACACTGACTAGAATAATTCAAAACTTTGGGCTGGGCACAAACCAGATTACATAATTTATAAGTTTCAGTTGCAACGAGTAGCCAAGTTTGAAGCTCACAGGAGCTCCTTGCTGAGTGAATATTACTGGGAACACAGGAAGCTCTCCTTCACGTGCAGGTCCACTGAGGTAGAGAGCAAATGAAGACGATCTAGGAAGTTGACTACCAATAGCTATACACCAAAGATTCAAAAAAGAAGGCTAACCTTGGGGAAACAATGCTATGTACTAATACACGTGCCAGGCCGATAGCAAAAGTTTTGCATTCATTTCCTCACTTAACTCTTACAACTCTATGAGACGCATCACTATCATCCACTTTTCATATATGAGGAAACAGGCATAGAGTGAGAGGTAAGTAAGTGGTAGAGCCAAGGTTTATGCCAGGCAGTATAACCCTGAAACAGGAGGGAAGGGGGCAGGGCACAATCCCTAAAGAATGACAGAGCCCTTGAGGATACAACAAAATCTGATTAGAAGCAATTAGGCCCAAGATGGTGGAAGATTTAACTTCCAGTAGACCTTGAGCCTCATTGTACGCTTACTGTAAAACATTAGCTAAATGACTCACCCACAGGTGCCAGGACAGTTCTGAGGCTAACTATAAAAGGTCAAAACGTGAGCAGTGGCCTAATTCCTAAAAATTTCTGTCTCTTCTCCAAAATAATTAGAAAAATCCTCCCACTCATTTGCCCATGAAATTACCCAGCCCATAAAGCTAACTATTCCTCTAGGCTTCTGAGATGGCCCACACACTGTCTGTGGAGTGTGTTTCTCCCAGGGCTGTTCTCGCCTTTTGAGACAGACCACATTCTGTCTATGAGATGTGTATTTCTCAAAATAAATTCGCTTCTTACCCTACAGCGTTTTGTCTCATTAGAAAGTTCTTTCTGTTCTGAGATGTAAAGAACCTGAACTTCAATGGGTCCTGAGACCAGCTTTGTGGTTTTCATTAAAAGACAGTGGGTAAGCCCCATGAGTTAAGGACTTGAGTCATCCTGTTCACTTGTATACCTCCAAAATCCTAGAACAGTGTGTGGCACACAGTAGGTGTCTAATGATTGTCTAACTACTTAATTGTGTAATTAAATGATGAAAATATGAATAAATGAAGTTTTCAATCTAGCTTGTTCACTTGATCTTCAGATTTCTTGGTACAGAAGACAGGACACTCTCGGAAGCATGAAAGATACCACCAAGTGAAGAATCCCTCCCCCAGCTATTTCTCTGGTATCGACTCAGCCACCAGACATGTATGCTGGTAGTGCAGCCCCTGCCTACATCCCTACGGATATTTTTTCTTATTATTCTGTAGCACTAATTAGTCTCCATTGTGTGATTCCCTGATATCATTCTTTTCCAGCATTTAACACGGTGGGATTTGAGAGCAAGAGAAAGGGAAAAATTTGCCTCTGCCCATTTGTCCACAGTCTCAACAGGAAGTCCACGGAACCGCTGTCTCAGAACTGCCTGAGGTGTCTGCCGCAGACGGCCAGGGGCCAGTTTCAGACTTTCGGCCTCAGGATCTCAAGGCATGGGGCCCAGGAAACTGAAAGTTTAACCAGCTTCCCATGTAATTACTGTACAGATCCATGTCAGTGAAGCACCACTATCAAATCTCTTCTCCCACAAAGGAGGCTAAAGTTCTTTTTAAAAATCCCTGATGTTGGGCTCCAGCATTTCAGGAGATCTCTTTGAGGAGAATCTATTTCCCTCCATGCTGAACTTGTCTACTCTCTCCCAATGTCTCCAGTTTCTACCATGATGCCTTCCTGAGACCTCCCCAGCTTCCCTGGGTTAATCCTCTGGCTGAACAGTGTGCCTGACCTGATGATAGCATCTTACCTGGATGCCTGTTTATGATCTTCCTTGGTGCATCCTTGGTAGTCCAAGAGCAGCAGTGGGCCATCCAGACCAAGCTCAAGCACACAGAACTCCAGGTCCATCCACTCCTGGCCTCTACCTGTAGGGCAACAATTTGAACATCTGTGAACAAGTCTAGGTCACTTGCATTCCCCTTCTCCCAAACGCTGTTATTCAAAGGTAGGTATAGGACTTCCCTTCAGGTGCAGTGGATAAGAGTCCGCCTGCTGATGTAGGGGACACAGGTTCTACCCCTGTTCTGGAATGATCCCACAAGTCTCAGAGCAACTAAGCCCAGGCACCACAATACTATGCCCGTGCTCTGGAGCCCAAGAGCCACAACTACTGAAGCCCGTGCGCCTAGAGCCTGTGCTCCACAACGAGAGAAGTCGCCACAATGAGTAGCCTATGCACCCCAATGAAGAGTAGCACCTGCTTGCTGCAACTAGAGAAAGCCTGCTTGCAAAATCAAAGACACACACACAGAAAAAAAGAAATAATTTTAAAAAACAAAGGAAAGTATAGCATCAGGTTTAAGAATGTAGATTCTGGAACCTGACCAAACCCACATCTCAGCTTGGCAACTGACTAACTGTGAGCTAATTTTGTTCTTTGCCCTAAGTTTCTCCACTTGTAATAGGAGAAACTTGTAACCTCCCTCTTAGGATGACCACAAGATTAAATGAACATGCTTAAAGCATGTAAGTGTGTAAGTGTGAATTGCTGCTATTCTTGCTATTGTTGTTCTTACCATTATTCAGGTAAAATAAGACATCAAAAACATCTAAGGAGAGGCTTAGAATGGGAAAAATATGTAATGAATATGAACCTTAAAGGGAACTCAGTGAAAAAAAAAGAGGAGTTCATCACCCCTGTCTTGCTATATATGCGATGTGAATAAGGGCAGTTTACACATATTACAGTGTCCTTTTCTCCCAGTGATATCAGCTGAGCATTCTCCACATTAACTCCTTAAGTACAGAAGCCATACCCTAAAGACAAGTTGACACCTTCCTTTACCCCTGGAGAAGGGATAGGCTATCCACTCCAGTATTCCTGCCTGGAAAATTCCATGGATAGAAGAGCCTGGCAGGCTACAGTCCACAGGGTCACAAAGAATCAGACATGACTGAGCGACTTCCACTTTCACTTTAATATGAAATATATTCAGATTTTTTTCAGTCTTTCTGTGACTCTTTGAGTAAGAAGATAAGAATCTGAGGAACTGGGAAACATAATTTTCCTAGGCCTCAGTTTACCATTAAATAAAAGGGTTGAATTTAGACTACCCAGCTCTGCTATCTTACAATACACTGTGCTGCCAAGCTTGGCAGACTCAGCTGAACTGCAGAAAGTTAAGCCTCCTGATCATCACTGCATCACTGCCTTAAGAGCAAAGCATGGCCCTTGATTTTCAATCACATGCCAAAAATGTAGTGAGGAGGCTATAGGTGGGAAGTTATGGCAAAGAGACTAGAACAAAGAATGGGTAGATCACAATGAGGTACCACTTCACACCAGTCAGAATGGCTGCGATCCAAAAATCTGCAAGCAATAAATGCTGGCGAGGGTGTGGAGAAAAGGGAACCCTCCTACACTGTTGGTGGGAATGCAAACTAGTACAGCCACTATGGAGAACAGTGTGGAGATTCCTTAAAAATTGCAAATAGAACTACCTTATGACCCAGCAATCCCACTTCTGGGCATGCACACCGAGGAAACCAGAATTGAAAGAGACACATGTACCCCAATGTTCATCGCAGCACTGTTTATAATAGCCAGGACATGGAAACAACCTAGATGTCCATCAGCAGATGAATGGATGAGAAAGCTGTGGTACATATACACAATGGAGTATTACTCAGCCGTTAAAAGAATTCATTTGAATCAGTTCTGATGAGATGGATGAAACTGGAGCCGATTATACAGAGTGAAGTAAGCCAGAAAGAAAAACACCAATACAGTATACTAACACATATATATGGAATTTAGGAAGATGGCAATGACGACCCTGTATGCAAGACAGGAAAGAGACACAGATGTGTATAACGGACTTTTGGACTCAGAGGGAGAGGGAGAGGGTGGGATGATTTGGGAGAATGACATTCTAACATGTATACTATCATGTGAATTGAATCGCCAGTCTATGTCTGACGCAGGATGCAGCATGCTTGGGGCTGGTGCATGGGATGACCCAGAAAGATGTTATGGGAGGGAGGTGGGAGGGGGGTTCATGTTTGGGAATGCATGTAAGAATTAAAGATTGTAAAATTTAAAAATAAAAAACAAACAAACAAAAAAATTAAAAAATAAAATTTAAAAATAAAACTAAAAAAAAAAAAGAATGGGTAGAAAGAGAAAGTCAGAATGTACACAGAACATTGGTCTCAAGGCATTCAATTTTTAAAACTGTACTACAGACTTAGACTGTATGCTGCTGCTGCTGCTGCTGCTAAGTCGCTTCAGTCATGTCCGACTCTGTGCGACCCCATGCAAGATATATCATATAGCAACAAAAGATTGAAAATACATATGCCGCAATAGAAGCGGGTTAAACAAATTATGGCCTTCCCAGGTGGCGCTAGTGGTAAGAACCCACCTGCCAAGGCAGGAGACATAAGAGATGTGAGTTCAATCTTTGGGTTGGGAAGATCCCCTGGAGGAGAT
Source organism: Ovis aries (assembly GCF_016772045.2). Classification (NCBI taxonomy): domain Eukaryota; kingdom Metazoa; phylum Chordata; class Mammalia; order Artiodactyla; family Bovidae; genus Ovis; species Ovis aries. The sequence goes on from NC_056058.1 coordinate 72,603,821, forward strand.
CATGGCAACCTACTCCAGTATTCTTGCCTGAAGAATCCCACAGACAGAGGAGCCTGGCAGGCTACAGTCCATGGGGTCGCTAAGAGTCAGACACAACTGAAGCAACTTAGCACACACACACATAAATGAATTGCGGTAGAATCACAAAATGAAATGCTAACCAGCCTTTAACAATAATTAGGCAGCTCACATTTTATAAATTTTGTTAAGAAAAGATGTCTAAGGCATACTGTTATATGAAGAAAACAGTACATAAAATATTTTTTATCTCTCTGTCACATACAAACACACACGTACTTTTATACATACATAGACTATCTATGAACAATGCATAAACCAGCTACAATGGCTGGAGGGAAGAGAGAGGCAGAAGAGGAGGAAGGAGGAAGTCTTAACTTTTTATGAACACCTTTTCAAATCTTTAGAATTTTGAACCACATACTACTTGTTAAAAAGTAAATAAACATTAATGAAAATTTTTAATGTATTACAATTCCCACAGTGGTGATAACAGATAGAAAAGTATGTATTTGGGAACACAATGTATATTATATACTATATGCATGTAAAGCAAGCATATGAAAATCTACTGATGTAAATTAAAGCAAAAATAGCCTCATCAATATGATACCTGGGAATTTCTTTAATATGAGAAGGAGGGGAAATGGATCGAGGTTTAGATGAAAACATGACTGGTCATGAATTGGTAAAGGTTGAAGCTGGCGATGGGTACACAGGGATCCTTTCACTTTCATAAAGTATATAGGGGTTCTGTCTCTATTAGTAAATGACTAAAATTTTCACAAGAGAAAGTATTTTTAAATGGCTTCATTAGGAGTCTATAAATAAGTAGACAGACTATATATAGGGTTCTGAGGTCAATCAAATTGACTGCAGAATATGAAGTTTGTGAGCACAGGTCTAGTAAAGGGAAAGAAAGCTTTTAGTGTTTAGCACAAGGAGCACTGGCTCACAGGCAGCCTTGAGAGTCAGACTAGGCTGGAAGTGACCTCACTCAGGCAGAAGCTGACAACATGTTACCCTGGAGACAATACCTAAAATGCCAATTTTTAAATTAGGATTATTTTTTAGACCAGTTCTAGGTTCATTGAAAAATACAGGGGAAGGAACAGAGATTTCCCACATCCCTCCTGCCCCTACACATGCATAACCCTCCCCACTACCAACATCCCCCACCAGAGTGGTGCATTTGTTACAACTGACGAACTTATACTGACACATGATAATCACCAAAGTCCATCATTCACCCTAGGGTTTACTCTCGGTGTTATACATTCTATGGATTTGGACAAATGTATATGGACATGTACCCATCGTTACAGTACCATACAGAGAAGTTTCACTGTCCTAAAAATCCTCTGTGCTTTGCCTATTTATCTCTCCCTCGCCTTTAACCCCTGAAAACCAATGATCTTTTCAGTCTCCATAGTTCTTCCTTTCCTAGAAGGTCATATAGTTGGAATCATACAGTACATAACTGACATCATTTAAAATATATTGTAATTAACTTCTTTAGATCTTTCTAAACCTGGACCACCATCCCACCAAGGTGTTCAGGCTTTAAAAATAGAAAATAATCCAGTTCTTTTTAATTGGGTATTTCTTACAGCTTCCATGCCCCATCTGCATATACACAAAGGTAAGAAATAGCAGTAGAATATGTTGCAATTTATTTCAATATTTTTACACCTTGAACAAATTCAGATATTCTGATCTTAAAAGAATCTGGCAAATTCAAGGAATATGACATAAAAATGGTATTTCCATTTTAAACTCAAGGTGCTCAAGAGTTCACCAGATGCATTTCCTACATCTGGCTCACACAATTTCTCACTGTGTTGCTATTGAACTCCTGAGTGACCAAAATGTACCATGTAATACCATAAAGGTATATCAGATCCTGATTCCTGGAGGACCCAGCACTTCTTGGCAGTATCGCTGAAACAAGAAAGATGAGGGTCTCAGATGCTACTGTTTAGTGTTTTAAATTTTCTGCCATTGCTTGTTGTTGTTGTTCAGTCACCCAGCCGTGTCTGACTCTTCGCGCCTCCATGGACACAGCCCAGCTGTGTCCAGCTCTTTGCAATCCCATGGACTGCAGCATGCCAGGCCTCCCTCTCCCTCACCATCTCCCAGAGTTTGCCCAAGTTCATGTCCATTGCATCAGTGATACCATCCAGCCATCTCATTCTCGGATGCCCTCTTCTCCTTCTGCCCTCAATCTTCCCCAGCAGCAGGGTCTTTTCCAGAGCTGGCTGTTCTCATCAGGTGACCTAAATATTGGAGCTTCAGCATCAGTCCTTTGAGTGAGAATTCAGGGTTGATTTCCTTTAAAATTGACTGATTTGATCTCCCTTGATGTCCAAGGGACTCTCAAGAGTCTTCTCCAGCACCACAGTTTGAAGGCATCAATTCTTTGGCACTCTGCCTTCTTTACAGTCCAGCTCTCACAAAAAATATGTGACCACTGGAAAGACAAAAGCCTTGACAATAGAGACCTTTTGTCAGCAAAGTGATGTCTTTGCTTTTCAACACACTATCTAGGTTTGTCATTGTTTTCCTTCCAAGAAACAGTCATTTTCTGCTTTCACAGCTTCAGTCACCATCCACAGCGATTTTAGAGTCTAAGGAGAGGAAATCCGTCACGGCTTCCATCTTTTCCCCTTCTATTTGCCCTGAAATGATGGGGTTGGATGCCATGAACTTATGGCTGTCTAAATGGCGATTCTTCAAATTTTCCTTTAGAAATACGCTATTTTCAATATGCAATGAACCTAAGGGCTCCTTTCCTCTGCAAAGAATTAGACATGTTTGATCCACCATTTTATTCACTTACAAAAAGTAGAACAAAGTGTAGGTTCCATTAGAGCGGAGAATTTTGTTCACTGAGTATTGATTCTTTGTTCCTGGGTTCCTTTCTCCTCTCCCAAACATTGCTTCCCTTTTTATATGCGTTGTAAGAAAAGGGGGCACTGGCTTTGATTTTGCAGACCTAGTTGCAAGCACTGGCTTCTGCTACTCAGTGCTGACTGGCTTTATATCTCTAAGTAACTGATTATCTATTTCTTTATCAATAAAAATGGAGATAAAAAGACTTATCTAACTGACTAGATAAAAGTCTTGGAAATGAAAATGGAAAGTCCTACAAAATCATCATATGTTCCATACTGATACAAGCTGCTTTCCTGCTGCTTAAAAGATACATGCTGCCTCTTTCAAGTCCTGAATCTACCTGCTCTATACATTTTCCTCCACACAGACTGACTTTGCCTTTCCCAGTTCCCAAAGAGCCTCACCCAGACTGGCCTCCATCTCCACCATTTCACTGAAACTGGTTAGATGAAGATCTCCAGTCACTTCCACTGGCTGTTTTCAGTCAATACCTTTCCAGACATCTCTCCAGAACTGATCACTTTCTGAAAACACTCTTTCCTAAATTTGCGCTCTGATCTTCCACTCTTCTAGTATTTCGCAGACCAGTCTGGTGACTCTTCAACCTCCTTTGCTAGTTCTGTCTGTTAAATTAATTTTTTTTTAATTTCTGAAATATTTTGTTTAAATAAGAAATGAACAGAGATTGAGGTTTCTCTTGGTGGTGGTGGTGTACCTTCATACTTGCAGAGGAAGAACATTCTCCTGGTTTACCAAAGAAAATTCTTGAGTATTTACACTTCTTCGAAAATAAAGTCAACAGAAATATTATTTGCAGGGGAGGGGGCAACACATTCTCAAGAAAAACTAAGGAGATTTATAGACATTTTAAAGGTTAGAGGTTATTTTCATAGGGCCTATCAATATGTGCAGTCTCAGTGTTTTACAAGATGCTATTGTTAAAAATATCTATTGCAAGGAGAAATGTATGATGCAAAACAGAATCTGCCTTTCGTCAGTGACAAGATAAGGTGGAAATTTTTCTCCTCGTGGCATAAAGGTTTCTTGCACCAACAATTGGATAAGCCTAGAATTTGAGGTCTAATTACTAGAATTCCATTAGCTAGTTTAGTTAGCAAAAGAAGCATGACTGATAATGTGGAACTTAAACTTTAGGGGCAGAGGGAAGGTAAAACAAATTTTTAACAAACGTGAACACACAATGTTTTGCAATATGGGAGGCCAGATTCGAAATATTTAAGTCCTTCTATGCTCAGTCCCAGACCCCCTACTACTTTTTGTGGCCTCAATTAACACCTCTTTACAGGTGACTCCCAGATTATATCTCTAACGTAACTTCTCTTCTAAGCTCCTGATTAGAATCTCAAAATAGAAGAGTTACAAGCACCTCAGTATTATCAGATCCAAAACAGAACTCCTGGTTTCTGGTCCCTATACCTCTCCCTCCCCTCTGTCACTGATATCCAACCTGATGGCACCATTCAGCACCTACCCATCCTTGATTCTCCTATTTTCTTCACACTCCTCTAAAGTTATGCACTCCCTCATCAAGTCTTATCTATTCTACTTTTAACCTCTGTCTGGATTCTATGAGCTTTTTCTTCAGCTTCACTGCCACTATCCGCATCCAGGACATGATCATCTCTTCTTTGGACTGTTACAATCAACTTCTAATTGATTTTCTGTTTTTATCCTTGCCCCAATACAATTCATTCTCCCTAGAATATCAGTGGGATCCTTTTAAAATCATAAATAACAACATCTAAGGCCCTTGCTTAAATCCTCTCAATAGCTTTCCCTTGTATTTACAAAATGATCCAAGCTCCTTAAAGAGCCCCCATGCTCCGGTGCCTGCCTCTCTATTCACTCTGACCTCATTTCACCCCCTCTCCCTCTCACTAACACATTTCACTCATAACAGCTTTTTTTCAGGCTCTCTAACCTGCCACGTTCTTTTCTGCCTCAACACCAGTAAACACACTCCTCCCTCTACCTGGAACATCCTTCTACTCAAAACTTTAAAACTGGGGTCCCCAACCTCCAAGACCTAATTCTGATGATCTGACGTAATAATAATAGAAATAAAGTACACGATAAATGTAATGTGATTGAATCATCTCAAAACCATCCCCCATCCCCAGTCCATGGAAAAACTGTCTTCCACAAAACCTGTACCTGGTGCCAAAAAAGTTGGGGACTGCTACTTGAAAGACTAGAACCATCTTACCACTCAAGGTTCAGCTCAGCTGTCACCTCTCCAGAGAGGCTTCCTTGTTGTTTTCCCTCATGACAATGTGTTTCAATTTTGCTAAGTATTTCTTTGTTTACTTGTCACTGTCTGACCCACCACAAGGCCACAATGTGTGAAGACACAGACCACAACTACTTGGTTCTTCACTGCACACCAGCACCCAGCACTGAGCCTGGAATGGAGGAAGATGCTTCTCTAGTCTGTTCATAAAAATCCTGTTTGCAAATGAATTTACAAAATTTAGGATGATATAAAGCAGAGAATCCTCATAAATAATATTTTTCCTAATTCTTCAGTGGTAAAAAGAGGAAAATCTTCAACTAATTTCATGATCATGGTAATTCTTTAATATGGCAGGATGAGGGCAGCATGAGGCCTGTCCTGTTCACTGTAGGATGTTTTACATTATTTATTGCCTTCATCCATCAGTTGCCCGTAGCACAGCCCTAATGGCAACCAACTGTGTCTCCAGATATCATCACCTGTCCACGGGGGAGTAAAATCACACCTAATTGGAAACCATTGACCTGCATCATCAACATTTAATATATCATTTAATCCCTCACAAAGATAAAAATAAAAACATTAAGTGAGGAAGTTAATGCACCAAGAGCATAAGTGACCCGTTTAAAGCCTCAAAGAATTAGGAGTAGAAAGGGGAGCAAAATCCAGCAAACAAGCCTCCCAGTTAATGCTGAAGTAGACTTCTGGTTCATAAACACCTGGTTGATCTGCTTTTGTGAATATGAATATATTTGTTTTGAAAGAAAACAGGAATTATACTCCCATCAAAGTTAACATTAACTAATGTCAAGTCTTTGGAAAGCCAGGTACATTGAACTGACAAAAATTCTTTGAGGCTGGAATTGTTTTCCCCAGTCTTGAAGAAGCCTTACATCTAATGCTTGGTTTCTAACTCTACTGATACATCAGTGCAGCTTTTAAACAAAATTATTTGAAATAAAAAATTTATGTCTCACTGTTATCCTTTCCCAGTAAAATCTCAGAATCACATAAGTATTCTAGATTTTAGCTACTTTTTTGATAATTCATACAATGTATAGTCTGGGCTTTAATGAGTGCTTAAAACAGTCTGAATGTGAATTATCTTCTCATATTTCATGCATCAGCTTTTCTTATTTCTTAATCAGATTCATTTGTCTTCTGGAACAGGTACAGCTTCTGTTATCTTGGAGGTAAACCCAAAGTTGTGTTAAGAAAATACTGTCATTATTAAACCTACATAAGCAGAAGACAGAAAGCCCTCACCATAGAATAATGTCTGTCTACTGTAAATGATTGACTGCTATGAGCCTAATGCCGTAGTAAGTGCTTCACATACTTTGTATCATGTAGGCTTTATAACAGCCCGTTGGTATAAGAACTATTATACCATTTCACCAACGGGGTAAACAAGTAAATTAGGTAACTCACCTAAGCTACCATATAAAATCAGGGGTGAAAACCCAGGTGCCTCTGATTTCAAAGACTGAAATATTAACAACCAAATGATATGTCCTAGTCAGTGTGACTGAGAATCAACCAATATTGCTCATCTTTGATGGCCATTCTAGTTATGAAATCTGATCACTGGCTTTCTGAGGGAAAAAAAATCTGAGGATTAAGAAAATCCTCATCTCTCATTCTAGAGGAGACACAAACCAGAGGTGCTCTGACTCAAGAGGTGACCTGGTATTGAACAAGATATGACATCTAGGGAGTTGAGAAGGAATGCCATCCACTCCTGCTAGCACTCCCAGAATTAGTCCTTTAGTTTTTGGCTCTGTGGGAAAGGATGACCAACTATCCAGGTGTACCCAGGACCATCCCGGTTCTAGCCCTGAAAGTCCTGCATCTAGGAAACCCTACCTATAGATGTGTTCCCTCTCCATTCTCTACCAAATCTCCCTGATGCCAGCTGCCTCTCTACATCTCTAAATGCTCACTTTTTGAAGAAACATTAAGACTTTACTATATGGCAAGACTTGACTACATTTAGACTATGCCAGATACAAAGGATATCAAGGCAAAAACTTGCAAATCTCTGAACAGGTACCATCTGCCTGCTGTATTATCTTTCATACTGATAGCCATCCTTTCAAATACCAACTGGGACTAAGACCTACCATCCACCATTGTACTCTATAAATGCCATGTCCGACCCGCCCGGCTCACCTTCCTCTGCCTGGTTTCTTGTGTCCACCTGCTGCTCCCATATGGTCTGGTCTGTTCACCCAGTGTGCTACGTGTGCTCAGTCACTCAGTCATGTCCAAGGTCTATAGCCCACCAGGCTCCTCTGCCCCTGAATTTTTCAGGCAAGAATACTGAAGCGGGTTCCTATTTCTTGCTCTAGAGGATCTCAACCCAGTGACTGAACTCCTAATTCCACACTGACAAAAGCCTCAGTACCTCTTTTCTGGATATACCCATCTTTTCCACTTTGAGAGTGCCATGTTTGGTATGATCATAGGAAATGCAAGCATTTTCTTTAGAGTGTTGATAATCCTTGACCCTCAATTATTCTGAGAAGAACTGAATTGTTAAGTGGTTTCCCACACATTGATATAGACACTTCTTATGAAAGAAAGTAGGAATGATTGAAAAGAGAAAACAAAGAGAATTAGATTCTAAAAAGAAGCCATTTGTCTAACTGGCCTACCTAGCTAAGAGGGCAGCTAGAAACCTCATGCCACAGGAGAGCTGTTGAGTCAATGATGTAAGTATTTTTTCAAGTTCTGGACCATAGATCCTCAAGCAAAACACCAGAAAAAAAGGTTATCAGAGGATCTCCATTTTCAAATATAATTGGGAAATCTGGAAATACTGTTTTCTCATCCTTAGTACTTTCATTTCTCTGCCTCCTTAGTTCTATGTTCATTTTTGCCCCTCAACTTCTTGAACTGAACAGTTGGCCTTATAGCTACTTCCCATAACTGCTTTTCATAAAGAATATATGTGAATATATTGATATCAGCTCAGCCATTTATTATCTTTGCTTCCTTAAAGGCATCACTTCATCTTTCAGGACCCCAGTTTATACAACATGAATGGAATGATAATATCCTAACAAACTAACATATATTAGGATATCTGTCATGGATACCTGTTGTTTTGTCTACCTTATATACATCCCTTTACCTTCTGTCTAGTAGTGAGATCTGGCTTATGAGTGAGAAAGGCATTGCAAGTAGCCTGCATTGAGTTTGTGTCACCATAATACACTTCTATCCATCATTTAACTCCCTTTCCTCACCAATATTACCCTGAAATTCTTTATGGAACACGCATCTCCCCATTCTTAGTCATATCCTAGCTGAATAAGCAAGCTACGCTTGCTTAATGCAATTGATATATTCCATCCTCCAGACCATAGGAGGAGGCATGTGACCCAATGCCAGCCATTAAGAGGATGGACAAATGTCAGAAATTGTGTGGGAGCACTGGAAGAGTGCTCTCAACCTGAAGCACAGTGTGAGAAATAAAATCATTTTGATCCGGTAAAGAGAGAAACTCTAGTTGCCAGGGTCATGTATGGAGCCTGAGAATGAAATTAACAATATAGGACACAGCATGGAGAGCTGGGGAGAAATCAGGGGTCACCGTGATGACATTGTTTGTAGGCTAAATCCCACCTGAAATCAAATCTGTGTGAACCATTTGATTCCCTTTATTGTTTGCAGTAGTTTAAATTGAATTTTCTGTCTCCTGCAAACAAAAGACATTTGAACGATCATGAGACCCACACCTGGCCAATCAGAGCACATCCACCCCTCAGTTTATAGATATCAGGGTTCAAGTGTGCACACAGAAGCCAAGGCAGGAGCTCCCTAGGACCATTCAGCCAGCACTCTTAGAGAAAGGTGTTTCTTTCCTTCCTAGGGGTTGCTAAGCAATCCTTGCCCTCTGCAAGGAAAGAATCTACCTCACAAATGGGTCCCTCTTTGTAATCACATTCTTTGAACTGCAGAATCAAGCAGTACCAAAATCCAGGTCTAGCCTTGATTTTTAGTTATGTAAAACATATTCCTTTTGCTTAATAAGTCTGAATTGTATTTCTGCTATTTATAACCGAAAAGGTCTTGACTAGCCCCTTTACATTAGATTCTTTGGTAACACTTTTATGTATGTGAGAAAATCATAATCAACCTCATTTCATAAATGAAGAAAGTGTGGCTCAGAGAAGCTAAGTGAGTTGTTCAAGGTTATAGACCAGCAACTTGAGAGCTCATTAAGTTATTTTTTGCTGTTAGTAATTGTGTTAAATGGCTTGCAGATGCTTTCATAAGGTTGGTCACAATTCTCAGACTCTGATTTAGCAACTAAGCTCTGTGGAACAAAAGGAATGGGGTAATCTTGATGGATGACCTCACTGGCATGTCCCCAGGAAAGATTTCATCAAAGGTTTACTCTACTAATGCCTTTTAAAAAATTCTTAACAACTATGGATTCTGCTTCTCATGGTCAAATTCAAGTAGTTCAGCATGATTCATTTCCCTATAAAACCAAAGGTGCCTTGCAGGTAGATATTTACCACCTGGTTTAAAGGAATGCATGATATTGGTACCTAAAAGCAGAGTCAGCAACATTTACATTCCACTGCTTACAGACAAAACAGGAAGCTTAAGGATGTCAAACAGCAGCATCTTCTGGTGTTTGTTTTTAATTGTTGGTGGTGGTGGTGGTGAGGCTATTGGTGCAGTAGTGCTACTATCTGGAAACAGACATTTAAACCCAAGCAGGAAAAATTCTACTAAGAAAATAAACAAAAGCCAGCTTCTATAAAACCACCTAAATCTTAAAAGTCCATCCCATTCCATGGTACATTATGATGTCATATTCCACCAGTCTTTCCCTCCTTTCCAGAATAAAGAAAATTCCAAGTGGAGTGTGACTTTGGTTGTACATTTTTCTTGTCCTGCCCAATTACTACTGCTCCGACACTGGAGGGCATTTAGGGCTGGGACTCTTATTTACTCAAAACTTTCAGGTGGATTCATCTCTTCTGCATCGGGGAGAGTATGGGTGTAGTACGAGCAGTTGGTCTCACTCTTGACTCTCAGCCTCTGGACATGGGTAAATCCACAGAACTCTGTCTTAGTGCATTAGTCCCCTGTATTAGTAACAAATTACCACATACTTAAACCAACAAAACTGTATTCTCTTATTGCAGTTCAGCGGTCAGAAGTCAAAATGAGTTTTAAGGGACTAATATAAAGGTCTTGGGAAAGCTTGTTCCTTCTAGAGGCTCCAGAGAGAATCCATTCCTTGCCTCTTCCAGGATATAAGGCTGCAAATTCCTTGGCTCCTGTGGCATCACTCCAATACCTGCTCCATTATCACACAGCCTTCTCCACCTCTGTTCTTCCTGCCTCCCACTTATAAAGACCATGGTGATTATCTTTAGGATCCACAGGATAATACAAGACAATCTTCCCATCTCAAGGCCCTTAACTTAATCATACATCCAAAATGTCTTTGCAATATTGGCAGTCTTCATGGGTTCTGGGAACCGGGAGGTAGGCATCTCTGGGGAACCATAATTCAGCCCACCACAATACCACAATACGCCACTGGACACTTGGCTAGAGAGGCAAAATCTAACACAGGAATTTTTAAACAGTCCAATGAATGAAATCCTAGGTCAATTTCCATCCAGAGTAGAATGGGTATGGCTGAAAAACAGCCCCACATCATCCATTGTAGAAACAGTCTAGTTTACAACATGGTATAAGTAGGCCAGATCTAGAAAAGGCAGACCTAGAATTTTTTTTTTTCCAAAAAAAAAAGGCTGTAGGTATTCCACTACTTCTCACCAACTCTGTGAGGCCTTATATATGAATTAATCAGTCTCTCTTTTCTCCTTTGCCTTTTTCTTCTCTTCTTGTCTCAGCTATTTCTAAGCCCTTCCTCCTTGGGAAAAAAGCTATGACCAACCTAGACAACATATTAAAAAGCAGAGACATTACTTTGCCAACAAAGGCCCGTCTAGTCAAAGCTATTGTTTTTCTGGTAGTCACGTATGGATGTGAGAGTTGGACTGTAAAGAAAGTTGAGCACTGAAGAATTGATGCTTTTGAACTGTGGTATTGGAGAAGACTCTTGAAAGTCCCTTGGACTGCAAGGAGATCTAACCAGTCCATCCTAAAGGAAATCAGTCCTAAATATTCATTGGAAGGACTGATGCTAAAGCTGAAACTCCAATACTTTGGCCACCTGATGTGAAGAACTGACTCATTGGAAAAGACCCTGATGCTGGGAAAGATTGAAGGTGGGAGGAGAAGGAGATGACAGAGGATGAGATGGTTGGATGGCATCACTGACTCGATGGACATGAGTTTGAGCAAGCTCCAGGAGATGGTAAAGGACAGGGAAGACTGGAATGCTGCAATCCATGGGGTTGCAAAGAGTTGGACATGACTTAGCGATTGAACAACAATCTTCTAAACCTATTATACTCTCTCTGAAGTGGAGAATACTTACCTACCTCCTAGTGCTGTTTTAAATATAAAATAATCACACAAAACAATAACTCAATGCAAAGAATGCAGCTGATAACCTACACATTAACTATTTCTATAATGTTAATAATAATTATTTCTGATTATTAAACTTGTGAAATAGTTGACTAAATTTCCCAGAAAGGTTTGCAATTTCATAGGTTTTTTTCAAAAAGTAAGGCTAGAAAGCACTTTTTCTCAGAGAGTGCCATAATTTTCAGAAGCAAAGGGGATCATTTTTGCCTGAGGTCTGTATCTAACAAATAAGAAGAAGTTATTGATCCACAACTTGTTATGCAACCCTGCCCACGCTCTTCATAGCAGGAGATTAAAAAGACTAAGATGTATTCTTCATCCTCAGGAGCTTTGCACTGTAGTTAATGCTGACAAGACTAACTTATTTAAAACACAGAGCAAAATAAGAGATGGTATCAAGTCCAAATTTCATGGAATGGGTTATAAATGCTATAAAAGCCCAGAAGAAAAACAGATTAGTATGGGATAGAGTGGTCAGGCAAGAGAGAAGGCATAAACTAGAACTTGAAGGGTGAGTAATATTTGGAGAGCCAGGAAGAGGGCATTGTGAGGCATGAAAAATGGAAAGAATAGAGAAACGAAGGCTAGAGGCCAAAGAGAGAGCAATCGCTGAAACCTGGTGCCAAGCCTATGAATGTTAAAGAGGCAAGAGCGGTGAAAAAGAAAAAAAAGAATCATGGGATAATGGTCAAGAGTAGGGACTCAGGAGTCAGAATATTTGGGTTTGGATCATGTCTTCCCCACTTGATAGCTTTGTGACCTTCGACGATTCCTTTAACTTCTCTGATGCTCGACTTTCATGCCTACAAAATAAGTGATACAGTATCTACCTCGTAGCATTGCTTCAAGATTAAAGAACATGAATGTGCAATGCTTAACACGTGGCTGGTACACATGGATAATTCAGTAAGTGGCATTTCCAGCAACAGTTGTAATAATAGTAGTAGAATAACCATGCTTGACTCTAGAATCATAGATATTTAAACACAGAGCAGACCCCAGGGATTATTTTATCTGAGCCTCTCCTTTAAGAGGGAAGATAACTAAAGTGTACAGAGAGGAGATGACACTCAGCTTCTCATTGGCAAACTAAGAATCACTATTCGTCCCTCCACACCTGTCAGATTCAGCATTCCTATTCCAAAATAACTCGTGGTTGGTGCTCTTGAATATGCTAAATTAGTGCTGATTTAGGATTCCTTTTTAAAGGACTGCTTGCTGAGTGTTAGCTGCCTCCAGTCAGAGGGAGAATATGAGAAAGCCAAATTCTACAAATAGAAGTTTTCAACCCTCCAATAACTACTCCACCAAAAGAAGAAGCCGAGCAAGGACACTTTGGACTTAAACTGTTTGCCTGGTCTTCCTCCAGTCAACTTTTTACCTGATCTTTGTTAGAAAACTTCCACATTGCTCTCCTAGAGTTTAAATGAAGTCTATTAAACATCTCTCGTATATGTTGGAGGGTTCTTTTTTAATGCCCTGGAATTTTTCAGCCCTGGAAATATATGTAAAAGTAAGTTCACAAAGCACTTGGTGTGATTTCTAATAAAAAAAAAAAATTCTAAAATCCAGATTATTCAGAGTTCATACAGTTAGGGATAAGTAAACCATGTTCTTATGTTGCCCCCTTCTGGTTGATGCAGCAAAGAGACAGTCTGTATGGTATAAGAAAACTCTGATCCACCTCCCAGAATTCTGGAAATAAAAGCAAAAATAAACAAATGGGATCTAATTAAAATTAAAAGCTTCTGCACAACAAAGGAAAATATAAGCAAGGTGAAAAGACAGCCTTCTGAATGGGAGAAAATAATAGCAAATGAAGCAACTGACAAACAACTAATCTCAAAAATATACAAGCAACTTATGCAGCTCAACTCCAGAAAAATAAACGACCCAATCAAAAAATGGGCCAAAGAACTAAATAGACATTTCTCCAAAGAAGACATACGGATGGCTAACAAACACATGAAAAGATGCTCAACATCACTCATTATTAGAGAAATGCAAATCAAAACCACAATGAGGTACCACTTCACACCAGTCAGAATGGCTGCGATCCAAAAATCTGCAAGCAATAAATGCTGGAGAGGGTGTGGAGAAAGGGAATCCTCCTACACTGTTGGTGGGAATGCAAACTAGTACAGCCACTATGGAGAACAGTGTGAAGATTCCTTAAAAAACTGCAAATAGAACTACCTTATGACCCAGCAATCCCACTTCTGGGCATACACACCGAGGAAACCAGAATGGAAAGAGACACATGTACCCCAATGTTCATCGCAGCACTGTTTATAATAGCCAGGACATGGAAACAACCTAGATGTCCATCAGCAGATGAATGGATAAGAAAGCTGTGGTACATATACACAATGGAGTATTACTCAGCTGTTAAAAAGAATTCATTTGAATCAGTTCTGATGAGATGGATGAAACTGGAGCCGATTATACAGAGTGAAGTAAGCCAGAAAGAAAAAACACCAATACAGTATACTAACACATATATATGGAATTTAGGAAGATGGCAATGACGACCCTGTATGCAAGACAGGGAAAGAGACACAGATGTGTATAATGGACTTTTGGACTCAGAGGGAGAGGGAGAGGGTGGGATGATTTGGGAGAATGACATTCTAACATGTATACTATCATGTAAGAATTGAATCGCCAGTCTATGTCTGACGCAGGATGCAGCATGCTTGGGGCTGGTGCATGGGGATGACCCAGAGAGATGTTATGGGGAGGGAGGTGGGAGGGGGGTTCATGTTTGGGAATGCATGTAAGAATTAAAGATTTTAAAATTTAAAAAAATAGAAAACAAACAAAAAAAAAGAAAACTAGCTCGATTTCATTTTAAATAAAATCTTTATAATCACCTAGCCCTGTAGATAGGCAGCTGTAGGTAATTTACTTGCTAAAACTAGTTACGCAGGATAAGTAACTCATTAATTTTAAAGTGAAAGCAGTTTTTGTGCTTTACAAGGGCAATAGGTAGGGGAAAAATTACTCAGCTGTCAGCATCAGGCAGAAGCACTGAAGCAGAGATGAAACAGAACTTGCTCCATGGTTGCTGAGAATGGATGATGTGAAATTTCTTCAGATGCCACGTTTAGCCAAATTGCAGGAGGATTCCATTAAACGTAAGGTAAGCAGCAGGAATATCCACCTGAGCTTTCTTTTTTGGTGAGATGGAGGCAAGGGAAGGCTGATTTCTACAATATTGTGGCTAAATAGAGACCAATTTGAGGAAAGAATCCCAGCCTCTGAAAATATCTTTCTTCCTGAAACATGAAAAAAGGCTTGAGAGAGGATTTAGGCAGGTATAATTCCTCTTATCCAGGTACAGTCTGCTAGTTACGATAAGATAAGCTATGCCACAGTGACAACTGGAAAATCTCAGTAGCTTAATTCCAAAAGAAGTTTATTTCTCACATAAAATCCACATGGCCAAGGCTCACTGTCCATATCGTACTGTGTAGTAGTTGTCTATTTGTTTTTCATAGCAAACTGCATGATCAGGTCACTCAAGATGGCTATTCTGTTGCTCTCTGTACATTCCCTGCTCAGCGTGTACCTACTCACATTACTATCCAGTCCTCTTTACTATAGGGCTTAATCAGTAACTGCCCACATGCACGGCCCCTGCCCCAGCTTCTGGTCTCCCTGATAACTGATAAGCCAAACTGATGTCCATTCCCCCTGTAACTGGTAGCCTCCTTCTTACACCCCTTTTCTCCTTCCCCAGTAGTGAACACTGTTGCTGTGTCCTGTCTGCCAGCGGCTATACACAGTGGGCTGTCATTCTAGGACTTTGCTTCAGACTTGTAAGAGTCTCTACCCAATAACCCATTGATGTCTCTGTCACTGTCCTGGGTTCTTTCTCTAGACTCTCTGCTAAACAATTACAAGGCATGTATGCCTGCGGGATACAGCCAACAAGACCATGAACTATCTTCTGATAGAAACTATGTCTATTCAGGTCTATGCTATATCCGCAGTACTTAGCACACCACCTGACACATAGGTACTCAAGAAATATTTGTTGAATGGTGAAAGAAGGAAGGGACAAATGAATGAATGAATCAAGTTAAACACCTCTGGGCATCATTTCCAGGAGCTCTGACTTCTCTTTCTCCCTCTGCCTATATTAGGTACAGACCTAAAGCAAATGCCATTCTATACTGCAGGAGAGTTACCCTGTTCCCTTAGGGCTCCGTCATGGTATCATGCCCATGTAACTGCACAATCTCTTTTAAAAAGGTCTTCTTGGTGAGACCCTGACACATTGGGGATGTGAGTCAACAAGGGTGGGAAGTAAATACTCTTAGCAACTAAGCTTTGTAATGCTTGGCTTAAGGAGAAGCTGATGGATAGAGGACACATGGAGAGCTTAGAGATGGGTTTCTTGAGGAGACACTTCACAAAATGAAGCCAGCACAAAGCACTAAAAATTAAAAAGGCAAGGTCTTCCCTGGTGGTTCACTGCTAAAGAATCCACCTCCCAATGCAGAAGATATGGGTTCAGTTCCTGATCAGGGAAGATCCCACTTGCCGCAGAGCAACTAAGTTCATGTGCCACAGCTGTTGAGCCCGTGCTCCAGAGCCCTGACCACAACTACTGAGCCCATGTGCCACAACTACTGAAGCCTGCATGGCCTGGAGCCCATGCTCTGCAACAGAGAAACCACTGCAGTGAGAAGCCTGAGCACCAAAACGACAGAGTGGCCCCTGCTCTCTGCAACTAGAGGAAAGCCTGGGCAGCAGTGAAGAACCAGAACAGCTAAAAGTAAAAAAAAAAAAAAAGAAAGAAAGAAAGAAAGAAAATTTAAAAGAAATGCAAGAAGCACTGAGATCACAAGAAGAAAGACAAGGTAGTAATGGCGGGGGTGGCAGAGAGCCTAGTTAAAAGAAAAGAAAGAAGAAAATTGCACTTTAAGATGTGATTCTCATCAAAACAAAACATATCTATATGTCTTACTAGCCATGCAGAAGACCCCAGAAGATTTTTTTTTCTTTTGCTTTTCTCTCTTTGCTATAGAGCTTTACCATTTTTCACTGATCAAATACTAACTGAAGTAATACTGTGACAACTCTCTTGAATCTCCATCCCTAAAGTTCTTACCATTTCTGCCTGTTTTTTAGCAAAGACCCTTCTAACCAGTACACACTGATGGTTACCAAGCTGGCAGCTTTGGCTCTGTAAATTCCTCAATCCCTTATGTATTCATTGGAGAATAGATTATTATTTTGCACCTAAAGCAAGATAGGGAGTGTTTTTGAAATCACAAAAGGTGCTGGGACATAAACTCTCTGAACCATAAATCTTGCAGTTTAATAGGAACTGTACCCAGGGGTACTGAGTCTGACTATGTATGAGGTTTTGGAAAACAGATCCATTCTATGGACCACAGCCCCAGTCTTTAAGACTGAGGATCAGCCTACAAGTTGTGCTGAACCGCTGAGCTACTAGCTCAGATTTCTTCTTCCTTCCTGGCTCCCATTCGCTTGATCCTGCATCTCCAGAGAAGGTGCAGTTCCCAACCCCCACCCCGTGGTTAGAGGGAGAAGTGTACTGTCGCTAGGGCTTATATTTGCCTTGACCTTTGCATACTCACATTAGGCAGTGATGACTATTTCTGGACTGCAAAATACTAACTGAAGAACAGATAGATTATATAGTGTGCCTCCTAAGTGGCATGTTGCTATGGTTTCCCACTGAAAGAAGAGAATTCTCGCCATTAGGTTATCTGAAATCTGCAGGATTGCTCCGCACTGTTTCCGCAGAGCAATAGACTGTCCTTTGAACACAACTCCATCTGTATGATCAAATACAGTCTCCGACTAGCAGAGAACGAGGTGTGTTTTTGAAGACTGTCTTCACCGAATGCAGTGGGATCTGCAGGACATTTATGAGACTAAAACTGGCACTGACTTCTGTTGATAAGGCACCCTTCCTGTACTTATTAACTATGACCCTTATGCCAAAAAAGTTATTGAATCTGAACCACCTGAGCATGCAAATAGGGTGCTTTAAACCTTCCAAAAGCTTCCCATTGCTCTGAAGATAAAATCCAAATCCTTTCTCATGGCCTGTGTTCCTTATAAGGTCAAACTCTAAACTACTTCTTTACCCTCAGCTCACCCCACTCTCCCAATTCAGGATCTGCTACACTCACCTTCTCTTACTTCCTTGAACACGTCCTCTAAAACACCAACTTTTTCCCTGCAGTAAGGTCTATGCACATGTTCTTTCTTTTGCTTAGAATGCTTCTCCCCATTTGTGGCCTGCCTTAACTCTTACAAATCCTCCAGTTCTCTAATGCCACATCCTAAGATACTCATCACCCCAATTTCAATTCAGTTCCCATTTATACACTCTGACAAGACTCTGCACTGTCATTTCACAGCACACACAAAAATTTGAAATTAACTGTATATTCCTGTGATTGTTTAATATATATCTCCTCCACCAAAATAAATCCTTGAAGTCATGGGTTATGCCTTTTTGATCTGCTATATCCCCAGCACTTACTATAATACAAAACTTGGCACATAGTAGGCATTCAATACTAAATGAATGAATCGGCCCACTGATTTCAATCCCCATTTACTTAGTAATGAGGAGGGACTGAATGTCTGCTTACTCGATGATCCCTCGAACAAGTATTAAAACTGATGAAAATTCAAGGAAGTTTACCCTCAAGTAGCTTATGAATGCAGTATGGGCAAATACAACAGGGAAATACAACAAATAACCATATATAGGTGAAATAGCAATTTATATGCAGTGTTTCTTGTCTCATGGAAACCTGATGATCATGGGCAATTAAGGTGCATACATAAAACAGAATTGTACTAGACACACCTCTGAAGAAATTGCTATCTTGTCCGGTAGTAGCTCTTGGTTCATCACATACCTCTACCCAGGATAAATGACGCCCAGAGATACAATAAGGAAGAGAGAATACACTTTGAAGGGTATTTGTGGAAACAGAGTCATCCTCTGACAAATATCCACTAACTCTCCTCACATCCCATGAAGCGTCTGCAAGAGAATCCTTCAGGGAAACTGGGGGAAATAAATCCAGAGTGTTGCAGGGAGGGTGGGCAGGTGAGCACATAGAATGGTAGCTGAGTCAGGACAAAGGGAACACAGGAGTGCACTGCCAGTGGGCAGGCACTAAGGGGATGTCAGTAGCCTGAGAGGGCAGCACTTGTTCCTCGTGGGATATCCGAAGAGTCATTAAAGTGCTCCTTGGTAGGCAAGAGCCAGCAGGTTATCCTTGTCATGAAAGAAAGCACCAGCAATCAAACTGATCCAGCATCAGAGAAGTAATACCAAAGAAAGTATACCCTTTCTCTTTAAATTCAGCACACACACACACACACACACACAAGTACACTTATACATGCTCTCTGTTCAACTCTAGAAGAGCCATAAGCAGCAGAGTGAATGGAAGGACCAGGTGGAACAAGCACAATCAAAGCATGAACCGTGTTGCCCTTTCCCACTGGGGGACTAGGATTCAGTGGTCAGGCCTAGGGGGAAGAGGTTGGATAGAGAGAAACCCTGACTTGGATGAGCAATTAAAGTTTTGATTTGGTTTGTACACAAATTGATAATACCTAATAATGAGACTGTTCAAACACCTGAAAGTGTCTGAGATTCACCAAAGAAATCCTCTGAATTGGGGAAGGTAATCCAAAGAGTCTTGCTGAAGGCAATGTTTAGAAAATAATGAAGCTGACTCCTCACTGTACCCTCTCAGTCCAATCTAGCCAATAAACCATCTACATAAAACAGAAAATGATAAGTTCAAGGAGAAGAGTAAAAATAAAGTCCAATAGTGGATGTAATCTGCTCAATCCCTTCTCTGCTTAAGAAATTACTTAACCTACCAACCAGTGTCCTAGAAATACTAGGAATAAAAGAATCATACTTGTACTATTACTTACGCAAAGTATATTCATATTTTTTCTTCCTTCAGCAAAAATTATTCCTTGAAAAGATAAATTTCTCATTAGCTCCCAGTAAAAGTGTACATCCTGCTACTATGGATAATTCAATAATTTTTCTGAACGTCAAATGATAGTATATCACATCAGAACATGTCCTATGCAAAAAACTTCAATGACAAATGTCTTTCACTCATCACCATCCTAGGTGGATGGTAGAGAAAATATCCTCCCATTTTACCAGCAAAGAATAATCTCTCTCTTTTTGTGAGACCAAAAACAGGGGTCTGCAAATTATGACTTATCAGGTAAATTCATCCCACTAACTGTTTTGGGATGGCTCATAAGCTAAAAATTGCTTTATATTTTTAATTCATTGAAAAAATCAGACAAGAATAATACTTCATGACACATGAAAATAATACGAAATTCAAATTTCATTGTTTATAAAGTTTTATTGAAACATAGCCAATGTTCATTCATTGACATATTACTTATAGCTGTTTCCACACTACAACAACAGAAATGGGTGGTTGTGGCGGAGACTGGATGGCTGGCAAAGCTTAAAATATTTGCCACTTTCCCATTAAGATAAAAGTGTACTGATCCCTGCTTTCAAAGGTTAAATGGCATCTACTTATATATGCTTAATTAGCCACAAAAAAAGTCATAAAACCACTGATTCAGAACATAAATCATTCTATCATATTTAATATATAATAATAATCAGTACTGGTAGTCTATATGCTTTTATTTTCCCTTTCTATTAGGTCACCACACTTGGGGGGAAAATTAAAATCTCATAAAACTCAGAAATTTTGCTTAGAATGCCCTTCCCCTATTCTTGGTCTGCCTTACCTCTTACAAATACTGCAGGTCTCAGATTATACATTACCTTCTTGAGGAGTCCAGTGGTTAAGAATCCACCTGCCAGTGCCAGGGACATGGGTTTGATCTGTGGTCCAGGAAGACCCCACATACCAAGGGGCAACTAATTCCATGCACCACAGCTTCTGAGCCCTCGCACCTGAAGCCGTGCTCCGCGACAAGAGAAGCCACAGCAGTGAGAAGCCCCTGAACTGCAACAAAGAGTAGCCCACAGCTAGAGAAAGCCCGCATGCAGCAACAAAGACCCAGCCCAGGCAGAAATTAAATAAATAAATAATAAAAATTTAAAAACAAGAAACTTTCTCCCTCATATAATTCCTCTGCAAATAGTCTGTGGAGGCTTTTGTTGTCATGGAAATTGAACTTCTATAATTAATGGTAAAGATGTTATGATTTCATGGGAAATACTGTTCTGTACAGAGTAAATAAATGTCAGTATGTCAAACAGTATCATTTTCTTGCTAATTTTTTTCAAGTGTATATTTTTTTCCTGTATCTTCCAGATGCTGTTCCTCTTATCAGAGTTCAAGTTTTTAAGTTAGAGAAAGATTGAATGTTGTTTTATTTTGAAGCCATTTTTATAATCTTGAAAAAAATCAGTTTCTTAAATATGCAGAATATCAAGAATTCAGAGAATCTCTTCATATTTGGTAGCCCAAATTGCTGACAAGGTCCACTAATGATCATTATCAATAAATGTACACCAGATACCAATGGTGGTGGGGTGGGGGGTGGTGCGCACAGTATTTAAGAACTTAAAGTTTCCATTCTCCGTATTGTCCAGCAAAATCTTCCCTACTGAAAGGCATTATCAGCCATCACATTGGCAAGCACTGACCACTGAAGTGGACTACACCATTAGCATGTATGCCTGTTCAGATGCTCATGAACAAAATAGTGACTCTTCTGACCCCTTCCTAAAAAAAAAGAACCAATTCTTCCTGTTTTAATAGGGAAAGACTTGGAGCCACAATGATAAAAGCTAACTAACTGAGCATTTACTATGGACCAGACACCATATTAAGCACGTCAAACAAGTATCAATATCTGTTTGTTGTCAAGACAGCCTGTGATGGAGTTTCCATTATCATCCTAATTTTACAGAAGAGAAAACAAGGTTAACTGTCCCAGGTCACATAGCAATTAAATAACTGAGATGAGATTTAGACTTGAGATCATCTGACTCCAAACTCTGTGCTACAGATTTTCCCCAAAGCCATGATATCCAGGAATGAACACAGAGCTGAGATCCAAGAGGTAAATGTTCTTGTCACAGCTGTGATACGAAGTAAGTGGGTAGTTCTGACCGTGATATTTCCCCTCTCTGGGTTTCCAATTCCTCTTCTACAAAGAGTGGTAATTGGACTACTAGATGAATAATAAAATTGCTTCCAAGACTAATATACAATGATTTGAGAGCAGACACTTTGCACAGAAAGAGGACTAGAAAGACAATAGGAGCCATCTGGATGTGAAAATGATGAATGGCAAAAGCTCTTGGAGGGGATAGTCTCAGATTAGCATTCCATGCCACGGGGTCCACACACCACATTGCCAGTCTCCTGCAAATTGCCTGCAGCTGCACTGATCTAGAGGCCATTTGGAGTGCAGAACCATTAACACGCTGTTCAAGGTACTTAGTCTTTGGTTTCCCAGGAGCTTATCTAGCCACATTAAATTAAATATCTTGTGATTTGCCAACTTTGCTCTTAGAAGCATAACAAAGTTTTTGGTTGTTGTGGTTTGAACTCCATTATCCCTTCATTCTGGATAGAACGGATGCCTTTGTAAATTCTTTCTCGAGTAGCTGACTGAAAGATTTTCACATCAGTCAAAAAAAATGAATACCATCTAAAGAAACCACCTCTGTTGATGATGGGAGAAAACCTGTGATATTCTCATAATCTACGTGTCTGCTTCCACTTACAGAGTCATGCCTCCGGTGTTCATGCCCCCGGTCCATAATGCTTTTCCCAAGGCTTCCACAAATTTTTAGGAATTTATAGTCTGATTATTACTACTTATTTTTATTTTGGGATCCTACAGAAGTTCTTATTCTCACTTTAGCTTCCAATAGCTATTATTTTCTCTGTCCAGTATTAACTGTGTACCTCCCTAAGTATGTCTCCCACAGGGTGGTATTGGACATAACAAAGGAGGGTTCCCTCACAGCATACCCAGCAGAGCAACAGTTCTAAATCTAGCATTGATGGTGGTGATTTCATTGCTAAGTCGTATCCGACTCTTGCATTTACATGAACTGTAGCCTATCTGGCTCTTCTGTCCATGGGATTCCCCAGGCAAGAATACTGGACTGAGTTGCTATTCCCTTCTCCAGGGGATCTTCCTGACCCAGGGACTGAACCCAAGTCTCCTGCACTGCAGGCAGATTCTTTACTGACTAAGCTATGAGGGATGTCCCATCCCTGTCCTTAAATTTCTCTGAGCCATCTTCACTACTAGGAATTTTGCAGTGGTTGTATTTTGCCTTGAAGCCCTGGTCCTGGCCCTTTGTCATGCTGCAGGACCCTCTCTCTATCTTGCTGGTTCCTTAACCTTAAGATACTCTCAAAAATCATATGCCAGGCTTCCCTGGGGGTTCAGTGGTAAAGAATCCACCTGCCAATTCAGGAGACACAGGTTCAACCCCTGATCTGGGAAGATTCTACATGCCATGGAACAGCTAAGCCCAGACGCCACAAATACTGAACCTGTGCTCTAGAGTCGGAGACCGCAACTACCGAAGCCCATGGATCCTAGAACCTGTGCCCCACAACAAGTCACCACAATGAGAAGCCTGCACAGCACAACTAGAGAGTAGCCCCCACTCACTGAAACTAGAGAAAAGCCCATGCAGCAACAAAGACCCAGCGCAGCTCAAGATAAATAAATAAAATTATTATTTTACAAAATCATAAGCCCATGATGTTTTCATGCAGAAAAAGTGGTCATTTCTACTGCCCTCTCCTTCCAGACCATGCCCAGAGCCTATTTCTTTAAACTAGCAAAGAACTCTGCCACTAGCATGATTTACCAAATAATAATAATTTGGAGCTCCATCTGCTGTTTCCCAATCTTAGTACAAATTACAAATCTATTACTACTCAAGGTTCTGTAGTGAGGTTCTGTATGAATCAGTCTCACAACATTCAAAGAAAAAAATAATAATTCTTATTCTTCAAATTATTTTTTAAAATAAACTGATTGCTGCTGCTGCTAAGTCACTTCAGTCGTGTCTGACTCCGTGCAGCCCCACAGACAGCAGCCCACCAGGCTCCTCCGCCCATGGGATTCTCCAGGCGAGAACACTGGAGTGGGGTGCCATTGCCTTCTCTGAAACTGACTGCGTCACACCTTAAAATTCTTCTCACATTTCTTTTCACCCCAAATTTCATGTTAACTGCCCCAAATTGTTCTCGCCATTGTTCACTCTTCATTTTCTGGAAGAAAAAAAATTTTTTTTAATTATCCAATGGTCCTATCCTCACAGACAGTTGTTTCCTTGCTCCTCTCCTGAACTCCCTTTGGTAATAGCATTTGAGGATGAGGGGAGGGGCCGTGTTTTTGCTTTCGCAATACCACACCTCCTTTTGAACAATCCTCTCCCTGTCCTTGGTTCACTGATTGGTCTGATTAGCACCACAGGTGAAAGAAGTGTAGACAAGCACAGATGTTCAGGTTCTGGTAAGGGGGAGGGGAAAATGTGATCCTCATCCATCATGAATTTTTGCCCCTTTTACAAATAAAAATTTTTAACAAACAGAAACAAGATGAGAAAAGAACTGCAACTGAATCATGCAGTGGCAATTGTCATGCCTGAAGTCCTTAGGACTTAAAAGAGATAACATGCCAGAAGCAGATTAAAGTTCTTTTGACATAGTGAAAGACTTGCTTGAAAAGAGATTTAACTTGAGAATTGTACCTGGAAAATGACAGCTGTGAATGGATTTGAGTGCAACAACAGCTATTAAAGGGAACCAAAAACAACTACATGTTAAAAATACAAAAGAAGCTTTTGAACAGTATTTGTAGCTTTAGGCAATATTCAGACAACAGAATAAAACAGGACCCAGGATAATGAAATCCAGTCCAACTGAGTGTTGACAACAGAATGCAAATCAAGAGCACTCTGGAATCAGTTAAACTTCATTGAATGCAAACAATAGCAAAGATCCTGACTAACTAATCAAAATAGAACTTTATTATTTTTTAAAGTGAAGGAATGAAGACAAGGAAGTGAAAGGTTTAAATCTGGCCATCTCATTCCCCAGCTGGAAATGCTTAAGTGAATTTGACTATGATTAAGAACTAGACTATAGAATAGAATGAGACCCAACAATAGAATGGGAAAGACTAGAGATCAAGAAAATTAGAGATACCAAGGGAACATTTCATGCAAAAATGGGCTTAATAAAGCGTAGAAATGGTAGTGATTTAACAGAAGCAGAGATATTAAGAAGAGGTGGCAAGAATACACAGAAGAACTGTACAAAAAAGAGCTTCATGACCACTATAATCATGATGGTGTGATCACTCACCTAGAGCCAGATATCCTGGAATGTGAAGTCAGGTGGGCCTTAGGAAGGATCACTAAAAACAAAGCTAGTGGAGGTGATGGAATTCCAGTTGAGCTATTTCAAATCCTGAAAGATGACGCTGTGAAAGTGCTGTACTCAATATGCCAACAAATTTGGAAAACTCAGCAGTGGCCACAGGACTAGAAAAGGTCAGTTTTCATTCCAATCCCAAAGAAAGGCAATGCCAAAGAATGCTCAGACTACCACATAACTGTACTCATCTCACATGCTAGTAAAGTAATGCTCAAAATTCTATAAGCCGGGCTTCGGCAATACGTGAACTGTGAACTTCCATATGTTCAAGCTGGATTTAGAAAAGGCAGAGGAACCAGAGATCAAATTGCCAACACCCTCTGGATCATTGAAAAAGCAAGAGAATTCCAGAAAGACGTCTATTTCTGCTTTATTGACTATGCCAAAGCCTTTGACTGTGTGGATCACAATAAACTGTGGAAAATTCTGAAAGAGGTGGGAATACCAGACCACCTGACCTGCCTCTTGAGAAACCTGTATGCAGGTCAGGAAGCAACACTTAGAACTGGACATGGAACAACAGACTGGTTCCAAATAGGAAAAGGAGTATGTCAACGTTGTATATTGTCACCCTGCTTATTTAACTTGTATGCAGAGTACATCATGAGAAATGCTGGGCTGGAGGAAGCAGAAGCTGGAATCAAGATTGGCTGGGAGAAATATCAATAACCTCAGATATGCAGATGATACCACGCTATGGCAGAAAGTAAAGAGAAACTAAAAAGCCTGTTGATGTAAGTGAAAGACGAGAGTGAAAAAGTTGGCTTAAAGCTCAACATTCATAAAACGAAGATCATGGTATCTGGCCCCATCACTTCATGGGAAATAGATGGGGAAACAGTAGAAAGTATCAGATTTTATTTTGGGGGGCTCCAAAATCACTGCAGATGGTGATTGCAGCCATGAAATTGAAAGACGCTTACTCCTTGGAAGAAAAGTTATGACCAACCTATACAGCATACTGAAAAGCAGAGACATTACTTTGCAACAAAGGTCCGTTTAGTCAAGGCTATGGTTTTTCCTTCCAGTGGTCATGTATGGATGTGAGTTGGACCGTGAAGAAGGCTGAGCGTCAAAGAATTGATGCTTTTGAACTGTGGTGTTGGAGAAGACTCTTGAGAGTCCCTTGGACTGCAAGGAGATCCAACCAGTCCATTCTGAAGATCAGCCCTGGGATTTCTTTGGAGGGAATGATGCTAAAGCTGAAACTCCAGTACTTTGGCCACCTCATGAGAAGAGCTGACTCATTGGAAAAGACTCTGACACTGGGAGGAATTGGGGGCAGGAGGAGAAGGGGACGACAGAGGATGAGATGGCTGGATGGCATCACTGACTCAATGGACGTGGGTTTGGGTGGATTCCGGGAGTTAGTGATGGACAGGGAGGCCTGGCATGCTGTGGTTAATGGGGTCACAAAGAGTCAGACATGACTGAGCAACTGAACTGAACTGAACTGAACTGAAGATCAAGACCAAACCGTTAATAATGCCTGCACATCAGGCATGGCCCAGGCCTTCCTGCCTCTCCAGCTGTTTATTTCATCTTTCTCTCCCTTCCTGTCTAATTTCAACTCACCCAGACCACCTCATGCTTTCTCTTCCACCACTGTCCTCTAGCCAGGGCCTTAGCACATGTTCTGTCCTCTTACTAGGTGCTTTTCCACTTTTTATCCCTCCAACTAGTTCTCTTGTACTCATCCCATAGGCAAAGGCTCCAACTGCCTTTCTTAGGAGAGTTTAGGGTTGGATACACATATGAAAATACAAGTAAAACAAAACAGCAAAACACGATGATTAACTCTAGCAGAAAATTAAAAAGCTTTTGTAAGAAAAGAATGATTATTGTACTGCTACTGCTAAGTCACTTCAGTTGTGTCCGACTGTGCGACCCCATAGATGGCAGCCCACCAGGCTCCGCCATCACTGGGATTCTCCAGGCAAGAACACTGGAGTGGGTTGCCATTTCCTTCTCCAATGCGTGAAAGTGAAAAGTGAAAGTGAAGTCGCTCAGCCGTGTCTGACTCTTAGTGACCCCATGGACTGCAGCATACACCTCATGACTAAGGCATGAGTAATATTTACAGACAACAATCATATTGCCCAACACTGAACTTTCTAACCAAAATTATAATATGACTGCATTGGGTGAGAGGAGGGTCAGGAGAGTGACTGTTTGTGAGGGGGGAGGGATCAAAGGGAGCTAGATCTTTATCTTCCATAGCACAAAACCACCATAAAAGTGCCTAAAACTGGAAAGTCAAGCTATAACACAAAGGCTGTTATTTAGAATTTTGAAGATAAATGCCAAAAGAAATAGCTAAAAGAATTCAGACTATTTGTCTCTGAAGGATTTAGGAGAGGGAGAATCAGGTTCAGTTCAGTTCAGTTCAGTCGCTCAGTCATGTCCAACTCTTTGTGACCCCATGAATCGCAGCATGCCAGGCCTCCCTGTCCATCACCAACTCCCAGAGTTCACTCAGACCCACGTCCATCAAGTCAGTGATGCCATCCAGCCATCTCATCTTCTGTCGTCCCCTTCTCCTCCTGCCCCCAATCCCTCCCAGCATCAAACTCTTTTCCAATGAGTCAACTCTTTGCATGAGGTGGCCAAAGTACTGGAGTTTCAGCTTTAGCATCATTCCTTCCAAAGAAATCCCAGGGCTGATCTCCTTCAGAATGGACTGGTTGGATCTCCTTGCAGTCCAAGGGACTCTCAAGAGTCTTCTCCAACACCACAGTTCAAAAGCATCAATTCTTTGGCACTCAGCTTTCTTCACAGTCCAACTCTCACATCCATACATGACCACTGGAAAAACCATAGCCTCGACTAGACAGACCTTTGTGGGCAAAATAATGTCTCTGCTTTTCAATATGCTCAGGAAATGGGTTAAAAGATAACTGCCACCTTTAAAATAATTCTAGAGTAATTTTTTATTCTTAAAGTCAGGTATATGTATAACTTTAATTTTCAAATGATGGGCTTTGTTTTTTTTTAACTTTTTATTTTGTATTGGAGTACGCATATGTACTCAATCACTTCTGTCACATCCAACTCTTTGCAACCTAAGGACCATAGCCTGCCAGGCTCCTCTGTCCATGGGATTTTCCAGGCAAGAATAATGGAGTGGGTTGCCATGCCCACTCCGGGGGATCTTTCTGACCCAGAGATCAAACCTGTCTCCAAGGTCATAGGCAGATTCTTTACCTACTGAGCCACTGAGGAAGCCCATATTGGAGTGCAGCCAATTAACAATGTTGTGATAGTTTCAGGTGAACAGCAAAGGAACTCAGCGATACATATACATGTATCCATTTCTCCCCAAACTCCCCTCCCATCCAGGTTGCCACATAACATTGAGCAGTGTCCCATTTGCTGTACAGTAGGATCTTGTTAGTTATCCATTTTAAATATAACTGCGTGTGCCTGTCCATGCCACTCTGTAACTATCCCTTTTCCCCATTCTTTCCCCCTAGCAACCATAAATTCATTCTCTAAGTGTGTGAGTCTATTATTATTTTGTAACTAACTTTATTTGTATCATTTCTTTTTAGATTCCACATATAAGCAATGTCATCATTATTTCTCCTTCTCTGACTTCTTCACTCAATATGACAATCTCTAGGTCCATCCATGTTGCTACAAATAGCATTATTTCATTCTTTTTAATGGCTGGGTAATATTCCACTGTGTATATGTACTACATATTCTTTATCCATTCCTCTGTTGATAGACATTTCAATTGCTAAAACACTTTTGAAATATCAAGGAAACTTGAATATGGACTAGGTATTAAATAATGTTAAGAAACTGTTCATTTTGTTAGGTATGGTAGAACCAGATCTCCTGGAATGTCAAGTGGGCCTTAGGAAGGATCACTACGAACAAACTAGTGGAGGTGATGGAATGCCAGTGGAGCTATTTCAAATCCTGAAAGATGAGGCTGTGAAAGTGTTGTACTCAATATGCCAACAAATTTGGAAAACTCAGCAGTGGCCACAGGATGGGAAAATGTCAGGTTTCATTCCAATCCCAAAGAAAGGCAATGCCAAAGAATGCTCAAACTATTACACAACTGCACTCATCTCACATACTAGTAAAGTAATGCTCAAAATTCTACAAGCCGGGCTTCAGCAATATGTGAACCATGAACTTCCAGATGTTCAAGCTGGTTTTAGAAAAGGCAGAGGAACCAGAGATCAAATTGCCAACATCTGCTGGATCATGGAAAAAGCAAACAGAGTTCCAGAAAAACATCTATTTCTGCTTTATTGACTATGCCAAAGCCTTTGACTGTGTGGATCACAATAAACTGTGGAAAATTCTGAAAGAGGTGGGAATACCAGACCATCTAACCTGCCTCTTGAGAAACCTGTATGCAGGTTAGGAAACAACAATTAGAACTGGACATGGAACAAGAGACTGGTTCCAAATAGGAAAAGGAGTACGTCAAGGATGTATATTGTCACCCTGCTTATTTAACCTGTATGCAGAGTACATCATGAGAAATGCTGGGCTGGAAGAAGCACAAGCTGGAATCAAGATTGCTGGGAGAAATACCAATAACCTCAGATATGCAGATAACACCATCCTTATGGCAGAAAGTGAAGAGGAACTAAAAAGCCTGTTGATGAAAGTGAAAGACGAGAGTGAAAAAGTTGGCTTAAAGCTCAACATTCATAAAACGAAGATCATGGGATCTGGTCCCATCACTTCATGGCAAATAGATGGGGAAACAGTAGAAACAGTGTCAGACTTTATTTTGGGGGGCTCCAAAATCACTGCAGATGGTGACTGCAGCCATGAAATTAAAAGATGCTTACTCCTTGGAAGGAAAGTTATGACCAACCTAGATAGCATATTCAAAAGCAGAGACATTACTTTGCCGACTAAGGTCCGTCTAATCAAGGCTATGGTTTTTCCTGTGGTCATGTATGGATGTGAGAGTTGGACTATAAAGAAAGCTGAGCGCAGAAGAATTGATGCTTTTGAACTGTGGTGTTGGAGAAGACTCTTGAGAGTCCCTTGGACTGCAAGGAGATCCAACCAATCCATCCTAAAGGAGATCAGTCCTAGGTGTTTTTTGGAAGGACTGATATTGAAGCTGAAACTCCAATACTTTGGCCACCTGATGCGATGAGCTGACTCATTTGAAAAGACACTGATGCTGGGAAACATTGAAGGCAGCAGGAGAAGGGATTGACAGAGGATGAGATGGTTGGATGGCATCACTGACTTGATGGACATGGGTTTGGGTGGACTCAGGGAGTTGGTGATGGACAGGGAGGTCTGGTGTGCTGTGGTTCATGGTGTCCCAAAGAGTCAGACACCACTGACTGACTGAACTGAACTAAATCGCATTGCATTTGTGTTAAAAATATGCCATTATATGTCAGACATATTATGCATTTATATACATAATGTACTAGTAACTAGTTAGATGACATGATATTTGGGATTTTCTTTAAAGGCTGAAATATACCAGCAAAAACAATGGCAATATCATCAGTCATAGTAGTAGTAATAAGAATGGAAAAAAAAAAAATAAGACTAACAAAATCTTTTACAACATGGAAACAGTGATAGGTATGCTAAGGTTCATTACATTCTTCTCTCTACTTCTGTAGAAAGTTTTGCATTTTTTTGAAATTGAAAAAAAATTTACAAATTGTTTGAAATTTGCTATAATAAAAATAATTTAAGCCTCAAATAATTTGGAAGCAAGTCTCATGAGTAAGGTATTGATTAAAATGGATTTTTCCATTTTGGTCAAAAACTATATTTGTCTCTACCAGAATGATTGGTTTCCTTGTGTGTTTCTGAAATGAAGGCAATTTCACAAAGAACTAGGTGACCTTGGGCAACTTGGCCTCCACATAGCTAGCTTTCCTTATTGGTCAGCTAAGAACGACTCGATCACCACGGTCTTTTTCCCACACTATTCTGGAGCTGCTTCCCTGGTGGCTCAGCTGGTCAAGTACCCACCTGCCAATGCAGCAGACAAGAGACATGGATTCAGTCCCTGGGTCAGGAAGATCCCCTGGAGAAGGAAATGGCAACCCACTCCAGTATTCTCGCCTGGAGAATCCTATGGACAGAGGAACCTGGCGGGCTACAGTACAGTGGGTCGCAAAGAGATGGACACAACTGAGAGCACACACACATATACATTCTAGGGCTGTTTCACTCTGAAACACAGTAACTGGATAGGAGAATGGCTTTAAATGCAATAATAATCAGTTGATTTTATAAGTATTCATTTTAAAAATAATTTTTAAAATAGCTTCGTTAAGGAATTCCCTGGCTGTCCAGTGGTTAGAACTTCACACTGTCACTGCTAAGGGCTGGGTTCCATCCCTGGTCCCTAAGATCCCTCAAGCTGAGGTGCAGGATCAAAAATAAAATAGCTTCATCACCTGTAATGACTATATTTAATATTCGGCTACAGTGACTGTGATTATACAAGGTCAGAAATGTCCAAAGGCAATCATTGCTATGAACAATATCTTATGAGGAAACTGCTTTAATTTGTACTTTTCCAGTATGAGGTCAAACCCATAACACCTAGAAATTTTTACCTGTTAATACTAATCCAGTCATGATTGTCTATATGGCTCAGATCACCAGATAAGAGCTTCATTTATTTTAATGAATGGATTGGTTGCCTTATCACATACCACAGATTCTTCAAAATAGTACTTGATTCTGTAGAGATTAAAAGAAAAATCAGTTTGTGCTGATGACTTGTGGGTGATCTTGTGGATCAAATATTATGACTGAACAAACAATTACCTTCCACACACAGAAGTGAAGCAATCCAGTAGGGGTTCAGTTTATTGTTTTTGTTTCTGTTTTATCATTCTCAGTCCATTATTTTTTCCACAACTCCATTCTATACACTTACTTCCAATTTAGGATCAAACAAATCACTCATTAAGAAGAATGTTTCCGCTTGAACCACCCTCCCACTTCCCCGCATCCCACCCCTCCAGGTTGTCACAGAGCACTGAGTTTGAGCTCCCTGGGTCATGCAGCAAATTCTCACAGGCTCTCTATTCACATATGGTAATATATATGTTTCAGTGTTACTCTTTCAATTTATCCCTCCTTCTCCTCCCTCCACTGTGTCCAATAGATTGTTCTCTATGTCTGCCTTCTCCATTCAGTTCAGTTCAGTTCAGTTCAGTCGCTCAGTCATGTCCAACTCTTTGCGACCCCATAAACCACAGCACGCCAGGCCTCCCTGTCCATGGCCAACTTCCAGAGTTTACCCAAACTCACGTCCGTTGAGTCGGTGATGCCATCCAACCATCTCATCCTCTGTCATCCCCTTCTCCTCCTGCCTTCAATCTTTCCCAGCATCAGGGTCTTTTCAAATGAGCAGTTCTCATCAGGTGGCCAAACTATTGGAGTTTCAGCTTCAGCATCAGTCCTTCCAATGAACACCCAGGACTGGTCTCTTTTAGGATGGACTGGTTGGATCTCCTTGCAGTCCAAGGGACTCTCAAGAGTCTTCTCCAACACCACAGTTCAAAAGCATCAATTCTTCTGCGCTCAGCTTTCTTTTTTTTTTTTTTTAAATCTTTAATTCTTACATGCATTCCCAAACATGAACCCCCTCCCACCTCCCTCCCCATAACGTCTTTCAATTCACATGATAGTATACATGTTAGAATGTCATTCTCCCAAATCATCCCACCTCTCCTCTCCCTCTGAGTCCAAAAGTCCGTTATACACATCTGTGTCTCTTTCCTGTCTTGCATACAGGGTCGTCATTGCCATCTTCCTAAATTCCATATATGTGTTAGTATACTGTATTGGTGTTTTTCTTTCTGGCTTACTTCACTCTGTATAATCGGCTCAGTTTCATCCATCTCATCAGAACTGATTCAAATGAATTCTTTTAACGGCTGAGTAATACTCCATTGTGTATATGTACCACAGCTTTCTTATCCATTCATCTGCTGATGGACATCTAGGTTGTTTCCATGTCCTGGCTATTATAAACAGTGCTGCGATGAACATTGGGGTACATGTGTCTCTTTCAATTCTGGTTTCCTCGGTGTGTATGCCCAGAAGTGGGATTGCTGGGTCATAAGGTAGTTCTATTTGCAATTTTTAAGGAATCTCCACACTGTTTTCCATAGTGGCTGTACTAGTTTGCATTCCCACCAGCAGTGTAGCATTTATTGCTTGCAGATTTTTTCAGCTTTCTTTATAGTCCAACTCTCATATCCCTACATGACCACAGGAAAAACCATAGCCTTGACTAAACGGACCTTTGTTGGCAAAGTAATGTCTCTGCTTTTCTTTATGCTGTATAGGTTGGTCATAACTTTCCTTCCAAAGAGTAAGCGTCTTTTAATTTCATGGCTGCAGTCACCATCTGCAGTGATTTTGGAGCCCAGAAAAATAAAGTCAGCCACTGTTTACACTGTTTCCCCATCTATTTGCCATGAAGTGATGAGACCAGATGCCATGATTTTAGTTTTCTGAATGTTGAGCTTTAAACTAACTTTTTCGCTCTCCTCTTTTGCTTTCATCAAGAGGCTCTTTAGTTATTCACTTTCTGCCATAAGGATGGTGTTATCTGCATATCTGAGGTTATTGATATTTCTCCCGGCAATCTTGATTCCAGTTTGTGCTTCTTCCAGCCCAGTGTTTCTCATGATATACTCTGCATATTAGTTAAATAAGCAGCGTGACAATATACAGCCATCTCTATTGCTGCCCTGCAAATAGGTTCATCAGGGAGGTTCAAAAGGGAGGGGACATAACGTATACTTCTGGTTGATTCATGTTGATGTGTGGCAGAAACCAACACAATATTGTAAAGCAATTATCCTCCAACTGAAAATAAGTCTTAAAAAAAGCAGTGATATTTTCATATCTTTCTTTGGATGATAATTTTAACTTATTTCAATTACCAAATTGCCACTGCATTATTTGATTTTTTACTATTTTTATCAGGCAGAGAAGAGAGATTTTTCATATCTAATGTTGTCCCTCTTTTTTTTAAAACTCTCAAGTTATGGCTTTCACAAGGGAGGAAACATAATTTACAGTCAGTAAAATAATGCAATGTTTGTATTGGCACATGGTAGATATAATTAACTAATAAGGTTTAAATCTGAAATATTTGAGTAATGGCTAATTACTTTAAAAAATAAAATTATTACTCAACATGAGTACTTTTTTCATTAATTATAAATAATGACCCAGTCTGTCAACAATTTTACATGTTAAAAGATGTCAGACTTTGAAAGGAGCAGAATGTAATGATTCAGTTTTGAAGTTTTTAGAAGTATCTTTGGTTTCTTGCCCTAACTTAGGAAGAAAGTAATTGTACTCTCAGATTTAGAATTTTGAGAGAGTTTATGCAATCAGCTTTTGTTTCATTCTTCTAAGCTCTTTCAGGGTAAAATTTCTCTATTGCTTCAGGAAAGAAGTCTGATGAATTTGAAACAAAGTATTGCTTTTGAATTCCTTCATTCATTCATATCAGGCTCTAAAACCCCTACTAGATAATTCTGGGTTGAAATGTTTGAATTTCCCTTGAAGTAAACTTCCAAGTGCAAATTATCACTGTTTGCAAAGCCCAGCGGGGCATCATTTGACAATTTTTTATACTTTAACTGCTAACCCCCCAAATACATATTTCCACTTCTAACAGGCCACCATACTGCATACCTTGGAGCAGTACTATGGCATCCCAGTACATGTGAATGATGACCCTTGACTGTACTGCACTGAATTGCCTCTGGCAACTCTGCTCAACTTCATGCAAATGCTCTACCAAGAGTAAACACTCAAGAAATATCTGCTAATTAATTAGTAGTATCTGCAGAGGCAGATTTAGTTGAATATTGGTGGGATATTAGAAGACTCCGATTTCAAAGTTTCTTAATGATCAAGTAGTACCTGTGAAACTAGGAATTTGCTATTAACATATTCAGATGACTATACATAAAATAGATAATCAATAATGATCTACTGTATACCACATGGAACTCACTCAATATTTAGTAATAAGTTATATTGGAAAAATCTGAAAAAAAAATCTCAGGAAGAATGGATATATGTAAACACGTAACTGAATCACTTTGCCATACACCTGAAACTAACACAACATTGTAAGTCAACTATATTCCAATATAAAATAAAAAATGCTTTAAATAAAAACTCTGCACACTGCCTCAAAACAACCCTACCAAGAAAACACTGTCATCCCAGGACCTGACCTTGGGGGCCCTGAGGTCTGCCCATTACTGTAACAGCAGTGTCCCTCCCTCCCATAGGAACCAGTGTCCACCGCCAACATACACCTGAGAAGCAGAAAGAGATCCTCCATCAGAAGCAGTGTGTGTTTTCAAAGGCATGATCTGCAGGATGGGACTAATAATGTCTCCTGGATTTACTGCAAAGAGTAAATATAATAACCATAACCAGATAACATGTATGAAAGTATTTGACAATATTTGACCATTTTGGGTCATAGAGAGGAGGGATTCTGCTGTGGTAAATCCTATTTTTCTTTTAAATCTCTTCCGTGGACACGTGGACACTTTTTCAGAAATAACCCTCTGTACATTGGTTGTCTGAGCTTACAGCTCAGAGGCTTTCCTTTCCATTGGGGTCAATGGGGTATCATCCTGTCATGAGTCCATGAGATGGAAGTAAAGTCCCCACCAGGGCATCCTGTTATGACCTCTCTAGGGTTCCTTTTTTGTACTATGCTTTACACTGGACTATACAATCCTGAAGAACAAGGGCAATGGTTTTCAACCCCAGTGTCTAGGATGGTGCTTGGCACAGACTAAATGCTTAAAATGTGTTTAATTAATGAAATCAACAAGACAAGTCTTCAGATTAAAAAAAAACACAAAACAGTAGTGCATGTGAAATAGTTTTTATTATAGTAAACTCTTCTATCATGCACTGGAGAAGGAAATGGCAACCCACTCCAGTATTCTTGCCGGGAGAATCCCAGGGATGGAGGAGCCTGGTGGGCTGCTGTCTATGGGGTCGCATAGAGTCGGACACGACTGGAGCGACTTAGCAGCAGCAGCAACAGGCTATGTTCACACAGTACAAAGTCAGTAAATATTTGGCAGTCTTTTCATTCATTTGTTAGGGAGAAATAGACAAACTAGACTTGTAATTCAAATCAGCAGTGTGATAGTACACACGGACCAAGCAAATATAATACATAACAAAATTCTGTTTTGTTTTTGTAGCCATGAAATTAAAAGATGCTTGCTCTTTGGAAGGAAAGCTATCACAAACCTATTAAAGCATATTAAAAAAAAACAGAGACATCATTTGCCAACAAAGTTCTATATAATCAAACTATGGTTTTTCCAGTAGTCATGTACAGATGTGAGTGTTGGACCATAAAGAAGGCTGAGCACCAAAAGGCTACTTTCAAATTGTGATAACTGGAGAAGACTCTTGAGAGTCCCTTGGAAAGAAAGATCACACCAGTCAATCCTAAAGGAAATCAGCCCTGAATATGCATTGGAAGGACTCTTGCTGGAGCTGAAGCTCCAATACTTTGGCCACCTGATGCGAAGAGTTGTCTCATTGGAAAAAACCCTGATGCTGGAAAAGATTGAAGGCAAAAGAAGAGGAGACATGAATGTGAGCAAACTAGAGGAGATAATGGAAGACAGAGGAGTCTGCTGTGCTGCAGTCCATGGGGTCTCAAAGAGTCATACATGACTTAGTGACTGAACAACAACAACAACTTGGAGAAAGACATCATCAGTACTTTAATGTCCAACACAACATAATGTTTTCTATCTGTAAGTGCCTTGTTCTAAACAAAATGCTGCCACAGACATCTTATCTTTTCCTTCCCTTTTAAACAACAGTATGAGTGATATTATTATCCATATTAGTGTCATATATTGGATGAAACTGAGATTTGGAGAATTTAAATAGCTTAACCGCAGCCACTAAGAGTGGTAGTACCATAACTGATATCTATGCCTTCTAATTCCAAAACTCGAGGACATTCTACCTCCATGGTCAAGGTCAAATTCTATTTCAATCATTTTTCTCTACATAAATCACAGTTTTTAACTTTTTGATTCATTTCTGAAGCTTTTTTTTTGGGGGGGGGGGGGTGACACACCATGTGGCATGCGGGATCTTAGTTCCCGACCCATGTTCCCTGCATTAGAAGCACCAAGTCTTAATCATTGGACCACCAGGGAAGTCCCTCAGTCATTCTTTAATTCTTCCAACCTGCTGTCTTATCACCTAAATGTAACAGCATAATGAGAAGAGAATCAGGTCATTTCAAATAATTGTGATGAATAAAATTGCCAAAAATAAAGATATGCAAGTCATTTGATTTGCGAGCTTTTGATTGTAAAGTTTACAAAGTAAATGGCATGAAACATGGAGCCCATAAGTTGCCCTTTCTCATTAAGAATCTTTCACTTCAGAAACTGGCTACAGTGTGAGGCCAGGGAGAGGTGGTGAAGAATGGTAGAGCTGGAAGCATTCTTTGAAGCCCAGACTTATTCCAAAATCTGGGCTTTAATGCAATGATGTGTCCTTGAATGCCTCTGAGCCTCAGTGTCTTCATCTATAAAATATACAGGGCAATATACCTACTCTCAGAGTACGTATTATGAGAGTAAATGAGGTAGCATATGCATGGCATTAGTACATGACAACGGTTCAATATAACTGCATCTAGCTAGATACTTCCCAAATGCTTAAGGATGTTGTTTTAGGTATTTCTTACCATCCCTATCAATACTTTGGCCACCTGATGAGAAGAGCTGACTCACTGGGAAAGACCCTGATGCTGGGAAAGATTGAGGGCAGGAGAAGAAGGAGGTGACAAAGGATGAGATGACTGGATATCATCACCAACTCAATGGATGTGAGTTTGAGCAAACTCAGGGAGATAAAGAAGGACAGGGAAGCCTGGCCTGCTGCAGTCCAGGGGGTTGAAAAGAGTTGGACATGACTTAGTGACTGAACAACAGCCACCACCACCACCACTGAATCACTGTGTAAACAAACTTCAGCTACTGGCCTGTTTTCTCAAGGGTTAATCAGATGAACAATGAATATGATGAGTCTTTCAGGCTTAGTCCAGCAGAATAGAACCACTTAGCATTGTTTTGTGGAAGAATAAAGTACAAGTCAGTGTGTTCCAGGTTTGCAGTCTCTCTTCTACTTTGGAATTTGAATTTGTCCAACAAGCCTGCAAAGATGAGCAGCTAAGACAGAAAGAGAGTTGGTTCAGTGCCATGAAGACAAGAGATGAGGAACTCTAAGACCTGGATTCTTCTTGTGGCCAAAACAAAACTCCAAAGTTCCTAGAAAAAGAAAACTTTCCAATACACTCACAAGAAGATGCAAAGGACTAATTCCACAGACTTTCCTTCCTTCTTTCTCAACAAAACTGCTCTTGGGAAAAAACTGGGGCACCAGTGATCCACTGCCTCCTGTCTCACTTATTAACTAGTCTTAGACAAGTCAGTTAAGCTTTATGAGCCTCAGCACTCTCCCCATTTGCAAGAGATATTACTTACTGTTAGTGTGAGAATTCAATGAGAGAATACATCTAAAGAATTTAGCAATATGTCTGGCATACAGCCTAATAAATTACAGTTATTATTTGTATTATGATGTATGGCAATGACAGTATTGCTAGAAAATAGCTTGAAGATTACTCAAGCTAGCTTACACCTGGTGAAGGAGAAAAGCAAAGATAAAAAGTTAAAAAGACAGACCACATTTCCCTTTCTTTAAGATTTTGCTAAAGAATACTTCCAGGTTTACAAACAGTTGGCAGCCAAGTACCAAGGATATTTTCTTAATTTTTCTTATAAAATCCAACTAGTCCTCATAAGAATAGACCCTATGTCGACCTAAGTAGGCTAAGCTTGCCAGATTTAGCAAATAAAAATACTGATGACTATTTAAACTGGAATATCAGATAAATATTGAAAATTTGTAATTTGAGTATTCCATGAGATGTTCGAAATATCTTTACTCAAAAAGTATTTGTTGTATAGCTGAAATTCAAATCTAACTGGGCATCTTTTATTTAATCTGGGAGCCCTAATAACCTCCTGGGTTCCAGAAATCAGGAGAATCCAAATGATGTACCTAGAGCAACCTGCAGACACCACAAGTGTAAGCCTGTGGGCTGATAAGGATATTTAAAGGAAATGGAAAAGTGATATTTACCTCCAAGTGGCTGGAAAGGGCTTCAACTCCTCCCAATCAAAAAGATTTGAATACCAAAACACTTACCTTGTCTGTTTTAGTTTTACTATCTTAAAAGAGAGAGGAACAACAATCATAAGGCTCTTGTAAAGACAAAATAGAAACTGAACGTCAAAGTACTTTTAAACTAGGTTTGGGGGACTTCCAGGGAAAAACACCAGATTGAACACATGCTCCCTTTAGTAACCCTTCTAAGAAAATAGGAAAGGGACTTTTTTTCAAGCATGAATCCAAAAGAAAAAGGAAAACAGAACCCAAAAGGACGTTGAGGAGACAGCAGCAGTAGCAGCTCCTCCATGGTGCCAGACTGGTGAGTGAGGCTGTCTTGGACCTTTTAGACTAGACCAGCTAAATACCAGCAAGTGACCTCAGTCATCAACAGATGGAGAACAACCCCCAGCTAAGTCCTATTCAAATCCCAACCATCAAAATGATAAGTTATAATAAAAGAGTGGGTATTTTAAGCCATTCATTTGGGGTGATTTATTCCACAACACTGGAACACATGACAGATGGGATAGGTATCATTAAGACATAGGGTGATATAGGACACAGATAAAGATCCACTTCTAAGTAAGAAAATTGGAGAAAAGTTCAATCTCAGCTCATCATAAAGGATAAGTAGAAAACAAGAAGCATTTCATATAGTGTATAGCATTCTCTCTTTCAGAAGGCTTCTGAGAGCCCTAGATACTAGTCTGAAGGTCCCCTCAAATTACGGGAAATGCAAGGATGAAGTGAGAAGTAAAATCCCAGGTGGTAATGGAAGAGTAACTCCATGAAAAATACTAGCTTCAATTCTAAAAAATAAGATTATGAAAAATATATAATTCCCAACACCTTTCAAATACTGCTACCTACAGAAAGTTTTCTTTGCCAGTGAAAAGAGAAATCTGAACATTTAATACAAGTATTATTGCTTTTTCTTTTTATGAACTGTCTTAGAAAAAGACTGTTTCTGTCACAACTGACAGAATGCCAATTGAAACTAATGTAAGCAATTGGACAACTTTATCGACTCAAGTAATTTCTAAAAGTTCACACATGAAGCTGACCTTCTCTAAGAATTCAAATGATAATTTCATTCTCTCTTTTTTTCTGTGTGTCTATATGTTACCTGATTCTTTCCTATCATACAAAGTCTTTGGTCATAAGAAGTTGAACAGGCTATCATTTCAGAAAAGACTAAATCACCCCAGCTTAGTAAGCTCAGAGAAAAATGATAGCTTTTTTTCCCCCTCAACCTCTTGTTACTAGTATTGAAAATCCCAGGGAAGATCTGTGATTGGCTGACTTGCTCACGTTCCTTGGTCCAGTTATTGTCCAATCATTGTCACCAGTTGATAGGGTAATATGATTGGTCAGTGACAATAAAGGTTTCTACAAACTAAAGGGTAATATTGCTAAAAATCAGAAGAAGCAAGGTGAAAATGTTGCTGGACTGATAAAAAAATAAAGATGGCTACCATATGGATATAATGGCTGGCTTGTTTGTGGAGTTACACTCTGAATAATGAACCCTCACACTTTCAAGGGTGGCATAACTTCATCCCTAAAGCATTCTTTCCTCATCCCGCCTCAGTCTAATCTGACTGCCTCTAAACTTAAGAAATCATAATCCTTGAGGAATTAAACACCTTGCATGTCACAAAGAAGATCAATGAATAGACCTAAAAACACAATTCATCTTTTCTGAATTCATGACATGTGCAGGAAAGAAACACAAGTAGGAATACATACCTCTTGAGAATGCAAAATAAGAATATAGACAACAGAAATAAAGTGAGGAATGGATAAATTTTCCACTCTTGCACAGCAGGTTTTATTTCCAAACATCTCATTCCCTCTCAAAAACTGCAGTGCGGATTTTGCAAACATGATGGGTTACATAAATAGGATTATGTACTCTTCATGCAAACTCTGAAGCCAGCTGTCCATCCGGTTCTATTTCCCAGATAGGAAAAAGGATTACTACACAGCTCCAAAACAATACTGAATAGATATCAATAAAGTCTGATTCTCTCATTTCAACTTAAGAGGAAATATGTGTATTTTAAAAGTTTATTCAACCAGACTCTTAATGAAGGCAATGCCATGTTGATTATATAATTAGTTTTATAATTATATATTGAGTGTGTATATCAGGGATTCACACAATATATCTGAGTATTATGGGTTTAATTGTGTTCTCCAAAAATTCATATGTTGATGTCATAGCCCACCCCATACTTCAGAATGTGGCCATATTTGGAGATAGAGTCTTTATGAAAATAATCAATTTTAAATGAGGTCATTAGCATATGACTGCTATCTTTATACAAAGAGGAAATTTGAAGACAAACAGTCACAGGGAGAATGCTATGTGAGGATAAAGGCAGCAAGCAAGGTAATGCTTCTACAAGGCAAGGAACACCAAAAATTGCTGGAAAACCAACAGACTCATGGAACAGATTCTCCCTTGTAGCTTCAGAAGCAACTAACCTTGTTGACTCAGAACTATGAAACAATATATTCCTATTGTTGAAGCCATAGTTTGGGGTACTTTTTTACAGCAGCTATAGGAAACTAATACATAAAGCAAGAAATGTCACATCACAAGAGTGGAAATGAAAGGGGGATTATATGACCTCTGAGAATTTAAAATTTCCATTTTTGCATACACTCTAATAAAGAAAGGGTTTAGTCTATTCTCAGACCAAATAAAAGTCAGAAATTGAGATAAATACCTTG
Organism: Ovis aries; assembly: GCF_016772045.2. NCBI lineage: Eukaryota > Metazoa > Chordata > Mammalia > Artiodactyla > Bovidae > Ovis > Ovis aries. The sequence continues at coordinate 72,645,953 of NC_056058.1, forward strand.
ATAACCCAGGCCAAAACTTCTACTATGCTTTATTCAGTAAAATCAGATTAACTGAAGCAAAGGTTCCTTCCTACTGACTAAATAATCCAGATAATGGTCTCCGTCCTCAACTTTGGTTGATCACTATGTAGTAAACTTGATTTCAGGTGAAGGAGTTTAGATTATTTTTAACCAGAAAAAGACTTAACACCTTCATCTCTCTCTATTCATTGGTACAGAGACGAGACCACTGAAAGGCAGGGTTTTCCCTTTCTAACCTGCTAAGCAATTTAGTCCTAGTTTCAGTGTCTAATCTACTCCGCCCTTTCAGTTCCATGTGGGTTCATGTATCTTTCTGTGCAAGTGGGGGAGATGGGGCTGGAGGGAGGGATGAAGATAATGCTGGAAATGCAAAAGTAACAATTCCAATCATCTGCCTCTATGTGTCACATGAAGGTCAAGACCCAGAACTGCCTGGAAACATATCTAAGCTTCTGAACGTTTCCACTTCAGAAGCATTAGCATCCCACCCACCCAAGAAAAGGAATGAGAGCTTTAGTGAAGAGAATGTATCTGATAAAACGATACCTTGATCCCATGACTCCAGCAAGTTTCTTTTCTAGGACAGTGTACAGCTTTAGCAGAACAATACAGCCCTTAGCTTCCTATTCACTGGTCAATCTGAGCATGAAGTTCAATTGTTTCTCCAGTAGGTATCAAGAGTGCACGATGAAGTAAAGGTAGTTATTAACTGGTCCTAGCAGCCATGAAATTAAAAGACGCTTACTCCTTGGAAGAAAAGTTATGACCAACCTAGATAGCATATTCAAAAGCAGAGACATTACTTTGTCAACTAAGGTCCGTCTAGTCAAGGCTATGGTTTTTCCAGTGGTCATGTATGGATGTGAGAGTTGGACTGTGAAGAAAGCTGAGTGCCAAAGAATTGATGCTTTTGAACTGTGGTGTTGGAGAAGACTCTTGAGAGTCCCTTGGACTGCAAGGAGATCCAACCAGTCCATTCTGAAGGAGATCAGCCCTGGGATTTCTTTGGAAGGAATGATGCTAAAGCTGAAACTCCAATACTTTGGCCACCTCATGCGAAGAATTGACTCATTGGAAAAGACTCTGATGCTGGGAGGGGTTGGGGGCAGGAGAAGAAGGGGACGACCCAGGATGAGATGGCTGGATGGCATCACTGACTCGATGGACATGAGTCTGAGTGAACTCCAGGAGTTGGTGATGGACAGGGAGGCCTGGTGTGCTGCAATTCATGGGGTCGCAAAGAGTCGGACACGACTGAGTGACTGAACTGAACTGAAAGTAGCCTGAAAAGAATTTGTTGTCATTTCAACCTCAACAGGGTGCCCTTCCCTCTTGGTTCAGAATCCTCCTGCAACGCAGGAGATGCAGGAGAAGTAGGTTCAATTCCTGGGTGGGGAAGATACTCTGGAAGAGGAAATGGCACTCCACTCGAGTATTCTTGCCTGGAAAATCCAATGGACAGAGGAGTCTGGCGGGCTGCTGCTGCTACTGCTAAGTCGCTTCAGTCGTGTCCGACTCTGTGCGACCCCATAGACAGCAGCCCACTAGGCTCCTCTATCCCTGGGTTTCTCCAGGCAAGAATACTGGAGTGGGTTGCCATTTCCTTCTCCAATGCATGAAAGTAAAAAGTGAAAGTGAAGTCGCTCAGTCATGCCCGACTCTTAGCGACCCCATGGACTGCAACTTACCAGGCTCCTCTGTCCATGGGATTTTCCAGGCAAGAGTACGGGAGTGGGGTGCCATTGCCTAGTCTATAGAATCATGGAAGAGTCAGACAAGACTGAGTAACTGAGTAGAAACTCAGGAGTAAAGCAACCTCAGTAGAAAAGCACAGAAAGTAAAACGGGGTTACTACTACTACTAAGTCGCTTCAGTCGTGTCCGACTCTGCGACCCCTCTACTGCATTGTTCAAGAAACAAGGGTTGTAGGAGAAGCATATTGTTCTGTTCTTGCCTCCATTATTAATAGAAACATGACTGTTTACTCAATTTCAGAAGCCCACTTAGGAATGCAAAGAGCATGGCAAGTGTGCCAACCTATACATTCAAAATGGCAAATGCCAAGTTGCTTTATGGAGGCACATGGGGAGCATTTTGGAAAGGCTGTGAAGTACATTTTCAGCAGAAGTAAAGCTACAAAGCCTCAAGAAATCTCTAAATTTTCAGCCCCATTTGCCCTCCCAAACCTCCCCAGTCCCCAAACTTCTTTCATTCCCTTCACTCTGGGCTTGGTTACTGCCTCTTTGCATGCCCCATCCCCTTATAACTCAAACTTTCACACTACCTTGTGGTTTTGAAACTTTATTCACTTAAATTATTCTATTAATACCACACTCCCACCTCTACCTTGACTTCACCCCAATAACCAAATATCTCTGTCTCATTCCTATATCCCAGCACCAGTTTACCAGCCTGATGTTTCAAAGCCTTGATGTGCTGTTGTTGTTATTTTAAACTTCCTCTATATCAAGAAAGATACATGATTTTACTCCAAATGCCACTTTATATTAATCGATAGAGCTTCTTTCAGGTGCTGTGTTAAGAAAGATTCTGATGTCTTATCCTAAGTTGGTTGGAATGGATGTCTCAGCAATTAGTGATATCTGCTACAGTTGCTAAGAGAAAAACGGAAAAATGCCTGCAATATGTTCGCCAACTCTGTGAATCACTAAATCCTGTGTTTTGGTTTAGTTAATTCTTCAGACACAAACACACACGCACATACACACACACAGAGTCATTTTAAAAGAACTATTTTAGTTACATATCCTTACATCTATGGCTCAATGCATGTGATCAAGTCAATTTTAACCACATGGTAGCAACCTGGGATTGCAGGCCCATACTTTAAAAATGGAATTTGCAAATTTAACTTGTAAAAAGATAACAGCAACATGACAAATTATAAAACATTAGCACATACACTTATATTTATTAGCTATGTTGCTTTAAAAAATCCTGAATAAAGAGCACAGAATGAGTCATTTTGATGGGTCTAGCAGGGAATGGAAATAACGTCTATAGCATGGGGTAGGATCTAAAAGGTCAAGCCTAGAGGAATGGAAGGTCTCTGGCACACCAGGCTTAGAAACATCTGAGGAGATGCTGGAAAAAAAAAAAAAAAAGGAAATTCTGAAAGAAACAGGCACCAGAACCAAGTTGCCTTGTTTCAGGGCTTTTGGGGGTAGATGCTAACTATAGGGAATGTCTCGTGAATGAGATGGTATTACACTCTGTCCCAAAATGAATAACCTTGAAACTGAAATCCACAGAAGGAAAAATCGCACCAGTTAAAGCTTCCGTAGGCTATCTTTAAACACAATTTGGTGGGGGGGCGGCGGTGGGGGGGGGGAATCTATTTTAAACAACCATCTAGAAAGGCATCATTTCTCTGGCATGATTATTATGTGCTTCATGTTGGCAGGAAGACTTCATTTCCAGTGATATTTTCCAATTGTTAAAATTAAAAAAAAAAAAATCCCCGCCGCTTTCTTTGCAATCCATAATTTTGTATCTTTAATTTCGATAACTGAAGTGTCTCTAAGCAGAAATAAACTGCATATTCATGAGTCCTGATTTGCTGTAATCATTATTTCTGACGCTCTCTATCTATGAAGACTCCAAGTACTTGAGTCCTTGTTCTCAGGCAATTATATCAGATTGGCTTGGAGCTGAGGAAGCTGGGAGACTCCACTTTTTCCTTTTTCCCTTTGAAGGGCTCTGTTATTCTTTCTGAGGTCAACTTTCCTTGCTCCCAAACGGGACTGATAATTAGTTGCCTCAACATTGGCAGGAAGGATAAAAGTCTATTTAATATGCTAACTAGAGAATTGTTAACTTTTCATCCATCAGCCTTTGGTCACAGACAGCAAAGAGGAAAATCAAAGAGGGAAAAAAAAAAATATATATATATATATATATATATATAGAGAGAGAGAGAGAGAGAGAGAGAGAGAGAGAGAGCGCTGAGCAAAGGGTAAAGGAAAGCAAAGGTGCATCAACAATGTTTTGTGTATGTGAAAGATATGGATGCAGAAGTAAAAAAATAAAATGAAGATGGCCAAAGGGTTAAATAAAAAAAATACTAGGAACTAGAAAAAAACATCTGGAAGTCATAGATCTTCCTCTCTAGAACTTGGCTTCTCTTAGTGGAAATAGCCCAGGTTTGGTGTTCAAAAAAACAGGAGTTTGAATGTTAGCCCTGAGGCTTACCTGCTCTATGTAAAAGGTAAAGTTTCCTAATCTTACTTTCTCAGTCAGGACTGATATACTCAGCAACAAAGAGATGATCACTAAAGTTTGGGAGACTTAAGAGATAAGTTGAGATGTGTTGACAGCATGTAGTATTGAGTCTAGTACAAAGCATATACTCAATAAATGTTACTGACTTGCTTTGCCTGATTTCTCTTTGTTTCTCTTCTGGCTAAATAGCTTTTCTGTTGTTAAAAATCTAACAGCTCTCATTAGCAACCACTCCAGACTATAGCAATCACCTCATTTAGGAAGTTCTTCCTAAAAGATGAAACCAGAAAAGATGTCCCTGGTCATCTACTCATGTGCCTGCCATGGGGCTTTCTTTAATACAGTAAAAGTGCGCAAAACAAGAGTTCCAAATCTGGCTCCACCGTTCAGTAGATATATGGCCTTGGGCTTTCTAAACTTAAGTTTCCTCATCTGCACTTTTTAGATTTAAAGAGATAAACTGAATAAAGGGGCTTACCACAGTAGCTGGACAAAGCAGTAGATTACCAAATATTAATTGTTGTCATGTCTCCTAAAGTCCTTCTACTTCCCCTGAAAAGATGCCAGCAGGAAGTAAGAGCACATTTGGGATATGTGTCCTTCCTTTCTGTAATTTTTTGGCAAGAGTTCCATGGTTATATCATTCAGCTGCAGAATTAGCTTGGATCAACAGCCAGATTCCACCCAAAACTTCCATTTTTCAGATGTTGTGGCTGAAATTAATGTCCCCATTGGAGGTCACACAGCAGAGGACGTCTGAGATTTTAAAGCTTTGAGATTAAAATAAAATAGTGTGTCTTGGGTCAAATGGTCAGCTTCTTGGAACAACTCAAGTCTACATCTTTAAAAATGTGACCCCACCCACCACCGCCACCACAGACCATTTTCTCTGCCTGTCAGTTGGTTTGTTTTTTTAGGATAAGTTAAATTTGAGATCTACGTTACCAGCACTCACAAAGCTATAGTTTATTTATTTATTTATTTATTGACTAAGAGAGTGAATATCTACCAGGGAAAATAACAACATTTTTTATACAAATTCCTTTAGGGCAAGGACCATGTCTTCATCTTTGTATCCTTAAAAGTACTTAGTAAAATACCCCCAATCAGTATTTGTTAAAGGATTATCTAATTGAGTGGAGGGAGTTTCCCAGGTGATGCTAGTGGTAAGGAATCCATCTGCCAAGGCAGGAGATGCGAGAGACTCAGGTTTGAGTCCTAGGCTGGGAAGATCCCCTGGAGTAGGAAATGGAAATCTACTCCAGTATACTTGCCTCCAGTGTTCGGCAACCCACTCCAGTATTCTTGCCTGGAAAATTTCATGAATAGAGGAGCCTGGTGGCTACAGTCCATGGGGCTGCAAAGAGTCAGACACAACTGAGCACACACATACACACACACACAGTTGAGAGGAGGGTCCCTCCTGCTTTTCCCTGGCTCCTTCCTTTACCATTCAGGAAGGACAGAGGTGCATTTTCCACCTTTGAACCTTTGCACCTGCTGTTCCTTCCCCTGCAATGCTCTTCCCCATCTCTTCAATCAGCTGGCTCGTTCTCAGCCTTCAGCCCCTGGCTTACATGCCACTACTTCCCAGAGGACAGCCCAGACCATTCTTGTAAATTCCAGTGACTCACTATCTGACACTCTCAGTAGCTTCTTTAATTGTGCCCATCACAATCGGAATGACCAGATAGTGTGTTTCACATAAGCCAAACGAGAACACATTGCTTATCTGACGTGTTCTTTGCTAGATGTCTAGGGTCTAGCATTGTCCCTGGCCCCTAGATAAGGCTCAATGTATATTTACTGGAAAAGTGAGCAAAAGAATACAAAGCAGGAACCCAGAGTGGATTTCTGATCCAGTGTTAGGAATACATGAACTGGTTCCTACTTGTCTTTCATTAGACACAGAAAATGTGGTATTTTTTTTTCCTTATTTAAAATACTAATCAATGAATTAAATTCATTCCAGGGTGCAAGAGCACATGTGAGTTCTGAAGGCTTTACTTCCCAACCCAAGGCTTCATCTTGATCCCAGGCGAGGCCCCTAAAATCAAGATCAGCAATTGCACCAAGGAGTTTCCTGTTTCATTTGAAAATGAAGCCCTACTTGGCTATTCAAGAGATCAGCATTTATACCTCAGTTTTCTCACTAGTTTACAGAGAAACAGCAGGTCGATTCCTAGTAGGATGATTAAAAGGGCATTTTGTCCCTCTCCTAATCTTTCTATGTAGGTGAATCAGAGCTGACAGGCCAATACAGCAGTACAGTACTCAGCTGACGATATTGACTGAAAACCAACTACCTTGCTTATTTTGCGTTGACTTAATGATGGGACAGGCACACATGGAGCTTGCTATCTTAGCTTTTAGTCCTTAATCCTGTCAGAGAGCTTAACCATGACCACCTTGGTCATGCAGAAAGAGATATCAAACTAAAAATAAAAGCTTGTCCAGAATATTTTGAGACAATCTCACGGCCATTTCACTCTCACACTCAAGTTTTCTCCCTAACATCATGTTAATGAATTATATGAGCATATAACTACAAATGCTTCATTAAAGTAAGTTTTGCTATATAAACATTCTTAAACCCTTCACAAATTTTGCTTGTTAAAATATTTGGCTCTGGATAACACATTTAATTTTATGAGCAATCATCACACCTACTTAGGAATTCCTACCAGGTGAGCAAATTAATTTTTTAAAGTTTTCAAACTGAATAAAATTTTATGACTGATACATTTAAGATCATTAACATTGACAAAATATTATAGTTTGTGAATTCCTGATTTAATATTTTTCCATTATGACTTTTCAGCTTGCTATTGCATTTTTGAGCCAATTCAAAGAACTCTTTTTCAGGTCTCAAATGCAGTCCTTTAAAAACCCCATACAGGATTCCATTTCCTCCACATACTCCCCAGCATTTACTGTTTGTAGACTTTTTCTGATGGCCATTCTGACCAGTGTGAGATGATACCTCATTTTGGTTTTGATTTGCATTTCTCTAATAGTGAATGATGTTGAGCATCTTTTCATGTGTTTGTTAGCCATCTGTAAATCTTCTTTGGAGAAATGTCTATTTAAATGGCCCACTTTTTGATCGGGTTATTTGTTTTTCTGGTATTGAACTGCAAAGTTTCTTGTATATTTTGGAGATTAATTGTCAGTTGTCTCATTTGCTATTATTTTCTCCCATTCTGAGGGCTGTCTTTTCACTTTGCTTATAGTTTCATTGTGCAAAAGCTTTATTGCAACACTATTTACAATAGCTAGGACATGACAACCTAGATGTCCATCAGCAGATGAATGCATACAGAAGTTGTGGTACATATACACAATGGAATATTATCCAACTATAAAAGGAACACATTTGAGTCAGTTCTAGTGAAGTGGATGAACCTAGAGCCTATTATACAGAGTAACTATAAAAGGAACACATTTGAGTCAGTTCTAGTGAAGTGGATGAACCTAGAGCCTATTATACAGAGTGAAGAAAGTCAGAAAGAGAAAGACAAATACCATATAGTAACACATGGTAGGCTGCAGTCCATGGGGTGGCTAGGAGTAGGAAACGACTGAGCGACTTCACTTTCACTTTTCACTTTCATGCATTGGAGAAGGAGATGGCAACCCACTCCAGTGTTCTTGCCTGGAGAATCCCAGGGACGGGGGAGCCTTGTCTCTAGGGTCACACAGAGTCAGACATGACTGAAGTGACTTAGCAGCAGCAGCAGCAACACATATATATGGATCTAGAAAGATGGTACCGATGATCCTATCTACAGGGCAGCAAAGAAGATACTTAAAGGACAGACTTTTGGACTCAGTTTGAGAAGGAGAGGATGGGATGATTTGAGATAATAGCATGGAAATATATACATTAGCATATGTAAAATAGATAACCAGTGTGAGTTCGATACATGAAGCAAGGCACCCAAAGCTGATGCTCTGTGACAACCTAGAGGGATAGGGTGGGAAGGGAGGTGCGAGGGGTATTCAGGATGGAAGGGACACATGTATACCTATGGTTGATTCACAATGATGTATGGCAAAAACCATCACAATATTATAAAGCAATTATCCTCCAATTAAAATAAATAAATAAAATAAAAAAGCCCGTAGACCCTAATATCTTAGCAAGTAAATTAGCCCTGAAAAAAGTGAAAGTATTAGTCATTCAGTCATGTCTGACTCTTTGCAACCCCATGGACTGTAGCCTGCCAGGTTCATCTGTCCATTGAATTCTCCAGGCAAGAATATTGGAGTGGGTTGCCATTCCCTTCTCCAGGGGATCTTTCTGACCCAGGGATCAAATGTGAGTCTCCCACACTGCAGGCAGATTCTTTACTGTCTGAGCCACCAGAGAAGCCCCCTACCTAATCCATGCAAAACTCAGATTTCAAACTGATCAACTTTCAATAGATAATCATACCTCTAGAGTAAAATCACTGCTGGGTTATCCTAAAATTGTGCCCCAAAATAAAATAAATAAATAACATTGGATCTATGGGGTAGAAAAATGAGTAGGTTCTTGACCTTCTTCAGAGAAACACTTAATGGAAATGAAATGTTTTGACAGACCTAAATACAGAAGCTACTAAATAGTCAAGGCTATGGTTTTTCCAGTGGTCATGTATGGATGTGAGAGTTGGACTATAAAGAAAGCTGAGCGCAGAAGAATTGATGCTTTTGAACTGTGGTGTTGGAGAACTCTTGAGAGTCCCTTGGACTGCAAGGAGATCCAACCAGTCCATCCTAAAGGAGATCAATCCTAGGTGTTCATTGGAAGGACTGATGTTGAAGCTGAAACTCCAATACTTTGGCCACCTGATGCGAAGAACTGACTCATCTGAAAAGACTCTGATGCTGGGAAAGATTGAGAGCAGGAGGAGAAGGGGACGACAGAGGATGAGATGGTTGGATGGCATCACCTACTCAATGGACATGGGTTTGGGTGGACTCCAGGAGTTGGTAATGGACAGGGAGGCCTGGCGTGCTGTGGTTCATGGGGTTGCAGAGTCGGACACGACTGAGCGACTTAACTGAACTGAATAGTAGCTACTCATAATATTTTTACTCACGAAAGTAGCTGGAAACAGCTCTGGTTCTTCTGCCTAAATCAAATACCATTTTCACTTGGTGGTGGAAGAGACACACTAAAATATCTTACCTTAAATTCATGTTTCTTTTATATACAACCATTTGGAAATTTCTGGTGCCCTAGGAATTTTTGCAGAAGTTATTATAACTAGTTTCAAAGAGAATTCCCTGGTGGACCAGTGGCTAGGACTTCATGCTTTCACTGCAGGGGGCAGAGGTTTGATACCTGGTCAGGGAGCTTAGATCCCATAAGTAGTGAGGTGTGGCCAAAAATTTAAAAAAAGAAACAAAGAAAGTGTTTGCACACTATACATTCTCTAATATATACACACTGAAAGAGTTCCTAGTCACTGATGTTTTCTGAGAAGGTGTCTATGAGGTGCAGTTAAGAAGATAAAATAATTTAGGGCATGATCCATGTTCTCATTCCCTAACAGTTCAGGATTAGTATTCAGTGTAATTTGAAACAACCTTTTTAAATCACACTGGTGATTAGGTAATTTTCCTCTTCAGCTATCCAATTTTTTGAAGTTCATCTCTTGAATTGACTACATTAATATTAAAGTTTGCAAAACAGCAACCTTGGAAAAAATGTATGCTCTCACTTTTCCCCTTTTAGAAGTGACTTCACCAGTGACTGCAGCCATCGGATGCTCAATCAGCTGAATAACAGTGATGATAATTAATATTTATGCAGCACTTGTCATATGCTAACACTGGGCTGAGCACTTTACATACATTTAATTTCTATAGCAACTATGAGACAGATATTATTATCTCCAGTCTAGAGATGAGGGAACAGCCTTTAAGAGGTTAAGTAAACTACAGAAATCCCATAGTTGGCAAACAGTATAATAGGAATTCAAAGCCAAGCAGTTTAACTCAAGAGTTCAACTCTTACCCTCAAGGCTAGTTCTTTTCTTAAATGGATAGTTTAATTCAACTGATTATTTAACAGGCACTGGCAAAATTCTAGAAGATAATGGATTTTTTTTCTAACTAGACCAACAATCCTGACATTATGATGATAAAACCACTAGGGCCTGACTCCCAAGAACTAAAGTGACTATTTCTTATTGTCAATTGTTCAATATGATTTAATGCTTAGTGACTGCAGATGAAATCTTTCCAGATGTGGGGTGGGAGTCCAGACAGCCTTATATGGCACCAACTTAAAAGACATACTCTAAAAAAGCTACAGCACTTAATCTTCAAAGTAAATATTGATTGACTTGGTGTTCTTTCCATAACTTTTGAAAAAGCTTTAAAAAGAGAATAAGAGGACAAGCTAAACAGAGAACATGACCAAGAAGGAGAGGATCAAGGAGAAAAGGGAAAAAAATGTCATCACTATTCTGTGTTTCACAGCTGTATATTTTTCCAATAAACTAATCTACTCCAACATCTACCTGAATAACTCCACTTGACTTGGGTGATTTGTCAGAGAAATTGATAGAGAACTGGGAATATTCTCTTTTACATGCAAAAATCTACAGGCTTTTTGAAGCCTTCTTTTGTGGTCTTTATTAAGCACTAGCAAGGGATGCACAGAAAAGGTTCACTGGAACTCAGTGGAGCTCTTCATTTATTCTGTCATCATCCATTCTGGCTGCTACAACAAATCCCACAGATCGGTGCCTTATCAACAACACAAATGGATTTCTCAGTCTAGGAGGCTGCAAGTCCCAGATGAGGGTGCCAGTATGATTGGGTTCTGGTGAAGGCGCGTTCCAGGTTACAAACATCTTCTCGTTGTGTCCTTACAGGTCTGAAACCTCTTTTATAAGGGCATTAATTTCATTCATGAGGGCAGAGCTATCATGACCTAATCCCAAAGGCCCCACCTCCTAACGTCATTATATTTCAGCTTTTAACTTTCAGGGGTGAGGGGACACAAACATTGAGACCATAGTACTTTCCTAGACGGGTATAATCTCTTCCTCTCTCTCTCTCTCTCACACACACACACCACATACACATACAAATGACCTTTATTTACTTCACAACTGTACACACACTTCAGAACTTAGGGCTTGTATGAATTCAATATTTATTTCTAAATGTTCTCATCAAAGATTTATTGAGTATCTGTTGTGTCCCAGTCATCATGAACAACACCAAGTACACAAGATGAGTAATCTATAGTTCCTACTGGATTATAAAAGATCCTCAGTTAAGAAGACAAACATTTTTTAAAAAGCTACCATTTTTTGAGCACGTAGATGCCAAGCTAGCTGATTTTCATTTGTTCTCTCAGTCATCACAAGAGCCTCATGATAAAAGTGCTGCTGTTTTTTCCATATGCCACTTAGGTAACTGAAGTTTAGATAAGCAAGTAATCTACACAGGATCACAGTGATGGAACTACTGCTATTATTAGTGTGTGTGTGCTCAGTCACTCAGTCCTATGGGACTCTAGTAGGAGTATGCATGCACAGCCTTTACAATGTATCGAAGAACTCTCTAAGCATTTTATATAGGTTAGTTTATTTACTCATTATCTTCCTTTAGCCAAGGAAGCAACAGCAGCAGAGAGATGTGAAATTCTCCAGTTTCCCAGCTAATAAAACAAAGTGTTAGAGCTGAGAGGCAAACCCCAGCACTAAAATACCAGTCATTCTTAATACCTTATCGACTCAATATGACCATCCCAAACCCATGCTCATAACCACTATGAAACTGGAAAACAATGTATGGTACCCTTGATTATGAGAGTCTGCTGATCTTCTTGTTCAGAAAACCAATGGAGGAAGAGGAGGTAAGGATGATGGTTCATATCAACAAGTCAAACTTCTTTCAGAATATTTTCTGATCTCAATCTGCAAACTGTACTCAGAAGTTATAAAAATTCATTAGAGAAACAGGGCTCCATTAAAGCACTATTCATGGTTTAGTTTGCCACCTGTTTTTCCTGTTTTTAACAAAGAAGTGAGTACCTAATAGTCATGTACTGCATTAGAGTGCTTTCCAAGTTTACATAGGAAAAATAAAGTTCCATGAGAGAAAAATTAGATCCATCTTTGCTCATCATTTTGTTTAAAAAACTGAGCACAGTGATTGGCATGTACTAATCACTCAGTAAAATTTTATTGGATAAATATTGAGAAAACCCATCTGAATAAGCACGTAGGAGTATTTCCAGGGCTGGGACTAGGGTAAAGCAAGCGAGGCACCCATGTGAGTACAATATTTAAGGGGGCATGAAAAAACCTTTTGGAGCCTTTTGCCTCAGGCTCCAAGATGGGACAGCATGCACTGATGCTGGTCCTATCTATATATAAAATTTGATATTTTCTTCATAAGGATTATTTTGCATTTATTTTGTTTCTTATCTGATTACATACATTCTGACTATACCCAACTCAATAAGTCAATGTAAGGCCAGAATATAATGAAATGACTCAGGTATGGATCCTATCTTCCTGGACTCACAGGGAAATAGATAATTTTATCTGTGTACTACTTTATATTACAAAGTAGAAAATTATCATTACATGTCCTAAGAAAATCATGCCTATATTTCCATAAGTTTTGAAGCAAAAGAGTTACTTCTAATGTCCAGCTGGAATTGGAGATGTTTTATACCTAAATTCCAATTAAACCTTATTCTTTTCTATAATATCTAGAAAAGGCTAAATGTCATCCCCAAAGGTTCATTTAAAGCCTTATGTATAATTCCCATCTTACAAAACTTGGGGTTAAATCTAGCTGTAATTTAAAGTGAAAGTGAAAGTTGCTCAGTCATGTCCGACTCTTTGTGACTCCATGGACTATAGTCTACGTAATTCTCCAGGCCAGAATACTGGAGTGGGTAGCCTTTCCATTTTCCAGGGGAATCTTCCTAACCCAGGGATTGAACCCAGGACTCCTGCATTGCAGGCAGATTCTTAACCAGCTGAACCACAAGGGAAGCCCAAGAATACTGCAGTGGGTAGCCTATCTCTTCTCCAGAGGATCCTCCCGACCCAGGAATCAAACCAGGGTCTTCTCTATTGCAGGCAGCTTCTTCACCAACTGAGCTATTAGGGAATGCTTTAATTTACTGAGGTTTTAAAAACGTATTAACTGCAATCAAGATTTTCTCAAGAATTAAGCGGGAGTGTTTTACTGGCAAGTTAAGCTAACCTGGGTTCCAAACTCAGTTCTACCTTTTGGCTGCGTAGTCTTGGGCTCATCACTAAACTTCGTGACCCTGAGTTTTCTCCAATGTAAGATGAGAGGTAATAAAACTTATTTCATGGGGATATTATAAGAAGTAAATGAAACAATTCATGTTAAGTGCCTGGCACATGGTAGTTACTATTGCAGCACCCCCATGGGTTTAATTAAAACTTTGGTTCTTTGCTTCTCTGAGAACAAAAAAACTTTCAGTGTCATAATTAATGGAGGAAGTCCAAAAAAAAAAAGAATGCCAGAACCAAGCACAGGATAGAGATGAATGGGTTGGCATCTTTTAAGCTGAAGTTTTTCCTCCTAGACTTTGCTGTTTGAAAAGTGACATAAGGCTGCCATCTTGTGGTTGAATGAATGAAAGCCAAACCCTTTGTATATTTAGAATCTTTTCAAAGGCACCTCTATTTTAAAAAATACCCCCTCACCACAAGACTTGATTGGCAGTAAACAGCTAACATCTTAAGTACAGCAACAAAGCTACTGACACAGACCCTTTCTTTGCATTCTGCCCAACCAGATGCCCAACCTCTCCCATCAAAACCTGCTGTCAGCCAGCCACCTCACTAGAAAGAATCCAACTAAATTCCAGTGTTCTTTTATTTTTAAAAATTCCTAATGCAGGGTCATTCCATGGGAGACTTGCATTTTAGTTATGATTTAATTTGGATTTTATTTTCCATTTCATCTTATTCTGTTCAGTTAAGGACACTATTGCTTAGTCAGGGTCTCTCAAACTTTGGTGTGCATCAGAATCCCCCTGAGGGCTCTATAAAACTGAATATTGGCCCCACTGCTACACTCTGGAAACAAGGATTTCTGACGATTTCTGGGATGTTGTGATGTTGCTGGTCTGGGGATCACACTCTGGACCCTAATTTCTATGACAGAATTTCATAATGGGAGACAGTTAATGAGGGAGAGGATTTTCTTATAATTAAATTTGTTTATTTGTAATTGAAGGACAATTCCTATACTATCTTGTGTTGGTTTCTGCCAAACATCAACATGAATCAGCCATAGGTATACCCTATATCCCCTCCCTCTGGAACCTCCCTCCCACCTCCCCCGCCACCCCACCCGTCTAGGTTGTTACAGAGCCCAGGTTTAAGTTCCAGAGGCAAATTCCACTGGCTATTTTACATATGGTGATGTATATGTTTCCACATTACTCTCTAGGGAGAGGATTTTTAAAGGCACATCTCTGTAAACCGTTCCTGTGCTATCTCCTCTATTTTTGACATCCATCCATTCTCTCCATCCCTTCTGCTATCTCTGTGCTTGAAATAACCATTGCCTCTCTCCTCCATTCCTTCAACAGCCCCCTTCAATTTTGTCCTCGGAGACAGATTCTCCATAACAAAAAGACATCACCGTCAAGAGCCATCAGGAGTTTCCAATGGACCTCAGGACCCAATTCAAACATCATCTTTTAAAAATATTTATTGATTTGGCTGCACCAGGGTCTTAGTTGCATCTGTGCTCTCTGCTGTGAGTTCCAGCATGTGAGATATAGTTCTCTGACTAGGGATCAAACCTGGGCCCCTTGCATTGGGAGCTTGGGGTCTGGACCACCAGGGAAGTCCTTCAAACATCATCTTTTAAGACCCTTTATAATCTAGTCCCTGCTTCACATCCAGCCTGAAAAATGTTTAAGTCACTCAGTCCTGTCTGACTCTTTGGGTCCCAATGGACTGTGTTTCACCAGGTTCCTCTGTCCATGGGATTCTCCAGGCAAAAATACCAGAGTGGGTAGCTATTCCCTTTTCCAGGGGATCTTTCTGACCCAGGGATCGAACACAGGTTCTCCTGCACCGCAGACAGACTATCATCTGAGCCACCAGGGAAGGCTCACATTCAGCCTACCTCTAGCCAATTCTGTACCTCACTCATTGTGCTCTTTCTAGACTAATGTTTTTCAAAGTGTGGTCATCAGACCAGCAGCATCAGCATTACCTGGGAACCTTTAGAAAAGCAAGTTTTCCAACCTTGCCAAACCTACTGAATTGCAAACTTTTGGAGTAAGGCCCAGCTACTTGCATTTAGCAAGGTCCAATGCTGCAAAGAGCAATATCGCATAGGAATCTGAAGTGTTAGGTCCATGAATCAAGGCAAATTAAAGTGGTCAAACAGGAAATGGCAAGAGTGAACGTCAACATTCTAGATAGCAGAGAACTAAAATCGACTGGAATGGGTGAATTTAACTCAGATGACTATTATATCTACTACTGTGGGCAGGAATCTCTCAGAAGAAATGGAGCAGCCATCACAGTAAACAAAGGAGTCCGAAATGCAGTACTTGGCTGCAATCTCAAAAACGACAGAATGATCTCTGTTCATTTCCAAGGCAAACCATTCAATATCACAGTAATCCAAGCCTATGCTCCCACCAGTAATCCTGAAGAAGCTGAAGCTGACGGTTCTATGAAGACCTACAAGACCTTTTAGAACTAACACCCAAAAAAAGATGTCCTTTTCATTATAGGGGACTGGAATGCAAAAGTAGGAAGTCAAGAAACACCTGGAGTAATAGGCAAATTTGGCCTTGGAATATGGAATGAAGCAGGGCAAAGGCTAATAGCGTTTTGCCAAGAGAATGCACTAGTCATAGCAAACACCCTCTTCCAACAACACAAGAGAAGATTCTACAAATGGACATCACCAGATGGTCAACACTGAAAACAGATTGACTATATTCTTTGCAGACAAATGTGGAAACGCTCTATACAGTCAGCAAAAACAAGACCAGGAGCTGACTGTGGCTCAGATCATGAACTCCTTATTGCCAAGTTCAGACTTAAATTGAAGAAAGTAGGGAAAACCACTAGACCTAGGTATGACCTAAATCGAATCCCTTATGATTATACAGTGGAAGTGGGCAATAGATTTAAGGGACTAGATCTGGTAGATAGAGTGCCTGATGAACTATGGAATGAGGTTCATGACATTGTACAGGAGACAGGAATCAAGACCATCCCCATGGAAAAGAAATGCAAAAAAAGCAAAATGGTTGTCTGGGGAGGTATTACAAATAGCTGTGAAAGATGAGAAGTGAAAAGCAAAGGAGAGAAAAAAAAAAGAGAAAGAGAGAAAAAGAAAAGGAGAAAAGGAAAGATATACCCATTTGAATGCAGAGTTCCAAAAGAATAGCAAGGAGAAATAAGAAAGCCTTCCTCAGAGATCAATCAAAGAAATAGAGGAAAACAATAGGATGGGAAAGACTAGAGATCTCTTCAAGAGAAGAGATTTTCTTCAAGAAAATTAGAGATACCAAGGGAACATTTCATCAAAGATGGGCTCAACAAAAGACAGAAATGGTATGGACCTAACAGAAGCAAAAGATATTAAGAGGTGGCAAGAATACACAGAAAAACTATACAAAAAAGATCTTCATGACCCAGATAATCATGACGGTGTGATCACCCACCTAGAGCCCGACATCCTGGAATGTGAAGTAAAGAGGGCCTTAAGAAGCTAACTATGAACGAAGCTAGTGGAGGTGATGGAATTCCAGTTGAGCTATTTCAAATCCTGAAAGATGATGCTGTGAAAGTGTTGCACTCAATATGCCAGCAAATTTGGAAAACTCAGCAGTGGTCACAGGACTAGAAAAGGTCAGTTTTCATTCCAATCCCAAAGAAAGGTAATGCCAAAAAAATGCTCAAACTACTGCACAATTGCACTCATCTCACATGCTAATAAAGTAATGCTCAAAATTCTCCAAGCCAGACTTCAACAATACATGAACTGTGAACTTCCAGGTTCAAGCTGGATTTAGAAAAAGCAGAAGAACCAGAGATCAAATTGCCAACATCCGTTGGATCATCGAAAAAGCAAGAGAGTTCCAGAAAAATATCTATTTCTGCTTTATTGACTATGCCAAAGCCTTTGACTGTGTGAATCACAATAAACTGCGGAAAATTCTGAAAGAGATGGGAATACCAGACCACCTAACCTGCCTCTTGAGAAATCTGTATGCAGGTCAGGAAGCAACAAATTAGAACTGAACATGGAACAACAGACTGGTTCCAAAAAGGAAAAGGAGTATGTCAAGGCTGTATATTGTCACCCTGCTTATTTAACTTGTATGCAGAGTACATCATGAGAAATGCTGGGCTGGGTGAAACACAATATAGCATCAAGATTGCCGGAAGAAATATCAATAACCTCAGATATGCAGATGACACCACCCTTATGGCAGAAAGCGAAGAAGAATGAAAGACCCTGTTGATGAAAGTGAAAGAGGAGAGTGAAAAAGTTGGCTTCAAGCTCAACATTCAGTAAACGAAGATCATGGCATCTGGTACTATCCCTTCATGGCAAACAGATGGGGAAACAGTGTCAGACTTTATTTTGGGGGGCTCCAAAATCACTGCAGATGGTGACTGCAGCCATGAAAGTAAAAGAGGCTTACTCCTTGGAAGAAAAGTTATTACCAACTTAGACAGCATATTAAAAAGCAGAGACATTATTTTGCCAAAAAAGGTCCGTCTAGTCAAGGCTATGGTTTTTCCAGTGGTCATGTATGGATGTGAAAGTTGGACTATAAAGAAAGCTAAGTGCCAAAGAATTGAAGCTTTTGGACTGCGGTATGGGAGAAGACTCTTTAGATTCCCTTGGAGAGCAAGGAGATCCAACCAGTCCATCCTAAAGGAAATCAGTCCTGAATATTCATTGGAAGGACTGATGCTCAAGCTGAAACTCCAATACTTTGGCCACCTGATGTGAAGAACTGACTCATTTGAAAAGACCCTGATGCTGGGAAAGACTGAAGGTAGGAAGAGAAGGGGATGACAGAGGATGAGATGGTTGGATTGCATCACAGACTCAATGGACATGAGTTTGAATAAACTCTGTGAGTTGGTGATGGACAGGGAGGCCTGGCATGCTGCAGTTCATGGGGTCACAGAGTCGGACACAACTGAGTGACTGAACTGAACTGAACTGAACCTGCATTTAACAAGCCAGCAGGTGATTCTGATGCAGCCAGAACCACTGCCTGTCCATCCTCAGCCATTTCTCAAGCAGGCTACCCCTTCTCTCTCATTGCCACCATTGTGCACATGCCTCTCCCAGAACACTCCAGCCCTACCCCTTCACCATCATAACTCCTCAGTGTCGCTCAGGTCTCAGCATTCAGGTCACTTCTCCCTGGGTAATTTCCCTGCCATCTAGGTTCTAGGCTCATGTTAGGAATTTCACAGTATCCTGAACTTCATTCAGCACTCAAACAGTTACCATAATACAAGTTGAGTGTTCACATGTTCCAGTCCTAGTCTGGGTACTGACTGCTTTATTGCAAGTACTCTGTGAGGACAGGGCCTGGCTCAGAACAGCTGTTCAGCATTTGTTGAATGAATGAGTATCACATGAACAGTAGCCATCTCCACTTGGTTCCATATCTAAGATGCAAAACAAATCAGTAAAATGTTTTCTAGTTCAGAGAAGATATCTGGCCTTGGTAGGTACTCACCCATTTCACAATGGATTGTGAGCAGCTCTGGTCTGAGAAACATATTGCTGTTGTAAGATGGGCTGAGAATGACAGTGTGACATGAGCAATGCTTTAAGTAACAAGCACACTGAGGTCTTATGATACGTCAGGCACTGTGCCAGGAACAGTAAGTCTAAGGAGCTCCTCATCTCCCAGGTGAAACAGGCACACAAGGGTTAGAATAGTGCCACAGAATCACAGAAGAGGAGGAAACAGTGTGGGCTGATCGGAAGGACTGCAGTGAGAAAAGTGAGTTAGGCTGCTCTAGTGAGTCAGGGCTAAGTCAGGGCTAAGTCGCTCCATCGTGTCTGACTCTGCAGCCCCATGGCTGTAGCCTGCCAGGCTCCTCTGTCCATGAGATTCTCCAGGTGAGAATGCTGGAGTAGGTTGCCATGCCCTCCCCCAGGGGATCTTCCCAACCCAGAGATCAAACCCACATTTCTTGTGTCTCCTGCATTAGCAGGTGGGTTCTTTACCACAAGTACCACCTGGGAAGCCTGTGGCTTCCAGCCCCCAAAAGAGATAGCCAAGTCTTAGTTTTCAGTGTTCGTGACTGTGATAGAAATGGAAAAAGGATCTTTGAAGATGTAGTTATGTGATGGATCTTGATATTATCCTGAATTTAGAGGGGAGCCCTAAATGCCATAACTGGGATCCTTATGAAAGAGAGAGGAGGGAAGTCTGAGAGTGAATAAGGAGAAGGCCATGTGAAGATGGAGGCGGGGACTGGAGTGATAAAACAGGGAAAGTCAAGGATTGCCTGCCACCCCAGGAGCTGGGAGTGAGGCAGGAAACTGAATCCTCCTCAGAGCCTCCAGAAAGAAACAAGATTGCCAAGCCCTTGACTTTGGATTTCTGGCTTTCAGAACTGCGAAGAATCAATTTCTGTTGTTGTATGTCACCAAATAATTTGTTACAACAGCCCTAGGAAACCAACACAGCCTTGGAGGATGGGTTAAAAGTAAACTATTAGATAAAGAAAATGAAAAGAACGAAAGTGCAATCTCATGAAGGCATCATGTGTTCCAGGGACAGGAAGAGGTCTGATGAGGGAACACGAAGCAAACAAGTCAAGTAGATGGCCCCCATGTTTAGAGTGGGAGTCACCCTCATGCAGTGTTATGTTAGAAACTGGAGTCATACTGAGAGGTATTTGGATGTTGTTATGGCCAGCAAACTCAGGAATAAGGTAATTATCTTAGCTATTATCCTTGCTCTTACTCACATGTTGAAAAGGAACTGAACACTTTAGTACCAGCCAGAGCCTTGCACCCAGTCTCCAAACAGAAATCTAATGATCGATTTGGACCATATGGAAGCTTTCCCTCACCTAAGCCTCAGCCCAAAGCAGACTCTGAGGTATGGTGCTCCCTCTAGGCCCTGCCCCTACCTCCAATACTCTTTACCACTATGGCGCAATAAAAGCTGTTAAAAGGTAAATTGAGGCACAGTAAATTTTTCAAGTTTATTTAAGCACACATCCATGTAAATCAGGCACTGCCAAACCAGAAGTTGTTAGGAACACACCACTGACAGGGGCAAGGGGAGAGGTTTTATGCTTTATAGAAGCAAAGCAAAGAAATTATTATATGGATATAACTGAAGTGAGTCCCTTGTTGGGAAAGCCTAGTTGCTATCTGTGATTAGTCGTTCTTAAAGTCCATTTTCTTGGATTCAAGTGCATCGACTCTGGCTTAGGGTTTGGTCTGCTTGCTTCCCTAGGCTGCCAAGGCATTAAAGCCACCCCCAGTCTAATGGCCTTCTCACTTAATTACTTCAGCAAAACCAAGCCTGCACTCTGAAGTATCACTGGAAATGAAGCTAGTGAGCCCCAGAAAGGTCAGGTTTACCCCTCACTGCCTGGCACTGAGGTCCCCTGGGCCACTGTTCTGGGACCAGCTTCAAAGTAGAAGAGAGGACGCATGACGATGCATCCCACTCCCCTACATGTCATTGTCCTTATCAAACTTCACGCAGGTTGCCTGTTGTAAATTTTGTGTGTGTATATATATATATATACACATATACATACACACACATATACATACACATACATACATACTTATAAACCAAATGAAATTTGCTTTAATAAAATTCTTTATTATTTTCTCTTTTTTTCCTGTTTATTGAAGTTTTTTTCTCTTTTTACCATAACATCTCAGTCATTTCATAGCTAGCATCACTGTGGTATCTATACAGTTGAATTTGAGGCTTTTGAATATGCTCAGTCGTTAGTAAGATACCCTCTGTCTCCTTTGACAGATCCTGCAAAATGCTGAATTACTAAATGTTGTTTGCTCACAGCATCTCTTTACAGGTAGCTGTGCAAAATAAGCTATTTCAAATGAAAACCAGATAGACAACTATATTTTTAAGCTACAGAAGACCTCCTCAGTCTACTTACTTTGAAATTCACGATTTGCCTCAGCCAAAATTAATTTTACTTCCAAGACATTCTTAGCCTCCAGGTCAAATGCCCCCATCATCCTACCCTCAGAAACTACTCACACTACACTCAGGGTCCCAGAGTTCACCAGTCTGGATGTGATCCAGACAAAGCTGTGTGGAGTTCAGACACCCCTAATCCTCCTTTGTCTATGAGGCTGGAAGGCAGAACACAGAAGCACTTGATCAGCACAAGACCTCAGAGGCTAGAGAAGTGGGTCCACTCTGAGCCAGTTCCTGAAATTACAAGGTAGAACCAAGCTAAAATGGAGACATCCGTGTCAGGGACAAAATGGAGACAGTCAATGCAAGTACTTAAAGAAACACAAAACTACCTCCAGAAATAGAAACTTACATCTCTTCTCAGAGATCAGCAGAGAACTCCAGCCAACCCCCAAATGCCACGCCTCTTCTCACTATCTCTTGACCTCCTTGTTCCCCTGATCCAAATAAGGAAGAAGGCCACTAGGCAACCAGTCAGCTGAAAAAGCCAAACAGCTACTGCACTTACCCCACAAAAATCCCTTAGTCTGGGCAACTCAGAACTCACTGGTCACATAAGCCTGTGTTTCCCAGCTTCAGGTTGAAACCCTTACAGTAAATTCATCTTCCTGCTTCATTTTATTCAGCACACAGAGCTTGTTTTTTGACAACAGTGGGGTCACTGGTCCAACACATGCAGAGGGCAGCAGTGGCCCATACTGTTCTGTATCGTCTAGATTCATCTTGCTCTTACTTCTCTTTCAATTGTGCTGTGTCAGTTTCTTTCATTTCTACTTCCTCATCACTATAATGTCTGCCTGGAGTTCTGAATGTCTTGGGGTCAACATATTGAAATTTTCATATTCTTTCATAGTTTCCATAGTCTGTGCAATGAAAAAGATCAACTCTGTTTCAGGACCCCAACAAACCTTGAAAACAACTTAATTTCATATTAGCTTATAACATGTCAGGCCATAGTGAATCAGTAGAACAATATTTCAAATATATATATTATATGTGACGCCTTATTCACCAACTCAAATGTGTAACGAATCTCACATTTCTTTTTCTTTATCCCAATTCTGTTATTTATTTCCTTCTCTAGACTTACATGGAAATCTGGGGAGCTTACAGGTACCTGAAAAATCAACAAAACTCATCTACTTTTCTGTCCACTGTGATTGCCGCAATGATCCTCATTGGCTGATTTTGCAGGGTCCCTTAAAGTGAGAGGTTTCACTGCCACCATGTCAATGGGGCACAGGGGACTCCTCCTAGCCAAGCAGCCCCAGAACTCAGCTTCATGGGTCCACCTAGGGCAGTTCCTTTTGAGGCTTTTCCACTCTCTGGGTGGGGGCTAGGGTTGTAACCAAGACTCTATCACATTACATTTCTGTTGAATCCAAGCCTCTTCCCTTTGGAAGCAGGGCAAGTGTTTCTTTAATCATGAAGCTGGAAGTTTCTCTCTTGCAATCTGATACCTGACTTTGCTGGATCTCTGTGCTACCCTAGAGGGAATAAGCAAGACACCTGCCTGCCTGCTACTTCTGTCTCCATAATGTTCACCAGTGAACACTGCAGTCTTGGGTTTGGTATACGTACTCTCTGGCTACTGCTTGCCCATCACACACCCTAGCCCAGAAAAGGAGAAGATGAATCTCTAGAGATCACTCTTTGGTGTTGTTTCTTTATTAGAATACTTCAAAACCATGCAAAAGGGCATTTTGGACTTCTTTTAACCAAGGCAGACAGAATGCATGCATTTTTTATCACATCTATCTGACACCCACTAAAACAACAATAAAAGAAATGAAAACAATATAATTCCAAAATGCAAAGAGAATGGGAAAGAAGACAGTGAAGAAGTAGTTAACATGTATTTGAAGGATGAAAAGTAGATAGAAGAATGGTTACTGATTTACTAGAGTGAAGAAAGTTCAGAAGAGGACTTCAGGAAAGAGGTTTCCCACCATCACCACTGCTCCTGCAGAAAAGCTGTGTGCTAAGTCGTTCCAGTCGTGTCTGACTGTTTGCAACCCCATGGACTATAGCCTGCCAGGCTCCTCTGTCCAGGGGATTCTCCAGACAAGAATACCAGAGTGGGTACTCATTCCCTTCTCTAGAGGATCTTCCCCACCCAGGGATAGAACCCGAGTCTCTTATTTCTCCTGCATTGGGGGGCGTGACCACTAGCGCCACCTGGAAAGCCTGCAGAAAAGCTACTCAGTCAAAAAGAAAGAAAGAAAGAAAGAGGGCTTCCCTGGTGGTCCAGTGGTTAAGAGTCTCCTTCGCAATGCAGGGGACACCAGTTTGATCCCCGGTCCAGGAAGATCCCACATGCCTCGGAGCAACTAACCCTGTGTCCCACAACTTCTAAGCCTGTGCTCTAGAGCCCAGGAGCCACAACTGCTGAGCACACGAGCAACAACTACTGCAACATCCATGCCCTAGAACCCATGCACTGCAACAAGAGAAGCCACCGCAATGAGAAGCCCGAGATGGCCGCGAGAGGGCAGCCCCCGCTCACTGCAACTAGAGCCCACTCAAAGCAACGAAGACCCAGTGCAGCCAAAAATACATAAACACTTTAAGAAAGAGAGAGAGAAGAAGGGAGGGTGGAAGGAAGAGGAGGCGAGAGAGAGAAGCACCACAGGGAAAAAAAGCTTCGATATCTATCTCAGAAGACAGAGTGAAATCTGGGTGCTCTCTGGAACTCTGTAAGAGGAGCAGCAAAGCACCCACTTCCCCACCCCCATGTGACAGCCAGGTAATTGCCTCTCCCAGACCCCCGTGGACACTGCTGGGCTTATTCTCCAAAGACACTGAGGCACAGGGATCCGGGGCTCTGGAACACGAGACCCTGAGGAGATGGAGTGAGGCCCCTTTCTGAAAACAAGCAGACTTGCCTTACCTCCCCTGGAGGAGGAAATGGCAACCCACTCCAGGATTCTTGCCTGGAGAATTCCATTGACAGAGGAGCCTGGCAGACTACAGTCCATGCGGTCCCAATGAGTCAGACACCAAAGAGTGACTAACACTCCCTACCTCACTCCCTACCTCACTCCCTGTCCGCTAAACTTATTATTATTTTTAATTCTGCAGACAGACTATTAGAGGATCCTTTGGTGGAGAAAATGAATGCTCCCCAAGAAGCATGTCCATAGATAATAGTTTTTCAGAGTTTTGTGAATATATCTCCCAGTTGTCCTATCACTAACATATCAAAGGCGATTATACCCTATCACTTTGACATTACTGGCATTTCGAACCCCATAAGTCTTTGTTGTGGGATCTGTCCTGTATTTCATAGGATGTTTAGCAGCATTCCTGGACTCTAGCCAGTAAAAGGCATAGATCTTCCCCAGCAGCAACAGTCATGAATGTCTCCAGATGTAGGCAGATGTCCCCTAGCAGGTGAAATCACCCCCAGATAAGGATCCTTGCCCTCCATTTACAAAACAAAAAACAACAACAACAACAACAACAACAACAAAAAGTACGGATGTAAATGCAAGAAAAAAAGTACTGAAAATGTTCAGGGCTTTTATCTTTAATGAACAGATGTGAGGGATACGAAGTGGGGCAGGGATTTGAGTCACATCGATAGATAGGAAATTAGCTGTTAGCATTAGTGCTAAGAAAACAGAAGGTGATAACTGTCAAATGGAGGAGACAAATGATGTGAAAAAACACTTGAGAGAGAAAAAGTTGTTTTTCTTTGGGGAATTGAGGAATTGGCAATATCTTCACCTGGTGGCTCAGATGGTAGAGAATCTGCCTGCATTGCAGGACACGTGGGCTCGATCCCTGGGTTGGGAAGATCCCCTGGAGAAGGGCATGGCAACCCACTCCAGTATTCTGGCCTGGAAAATTCCATGGACAGAGGGGCCTGGCGGGCTACAGTCCACGGGGTTGCTAAGAGTCAGTAGGACTAAGTGATTTTTACTTCACTTCACTAAAGAAGGTGTGTTTGAAAACTATCTTAAAAAGCCAGAAGAATTGAGAATGTGGAGATAAGAGGGTGGGAGACATTTCAGACAAAGGAACTTACCTTTAAGCAAGACTGAATATGCAAACCAGGGAGAAGAGAATGGCTGTTACTTGAGCAGTTACAGGGAAACAAGAGGAAGAGTTCAGCTTCCTCAGCTAGCAGACAAAGGGTGCACTGTTAGGCGCAGTGCCTGCTACGTCATGTCAAATTCTAACATTCCAGCCATTGCTGTAATTCTCCAATATTTTAAGAGGGGGATGTCAACCCAGGGGGCTCTAGTCTTGGAGGGAGAATTAATGTATTAATATCCAGGTTTTTAGGAAACTACCAAGAGGAAGAGCATTGATTTTAGGATGTCCTCATTATCTGCAGATAAGTAATAACAAGAAAATTATATCTACTTAAAAGGAGAATATCATTTCATATTAAGTAATGAGAAACTTTCATAAGGACATTCATCATGAGAAGAGAAACCAAAGATTATGAAACAATTTTATGTCACTTTTAAGAATGAGTTTATAATTACAGTTAAATTCTAATACAACAAACAAAAAATTAATTAAGAGTAGACTTTATTTTATTTTGGGCATAATTCTTTCGATAAAGTTATCTGAGAGTCATAAACCAGTCTTTCTTTCATATTCAATTTTTAGAGTTTTTTCAAAACATTACAGAGCTTCATCAATTTTCCCAAGGGCCTCTCCTTATCCTTTGATATTCAAATCATTCCATTCTGAATCATCTATCCTGCCATCATCCTTTTTACAAGGTCTGCAATTTCATTTTGTAATCCGTGCGTGTCCCATATACATTATATATTCTGCTTGACCTGATGGGTGAGCTAGACACAAGTGCTAATGGGTGAAAGAATTGTTAAGATGAGACTAATTTCATGAGTTTAGCTCATTAGTGAGTATATTCATATTACCATCTGCAACTGCAACTGTGGGGTAACTTTTAATAAGCACTTGTTTAACAAGAACTCCTTGTACCTGCCACAACAGTCTTGAGCTTACATATGAAATAAAGGCTCTGTTGTCCAGGGAATGATAAAGGAGAGTTACGAAAACATTCTGGTTAACTGATAACATTCGTGTTTCCTTAACCTTTAACCCACAATTCAGGAGAGTAAATAGGGAGAAACACCACCAGTAATATCATGTGACTAATAAGAGAATGAAGTAACAGTGTCTTTCTTCTCAAATCAAAGTGATAACTAACTGCAGCAACTCAACATTCACTTAATGCTTTACTCCTGTGAGGGTGAGCATTTGGTACCAGTAATTACACTGAAGTTCAAATAAAAATATCAAATATGTCTAATTATAGAACTTTCTGTTTAGCAAAGTAACAAACAATAAAATTTGGAGTAGGTTTCCACACCACCCACCCAACCCCCAGTTAGGAGTAACTTTCTCAAAAGGCTCATATTGACCATGGAAATAATCAGATCTGGTTACACAAATGTAAATCACTGTAAATTCAAAAAGAGCATAAATTAAAGCACTGACCATATTCTGGCAATACAGTCACTCTTTCTCTATAGAATTCTAAATGAACTTCAAATCCAATGTCTTTTTCTGACTTTCCTTGACATATTACTTTGTTCAACATTCGTCTTTCAAACTGTCTAACCTTTCCTAATTTTATAATTTGGTGGTTTTGAAGTTTTAAAAAAAAAAACCCACAGTGATAACATCCAGACCATTTTGGATAGTGATATTTCTGTACAAGTTTAAGTAGAATGATTAAAAAAACTTATTAGACCATCTCATTCAAATCCTAAGATTAATGAGTCTGCAAAAATAAATTCTACTTTGCAACACTTATCATGAAAACTTGGCTCATTTAAGTCTTAGAAAACTTCATGGTTCCCTTTCAGAACTCTGCCTGAAATTACCACTTGGACAATCATTTATTTAGATTTTGATGCTGCCTTTTTAAAATTTGTATATTACCATGGAGAAGTACAGAGATTACATATTTCAAAAACAACTACAACCCTATTTCTCATTTTACATGCTCTTCCAGAACTTGGCAGCTCTCCATTAAGAAGAGGAACCCATTTTCCCTGTCCTTGAATTGGGCTAGGCTACCAATACAAACGGCTTCCCTGGTGGTGCAGAGGTTAAAGCGTCTGCCTGCAATGTGGGAGACCTGGGTTCGATCCCTGGGTTGGGAAGATACCCTGGAGAAGGAAATGGCAACCCACTCCAGTATTCTTGCCTGGAGAATCCCACAGACGGAGAAGCTTGGTGGGCTACAGTCCATGGGTCGCAAAGAGTTGGACACGACTGAGCGACTTCACTTCACTTTCACCAATACAAAGGGGCTTCCCTGGTGACTCAGAAGGTAAAGAATTCACCTGCAATGCAGAAGACTGGGGTTCTATCCTTGGGTTGGGAGGGAAGATCTCCTGGAGAAGGGCATGGCAACCCATTCCAGTATTCTTGCCTGGAGAATCCCATGGGCAGAGAAGCCTAGTGGGTTATAGTCCATGGGTTGCACAGAGTTGGACTCAACTAAGCACATGCATGCCCACAGACCCCACTGCAAAACAGAAGGAATGCAGCATGACTTCTAAAACTAGTTGAGACAAGACAATATAGCTTCTGCCTGCTCTCTGTCTCTGTCTCTCTCTAAGTCATCACCCCTGGAACGCAGCCTCTGTACTGTGAGAAAGCCCAGTAGCCACAAGAAAAGATCACATGTAAGCATTCTGACCACAGCCAAACCTGATGTCCCACACGGCATTAAGGCCACAAATGTGAGTGAGTGACCCTGCAGAAGATTCCATCTACCAACCTCCAACCCACTCGAACCAAGACTAGCTGAGTATAGATTTGTTAGTAAGCAAATGACAACATTATTTTACGTACTTAGCTTTAAGAGTTCTTCAAGTACCCATAGATAAGAAACAGGAGTAACACATTAATACTGGTACAGGTTAACTTTTCAGATTAGCTAGTCATTTTGTAGTAGATATAAAAATCAAGAGGGATTACAACATGGAGAGAATAAGGAAGAAGAGAGATACTGAATCTAAGGTAAGATTTTTCTGCTTATGTTTGGGTAAGCTAAAACTGTAAAACTTTTAGAAGAAAACACAGAGGGAAAGTTTCTTGACACTGCATTTAGCAATAATTTCTTGGATATGAAACCAAAAGTGCAAGCAACAAAGTAAAAAATTTAAAAGTTGGGCTGTATCAAAATGAAAAACTATTGTACATCAAAGCTCACTACCAAGACAGTGAAAAGGCAATCCATGGAAGGGGAGAGAAAAAATTGCAAATCATATATATGACAAGGGGTTAATTTCCAGAATATATAAGAAACACCTACAACTCAGCAACAGCAACAACAAAAATCTGATATAAAAAAATGGGCAAATGACTTGAATAGATATTTCTCCAAAGAAAATACATAAATAGCCAATCATAACATAAAAAGGCAAAACATCCCTGTGAAATGGATGTTCTTACTTTTACAGAGAAGAGAGAATGGATGTTAAGATAAGTTAAAAATGTTCCCAAGATCACACAGCTAGAGCCAACCTAAATCCAAAAAGGTCTTAAGCACTACTAGTATCCCAGTAGCATACTCTACTAAGAAGAGTTTCTTGAGGTCCGAGATTATGATGTACTTTGTTTCTGTATATTCAGACTTAGGTCTTGGAAAACACCTAATAAACATCAGTTGAATTTTAAAAACAATGAAAAAGAATATGAAAAGATGCTTAACATCACTAATCATTAGGGAAATGCAAGTCAAGACCACAAAAGACACTAATTCATATCAATTAGGATGGCTTTTATCAAAAACAAACAATGGAAAAAAGAAAGAAAGAAAGAAGAAAAAGACAAAAAAAAAAAAAAGAAACCATCAAGTGTACCAAGGATGTGGAGAAACTAGAACTATTGTACGCTACTAGTGGGAGTGTAAAATAGTCCAACCATTATACAAAACAGTATGATGTTTCCTCAAAAGTTAAAAATAGGCTTACCATATGATCCAGCAGTCCCACTTCAGAATACACAAAAGACTTTGAAAGCAGAGTCTCAAAAAATATTTCTACAGAAATCTTCATAGTAGCACTATTCACTAAAGTCAAAAGATGGAAACAACCCAAATGTCTACTGATGTATAAACAGATAAACAAATATGGTACATAGATACAATGAAATACTATTTACTCTTGAAAAGGAAAGAAATTCTGACACATGCTACAACATGAATGATCTTTAAGGACATTATGCCAAGTGAAATAAACCAGTCACAAAGAGACAAATACTGTATGATTCAATTTACCTGAAATTCTTAAAATACTCAAATTTAGAGACAAAAAGTAGTATGGTGGTTGCCAAGAACTGGGGAAGAGGATTCAGGCAGTTAGGTGGTGATAGCTGCACAGCAGTATGAATGTACTTAATGCCACTGAACTGTACACTTAAAATGGTTAAAATGGTAAATTTTATCTAATGTATATATTACCACAATTTTAAAAGCTGGGCAAAGAATTTGAATATTTTCCAAATAACATATTAAATGACGAATAAGCACATGAAAAGATGTTCTATATCATTAATTATTGTGCTATTGTTATACCAGTAGGCAAATGCAAACCAAAATTATTAAATACCAAGCCCATACCCACTAAGATGGCAGTCATCAAAAAAACAGATAATAACAGGTGTTGATGAGAATGTGGGAAAATGGGAATCCTTATACATTGCTGGTAGGGATGTACAGTGGTGCATCTACTTCAGAAAAGAGTCTGGCAGTTACTCTGAATGTTAATATAGAGCTACCAAATGCGTGAATGTGTGTGTGCTCAGTCACTTCAGGCAGGTCTGACTGTTTACGACCCTGTGGACCATCGCCTGCCAGGCTCCTCTGTCCATGGGATTCTCCAGGCAAGAATACTGGAGTGGGTTGCCATGCCCTCCACCTGGGGATCTTCCTGACCCAGGGATCAAACCTGCATCTCTTATATCTCCTGCATTGGCAGGCATGTTCTTTACCCACTAGCACCTCCTGGGAAGTCCACTTATGTCTATAGAGTCATTAAATTCCTCTTAGTTATGATCTCAAATTGGAGGTAGGAAAAAGGAAGCAGATGTGCCTTGTGTGTGGGCATTGTTCTACAGAATATTGTTATGATGGCCTCTTCCTAGAAGAAAGGGGATTATAGTCATACTGGTTCTATCACTTCTCAGTCTTTTAGCTAAGATCAAGCACAGTCATACCAGATATGAAAACACCTTCTGTTTGAAATGTACAATGAATCAGAGATAAGTCTGTATGAAACATCTTTTTTTTCAATGTACAATGAATCAAGAACAAATGTGAATGTGTAACTAATAAAACGTCTGATTAGAAAGATGTCTTAAGTTCTCAGATATTAACAAATTCTGTCACCCAACATGCTATGAATTTTTTGAGCCTTGTAGGAGAGAGAGGAATCAAAACAGGCTGCTCCTGATGGAGTGTGGGGTGGGAGAAGCTAGAAGAACTCAGACTCTGTATTCCACAGAGGACATTTCATTTGTATCGATACTCAAAAGATGTCCCTATTCATTACCCTGTTTTAAAAAACTGAAAATTTGGAACCACAACAATTATTAATTCATAGCCCAAGAGAGGTTCTTAACATCACATTCCTTACCAGCAGTTTCATTAACAGGTTCTTTCTTTTTCAAGTCCTTATTGTTAAGGGGTGTGTATGGTAGGGAGTATTTAAGTAAGCTAGCCCTTAATTTCTCAAGCTGGTTCAAAAGCTATTGTGAAATGACCACCTAAAAATTAACAGTAGTGAACTCTAAGGCAGTTTAGTTGAATAAAGAAAAGTTTATAATCAAGCAATGAAATTCTGAGCTTAGAGTTCAACTGTGGATAAAATACCCTTATTCAGTTCATGAACCAAAAATCATCTTTATAAACACAAGCCATCAAGAAAGCATTTCTGGAGAAATAATTCCAGAAGAGAATGTGGAACATTCAATAGGGAAAAATAGGATATGGAGTCCTGCCAAGTGACCGTAAATAAAATCATTTAACCCCTTTGGCCTTACAGCTCTCCCCAAGAAAATATGAATCACAATCTGTTATGGACTGAATTGTACCTCCCTCAGTTTCATATGTGACTATATTTGGAAATTGAACCTTTAAAGAGATTTGTGCTCAGTTGCTCAGTGGACCCCATGGACTGCAGCCCACCAGGCTCTTCTGTCCATGGAATTTTCCAGGCAAGAACACAGCAGTGGTTTGCCATTTCCTACTTGAAGTTAAATGAAGCCGTTAAAGGTGTGTCCCTAAAAAGTTAATATGACTGTTGTCCTTAGAAGAAGAGGAAGAGACACCAGGAAGATGTGACCACAAAGTCCACGTGAGGACACAGCGAGGAGGTGGCCACATGCAAGCCAACCAAGGCCTTAGGAGAAGCCAAACCTGCTCTCATCTGGATCTTGGACTTCAGCCTCCAGAACTGTAAGATGAATTTCTGTTGTTTAAAGCAGCCAGTCTGTGGTATTATTATTTTGTGATGGTGGCTCTAGCAAACTAACACACAATCTCTGCCCCAAAAATCTGGCAAGGACTTTAGGGAGCTTGAGAAAATAAATATGAAAACCTTGTGTCCATAGAATTCTCTAGGCCAAAATACCAGAGTGGGTAGCCTTTCCCTTCACCAGCAGATCTTCCCAAGCCAGGAATAGAACTGGGCAGGGTGATTCTTTACCAGCTGAACTAAACGGAAGCTCAAGAATATTGGAGTGGGTAGCCTATCCCTTCTCCAGGGGATCTTCCTGACCTAGGAATTGAACTGGGGTCTCCTGTATTGCAGGCTGATTCTTTACCTGCTGAGCTACTAGGGAAGCCCCTTGTAAACTACAGAGTTTGCTAAAAATTTCTTCCTTGGAAGAAAAGTTATGACCAACCTAGACAGTATATTAAAAAGCAGAGACCTTATTTTGCCAACAATGGTCCATCTAGTCAAGGCTATGGTTTTTCCAGTAGCCAAGAACGGATGTGAGAGTTGGACTATAAAGAAAGCTGAGTGCCAAAGAATAGATGCTTTTGAATTGTGGTGTTGGAGAACACTCTTGAGAGTCCCTTGGACAGCAAGGAGATCCAACCAGTCCATCGGAATCAGTCCTGAATATTCATCAGAAGGACTG
The DNA here is from genome assembly GCF_016772045.2 of Ovis aries. NCBI lineage: Eukaryota > Metazoa > Chordata > Mammalia > Artiodactyla > Bovidae > Ovis > Ovis aries. The sequence continues at coordinate 72,678,579 of NC_056058.1, forward strand.
ATGTTGAAGCTGAAATTCCAATCCTTTGGCCACCTGAGGCGAAGAACTGACTCATCTGAAAAAGACCCTGATGCTGGGAAAGGTTGAAGGAGAGAGGAGAAGGGGATGACAGAGAATGAGATGTTTGGATGGCATCACCAACTCAATGGACATGAGTTTGAGTAAGCTCTGGGAGTTGGTGATAGACAGGGAGGCCTGGTGTGCTGCAGTCCATGGGGTCACAAAGAGTTGGACACGACTGAGCGACTGAACTGAACTGAACTACTATCTCTTGATGGGAATCACCATAAACTTTTATATGTAAGCGAGAGTCCACTTATGGAAAATGCTTCACAGAAGACAGACTAAAGGAAAATTTATAATATTGGTTTATGTCTGTTAGTTGATTTGTGTTAAGCCAACCACTCCCAGTTTATGAGGTCGTATATCTGGCATACTAGGAGATGAATTGCCACTTTAAAGTGAAAACAACTGGAAGACTATTTTATTATTGTAAATAAAAAAGAGCAAAGACCTTGCTAGTTTAAATATACTTAGTCATTGACGTCAGCGGTACCATGGGTTATAATTTATTTGTCTCACAGAAGGTTACTTATTTCTCCAAATAATAATATCTAACATTTATTGAGTTCTTACATATGCTATTTCTGAGTATCATTTCAATTAATTAAACCTCAGATGTAGTACTGTTACTATTTTCCCAATTAAAATATGAAAGTACTGAAGTTGGGAGATGGGAAAAATGAGACTCAGACTATAGCCTGTCACTTGATGTCTCAACCAAACCACTGCTTTTAGTTATTAAAAGTTCTTTTAAAGGCCAAGATTGACAGGAAATGTTACAGAAAAATTTTTTATCAAGGCTGTTTGCCAGTATTAGTTATCACAGCCATGTATTTCCATGCTCATGAACATTCATGGTTGTTTGATGTAAATATATGTATATTTCCATTAAAAATAGAAACTTCCACAGTGTGCCTAAAGCTTTTATTCTATTTGAGTTCAATCTATGTATGGCTGACTTCCAACAAAAGCTCGATATTTAAAGCTTGAGCAAATAGATGCCTTGTTCTATCATATTTTAACTATACATGGGTACATAAAATGCATGTTTTTATTTATTACTCTTACTTCAACACTGATATAAAGTTCCTAAAACTGACAAGTCAGAATATTTTAAATCAAGAGGAATGCTTTGGATAATCTGAAACTGGAAATGCTGAATATAAAATAGCTATAGAAAACAAACATTTATCAAGCATGTAGTAATATTTCTTAACATCTATTTAGAAAATTTTAGGCACTCTAAACACTTAGAATTCCTGCCCCTTTGTGTGGTTTGCTTCCACTGTAGTCTGTGAGTATTTGACTAGAAGCTTCCATAACAATACAGCTGAGTAAATGCAAATTGACTAGTGTCATATGAGGACTTAGATTGTTCCAGTAGTCAGATCCTTCTTTTCTCTGCTGGCTCTTTCCTTTTACTGTACAAACATGTGCAAGTTTAGTTCATCTTTGAAAAATAAAATCTCTCTCTCAACTCCACATCCACTCCCTCTCCAGGGCCTCTATCCTTGTTCAAGTTCCTTGCAAGAATGGGTTACATATTCATTGATTTCATTTCCTCTCTTGGTTGTTCAGTATAGCATTAGACACTGGTGTTCACTCTCTTCTTGAAACACTTTCTCTTGAATCCTGCAACAGGCCTTTCCTTCAAGATCCCTTCACAGACTCCTGTTCCCTAGACTCCCTCCTCAGGCTTCTCTTACAATGGTCCCTAACTACTCTACTTCCATGAGTCAATCACCACCATCCCTCCATATTCTAATGAGTCTCAAAGTTATCTGCGGCACCAATGTTCCTCTGGATGCCTTTGGACATCTCCCCCTGGAATTTCCTCAGGCACCACTACCTCAACATCTTCCCCCACAAACTTGGTCTCTTTTCCTGTATTTTCTGATCTTAGCACATAAACAGATTTCTCCATTCAACTTTTGCCTGAACCAAAAATGTGAACATTATTCTTGACTCCTTCACCCTGATCCCCTAACCAATCAAATCTAATCAATCACCACAATCCATCAGCTGGACCTTCTAAGGTCCCTTGAATCCATCTCCTTTCCATTCCCATCCTCACTCCCTCAGTTGAGTCTTCCGATTTTTACCTAGGTTAAGGCCATGGCTCCTAATTGTTCTTCCTAACTCTACTCTTGGTTCCCTCTTTCCAGTTTTCACACTGATGCCAAATAGTCATTCTAAAGCACAAATCCAAAGCGGTATTCTCTTTAAATTCCATGGTTGGTTCCTAGAAGCCTATAAAGTCCAAAATCCCAATAATAGTATATATGACTACCTGGTCCTTTAGGATAAGCAACTGCTTCATTCCCCATCCCATTGCTAGACACCCCCCAGACACCCTCCATGCTTTAGCCAGACTAAACTATATTTCATTTACAGAAATCTTAGTCTCTTTTCTCTGTGCCTTTGCACATACTGTTGCTTTTGTCTGCAATGTACTTTGCACCAACCTCTTAACTTGGCTAAACCAAAACTCAGATAAAAAGTTAAAGAGTTAAAAGGTAAAGAAATGAGGAAAGTGGGTGACTCTAAGCAATTAAGGCCAATCTAGAGGACAAAAGTTCTGACCTATGAGGTCCCTTATTCTAGTGCAATGCAAAGGAACAATAAAGCTAGATTAGAAAACTTCTCCAAAGAAAACATAAGTGAAAAGTGAAGTCGCTCAGTCGTGTCCGACTCTGCGACCCCATGGACTGTACCCTATCACTCTCCTCTGTCCATGGGATTTTCCAGGCAGGAGTTCTGGGGTGGATTGCCATTTCCTTCTCCAGGGGATCTTCCCAACCCAGGGATCAAACCCAGGTCTCCCGTATTGCAGGCAGACACTTTACCATCTGAGCCACCAGGGAAGCCCAATATAGATGGCCAAAAGGCATATGAAAAGATTCTCTAATTATTAGAGAAATGCAAATCAAAACTACAATAAGGTATCACCTCACTGTGGTCAGAATGGCCATCATCAAAAAAATATACAAACTACAAATGCTGGAGAAGGTGTGGAGAAAAGGGAACACTCTTGCACTACTGAAGGGAATGTAAATTGATATGGACACTGTGGAGATATGTATCTATGCAGCCAGTATGGACAGTCCTCAAAAAAACTAAAAATAGAACCACCCCACTACTGGGCATATACCCTGAGAAAATAATAATGTAGAAAAACACATGTACCCCACAGTTCATTGCAGCACTATTTACAATAGCCAGGACATGGACACAATCTAAATGTCCATCAACAGATGAATGAATAAAGAAAATGTGGTACATACATGGGAGTACATACATACAATGGAATATTACTCAGCCATAAAAAAGAATAAAATTGGGTCATCTACAGAGATGTGGATGGACCTACCCTGTGATACAGAGAGGAATAAGTCAGAAAGAGAAAAACAAATATTGTATATTAACACATAAAGGTGGAATCTAAAAAAATGGTACAGATTAACATTTGGAGGGCAGGAACAGAAATGCAGATGTAGAGAAATGACATGTGGACAGGGGGTGAAGGGGAAGGGGAGGGTGGGATGAACTGGGAAAGTAGGATTAGCATACATACACTATCATGTGTAAAACAGGGATTGCCAAGGTGGCTCGGTGGTAAAGAATCCATCTACCAATGCAGGAGACTCAGGAGAATAGGGTTTGATTCCTGGATTGGGAAGATTCCCTGGAGGAGGAAATAGGAACCCACTCCAGTATTCTTGCCTGGAAAATCCGATGGACAGAGGAGCCTGGAGGGACACATTCAAGGGGTTACAAAGAGTCAGACATGACTGAGCACACACAAACACACACATGTGTAAAACAGATGGCTAGTGGGAACTCAGCTCAGTGCTCAGCTCCATGCTTTGTGAGTGGTGGCATGGTGGTGGGGTGGGAGGGAGGTCCAAGAGGAAGGGGAATATGTATATATATAGCTAGGCTGGTTCCAAATAGGAAAAGAAGTACATCAAGGCTGTATATTGTTACCCTGCTTATTTAACTTATATGCAGAATACATAATGAGAAATGCTGGACTGGAAGAAACACAAGCTGGAATCAATATTGCTCAGAGAAATATCAATAACCTCAGATATGCAGATGACACCACCCTTATGGCAGAAAGTAAAGAGGAACTAAAAGGCCTCTTGATGAAAGTAAAAGAGGAGAGTGGAAAAAGTTGGCTTAAAGCTCAACATTCAGAAAACGAAGATCATGGCATCCGGTCCCATCACTTCATGGCAAATAGATGGGGAAACAGTGGAAACACTGTCAGACTTTATATTTTGGGGCTCCAAAATCACTGCACATGGTGACTGCAGCCATGAAATTAAAAGCCACTTACTCCTTGGAAGAAAAGTTATGACCAACCTAGACAGCATATTCAAAAGCAGAGACTTTATTTTGCCGACTAAGGTCTGTCTAGTCATGGCTACAGTTTTTCCTGTGGTCATGTATGGATATGAGAGTTGGACTGTGAAGAAGGCTGAGCGCCAAAGAATTGATGCTTTTGAACTGTGGTGTTGGAGAAGACTCTTGAGAGTCCCTTGGACTGCAAGGACATCCAACCAGTCCATTCTGAAGGAGATCAGCCCTGGGATTTCTTTGGAAGGAATGATGCTAAAGCTGAAACTCCAGTACTTTGGCCACCTCATGAGAAGAGTTGACTCATTGGAAAAGACTCTAATGCTGGGAGGGATTGGGGGCAGGAGGAGAAGGGGACGACCGAGGATGAGATGGCTGGATGGCATCGCTGACTCAATGGACGTGAGTCTGAATGAACTCTGGGAGTTGGTGATGGACAGGGAGGCCTGGCGTGCTGCGATTCATGGGGTCGCAAAGAGTCGGACATCACTGAGCGACTAGCCTGAACTGAACTGACTGATAGCTATTTCAGTTCTTTGAATAGCAGAGACTAACATAACATTGTAAAGCAATTATACTCCAATAAAAAAAGAAAGTATTCATTTCCCAAATCTCAACTTTGTCAAAATTTTTTGTAGAGGGGTGTGTGCATGGGCACGTACATGCTTTTGTAAGGAAGGTTAGCAACACAGAAAGATATTGGAATAAAAAAGGGAACTTTCTTGGTTCAGTTCAGTTGCTTCAGTCTTTTAATTTCATGGCTGCAGTCACCATCTGCGGTGATTTTGGAGCCCCCCAAAATGAAGTCTGACCCTGTTTCCACTGTTTCCCCATTTATTTGCCATGAAGTGATGGGACTGGATGCCACGATCTTCATTTTCTGAATGTTGAGCTTTAAGCCAACTTTTTCACTCCCGTCTTTCACTTTCATCTAGAGGCTTTTAGTTCCTCTTTACTTTCTGCCATAAGGGTGGTGTCATCTGCATATCTGAGGTTATTGATATTTTTCCTGGCAATCTTGATTCCAGCTTGTGCTTCTTCTAGCCCAGCGTGTCTCATGATGTACGCTGCATATAAGTTAAATAAGCAGGGTGACAATATACAGCCTTGACGTACTCCTTTTCCTATTCGGAACCAGTCTGTTGTTCCATGTCCAGTTCTAAGTGTTGCTTCCTGACCTGCATATAGATTTCTCAAGAGGCAAGTCAGGTGGTCTAGTATTCCCATCTCTTTCAGAATTTTCCACAGTTTATTGTGATCCACACAGTCAAAGGCTTTGGCAGAGTCAATAAAGCAGAAATAGATGTTTTTCTGGAACTCTCTTGCTTTTTTGATGATCCAGCGGATGTTGGCAATTTGATCTCTGGTTCCTCTGCTTTTTCTAAAACCAGCTTGAACATCTGGAAGTTCACGGTTCACGTATTGCTGAAGCCTGGCTTGGAGAATTTTGAGCATGACTTTACTAATGTGTGAGATGAGTGCAATTGTGCGATAGTTTGAGCATTCTTTGGCGTTGCCTTTCTTTGGGATTGGAATGAATACCGACCTTTTCCAGTCCTGTGACCACTGCTGAGTTTTCCGAATGTGCTGGCATATTGAGTGCAGCACTTTCACAGCATCATCTTTTAGGATTTGAAATAGCTCAAATGGAATTCCATCACCTCCACTAGCTTTGTTCGTAGTGATGCTTGCTAAGGCCCACTTGACTTCACATTCCAGGATGTCTGGCTCTAGGTGAGAGATCATACCATCGTGATTATCTTGGTCGTGAAGATATTTTTTGTACAGTTCTTCTGTGTATTCTTGCCACCTCTTCTTAATGTCTTCTGCTTCTGTTAGGTCCATACCATTTCTGTCCTTTATCGAGCCCATTTTTGCATGAAATGTTCCCTTGGTATCTCTAATTTTCTTGAAGAGATCTCTAGTCTTTCCCATTCTGTTGTTTTCCTCTATTACTTTGTTTTGATCACTGAGGAAGGCTTTCTTATGTCTTCTTGCTATTCTTTGGAACCCTGCATTCAGATGCTTATATCTTTCCTTTTCTCCTTTGCTTTTCACTTCTCTTCTTTCTCACAGCTATTTGTAAGGCCTCCCCAGACAGCCATTTTGCTCTTTTGCATTTCTTTTCTATGAGGATGGTCTTGATCTTTGTCTTCTGTACAATGTCATGAACCTCCATTCATCAGGCACTCTATCTATCAGATCTAGTCCCTTCAATTTATTTATCACTTCCACTGTATAATCAAAAGGGATTTGATTTAGGTCATACCTGAATGGTCTAGTGGTTTTACCTACTTTCTTCAATTTAAGTCTGAATTTGGCAAGAAAGAGTTCATGATCAGAGCCACAGTCAGCTCCCGGTCTTGTTTTTGCTGACTGTATAGAGCTTCTCCATCTTGGGCTGCAAAGAATATAATCAATCTGATTTCGGTGTTGACCATCTGGTGATGTCCATGTGTAGAGCCTTCTCTTGTATTGTTGGAAGAGGGTGTTTGCTATGACCAGTGTGTTCTCTTGGCAAAACTCTTATTAGCCTTTGCCCTGCTTCATTCCGTATTCTAAGACCAAATTTGCCTGTTATTCCAGGTGTTTCTTGATTTCCTACTTTTGCATTCCAGTCCCCTATAATGAAAAGGACATCTTTTTTGGGTGTTAGTTCTAAAAGGTCTTGGAGGTCTTCATAGAACCGTTCAACTTCAGCTTCTTCAGCATTACTGCTTGTGGCATAGGCTTGGATTACTGTGATATTGAATGGTTTTCCTTGGAAACAAACAGAGATCATTCTGTCATTTTTTAGACTGCATCCAAGTACTGCATTTCAGACTCTTTTGTTGACCATGATGGCTACTCCATTTCTTCTAAGGGATTAAATTCACCCATTCCAGTCCTTTTTAGTTTGCTGATTCCTAGAATGTCGACGTTCACTCTTGCCATCTCCTGTTTGACCACTTCCAATTTGCCTTGATTCATGGACCTGACATTCCAGGTTCCTACGCAATATTGCTCTTTACAGCATCAGACCTTGCTTCTATCACCAGTCACATTCACAACTGGGTACTGTTTTTGCTTTGGCTCCATCCCTTCATTCTTTCTGGAGTTATTTCTCTGCTGATCTCCAGTAGCATACTGGGCACCTACTGACCTGGGGAGTTCTTCTTTCAGTATCCTATCATTTTGCCTTGTCATACTGTTCATGGGGTTCTCAAGGCAAGAACACTGAAGTGGTTTGCCATTGCCTTCTCCAGTGGGAACTTATTATCCATCTCCAATCCCTCCTTCTCCTACCAAAGCAGCAGACCCCAGAGACACGTTCAAAAAAGAAACAGATGGCCCCTGGAGAATTACCCAGCTGATCCTTCCAACCACTATCTTCACAGAGAACAACAATCAACACACCCTGCTGCCCAAAATCGCTAACATTTTTAATCTGAGACTACAAAACACAATGGTCTGGCATTTAGAAGATCCTCAATAAAATGTGTTGAATGCTGGACAAACAGAAAGTAAAAGGACAACATGGGCAAAATGTTAATGAGTATTGAAGTTGAGGAGTCAGTTTACAATGTTACAGCTTTTTTTAAAATACAAAATCAAAATTCAAGTTTTTTGTTAAGTATATTTGTTGGTGTGTGTGTGTGCGCGCACACACACACACACACATTCAGTAGCTCAATCAAGTGCGACTTTTTGCAACCTTATGGACTGCAGCCCGCCAGACTCCTCTGTCCATGTAATTTTCCTGGCAAAAATACTGGAGTAGGTTGCTAAACACTGGAGTTGGTTGCCATTTTCTAGTCCCAGAGATCTTTCTGAGCCAGGGTTGAACTTGCATCTCTTGGGTCTCTTGTATTGGCAGGCAGATTCTTCACCACTGCACCACCTGGGAAGCCTTGTTAAGTACATTTAGTAAACAGTAAAACAGTTAAGCATATTTAGCAACTAGGAGATATACAAGATATTCCTCATTCCTCAAGATAATATCACAGTTGTTAGAGGACTAAATAAGGTCATGTGTGTTTAAGTTTAGCACGTGGGAAATACATAACAAATATAAACTCTTGACTATTGGCTGATCTTTGCTTTGTGCTCTGTACTCAACAGAGTCTATGGCCATTAGACTAAATGCAAGCAAATGGGAGATCTCCATCCAATGTCTCCAGGTATCTTTATATAACCAAGCAGTGGTTACTTGAGAAAGTTTAGTTTTCCAGTGAATATCTCAATTAATTGGAAAGGGTGACTTTATCTGAGGTAGCTAGAATCTCTGAAGGGCAAGATATAACTGAAATTACCAGACTATTATATATATACATATATATATATAATTTCATATATTGTACAATTTTATATGATGATAATATATAATTTTATTTATATATTATGTAAAATTTATAGATATAATTTTATATAATATTATATACATATAAATGTAACGGGGCATTCTGTATTTTAATTTTGTTTTTATTGGCATATAATCACTTTACAATGTTGCGGGAGTTTCTGCACTACTACAAAGTGAATCGCTTCCCAGGTGGCACTATTGGTAAAGAACCCGCCTGTCAATGCAGGAGACATAAGAGACTTGGGTTCAATTCCTGGGTCGTGAGAATCCTTTGGAGGAGGGCATGGCAACCCACTCTAGTATTGTTGCCTGGAGAATCCCATGGACAGAGGAGCCTGGAAGGCTCCTGTCCATAGGGTTGCAAAGAGTCAGATATGACTGAGCACACACACACAAAAAGTGAATCAGCTATATGTATACATATATTCCCTCTCCTTTGGACCTCCCTCTGACTCCCCCCTCCACCCCACCCCTCTTGGTCACCACAGGATACCAAGTTGAGCTTCCTGAGCTATATGGCAGGTTTCCACTCTATTTTACAAATGATAGTAATCTGATTTCTATGTACCCTTTTCCCTGCCTTCCCATCACCACCGAAACTATACACAATTTCTCAGCCCCAAACTATCCCAGAGATCAACGAAGACTACGTGAAGCCACGATCTAACAAGTTCTCTTCTAAGACAGAGCAGATGCACCAGAGAACAGCTGGATACTTGGAGGGGGCTGTAATAAGTAGTTTCCAGGAAGGATCAGGAAGTAGAGTGGAAGACAATTCAGCTGTAATCCCTTTGATCCTCATTTTTTGGCCCTCATCACTGTTGGACAAGCCTACATTCCGAAGTTCTGGACATTTGTCGGAGCGCCTCAACAGGAGAGGTGCAAAGATTCCTCCAGTCTCCAGGATAGAAACAGAACCAAGGAGGAAGTTCCCACAGCTAGGGCAGCATTTGACAAGCCATCAATGTTTATCTGCTTGTTATAATTTTTTGCTGCTCAAGGTACTTCAATAGTCTGCAATGTAGAGCATATGATTAAATCCTCCTCTTACTGTATTGGATTTTTGCCCAGCCTTAAGGCCATTATTCTGAGCTTTGGTTCTTGCTGCACTTAACTGTTGATGGAGAAGAAAGTATGAAACCGACAGCTGAATTTATCACTGAGCCTAGAAAATAGCCTGGAAGTCAGTTCTTTGAAAGATTCCTGATAGCCTCATCACTCAACCAACAAGTCTTTAAAATTAAAATCATAGTTAACAAAAGGCTCATTTTTTTTTCTTTTACAGTAATACATAACTGTCTTACATTTGCACATTTTGCTAATTAGGACTTTTCAGTTATTTAAATGACAGTCTGTATTCTAATACTATGGAATAAACATGACGGTGGAGGTGAGAGTTTAGGAGAAAAGGTAAAAAATGTTCATTTGATTTGATTTCTATGTAATCAATGCTTCTTCAGTACTACTGAGACAGTTTTTTTCATACAGGGAATTTCAGGTTTTAATAAAAAGTAATAATAAGGTCATAAGGTAAGAGAAACATTTTTATTACATAAACAGTGATATATTACCTAAAGCTGATGTGAAAATTTTAAGTATAAAAGGCACAGAAATTAATACATGCACTTGAGATACTTTTATTAGTGTTAAGTAAACAATTCTACTGGAGAAGGAAATGGCAACCCACTCCAGTATTCTTGCCAAGAGAATCCCATGGACAGAGGAGCCTGGTGGGCTACAGTCCAGGATTTGCAAAGAGTCAGACATGACTTAGCGACTAAACAACAACAATAACAAATAATTCTAACACTCTGATTCTAGAAGACTAAGTCTAAAATAGATAAAACAGAATTAAATACATCTTTAAGCAAAAAAAAAAATGTTAGCAATAAAGGATATTATTTATCAAGTACTTACTGTGCTCTGGGCATAATGCCTACCTCTTTATGTACTTGGTATTATTTAATCCTCCCGATAACACTATGAATAAAGTGTATTTAGTTCCTATTTTTTTAAGAAACGACGATGGAAACTCAATGTAATTAAAAAGCTGCTAAAAGTCTAAAACCTAGTTAGTAATCTGTGACTTCAAAACAAATCGGTTTATATTATCCACAAAACTACACTTCCCACAAGGACAGGAACTAGTATACACCATCCTCCACTGGCATACAATATGTCTTCAATAAATAGTGAAAGAGTGCATATGTATATACTTATATTCCTAATTTGGTTCCTAATTGGTTCCTTTGTTACTAAAGGAGAAATATGTACATTTGTAAACTCACGCATTACTGTAAAAAGAATTTTTAAAATGCTTTAAATTGCCCTTTTATACTAATTTCATGAGTTCATTTTCAAGGAGGACCAAGGACCATTCCTTGGTCGGACCTTTGACAAAAGGAGCTTTGACAAACAGACCCAGTGATGCTTTAGCGATAATATTTTTGAGGCATTAACTGTTTCTCCCCGGTTTTCCCTACCCTTTTCTCCTCATAACTCTGCCCCGTTTCAAGGCTTGTTTCTTCGTCATTTGCCTGTCTTTTGCCTCGGGGCAGCACCTTGCAGGGCAAAAAACAGAGAGGTCCTTTCAGATTCTCATTTTTTCAAAACCCAGGTAGCCACTAACCAGGAAGAGGCCATGAGAACAGAGACATCATACATACAGTCCGTGAGAAATAACCAACTCCTCCTTCTCCAATCCTCAACCCCTTTTTAATGCAGATCCTTCGCATTTGTGAGAATAGGGGAAAAAGGAGGGAAGGAGTCCAAGAACGCTTCAAACTAATTATTTTCCCACTTATCCGGCAGAGGCTCACAAGCAGAGATTAAGTTCATGGTCAGCAAATAAAAAGAATAATATCGCTTCACACACGGGATCTGTGGACTCAGATTTTTAATCACTGCAATCATTTCGGTCTGCTCATTCCTCTTAAGGGTCAACCACATACCTTTCGTTTTAAGCCACTAAAGAACTACCAACTTTTCTAATTCGTTCACAATTCAAATTCAGGAAATTCAGGAAGACCAAGAATCTATGTAGCCCAACTCCACTCTTTGATTAAATTTTACAAAAAGCAAAATAAGGCAAGGAACCAGTGATTTTCAAAGCGCACATGGGGAAACTTCTAGAAACGTCATAAACCCCACCACAGAAAACCCACCACCTCTCCATCTGTAATGAAAAATAGGGGTTTCACTTCTTTGTTAGAACTAGCCACTGTGTTTTTAGAAAGACAGCAGAACCACTCTACTAAACGGAACTGAATGAAAACTCCCAGTACATTCTGGAACGATATTCTGGCCAATCCTTTTGCCAGCGGAGGCCTTACCCGGGCCTGGGTTAGTGAACGCAGCGGTTAACTCCCCCTCTTCATCGAAAACACTTGGGAAAATCCTCCAATGAGAGACGCTTAGAGGCAGGGGCGTGGTCTCAAGGGGCGGAGAATTTGACTCCGGGGGATAATGAAAAACGTGTGCTGATTGGCCGGACATCTTCCTCCTACTGACCAGCCCTCTTTGGACAGCGGGAGCCATCCATCAAAAGACTTACACCAATTAGCGGGGAAATACTTCCCACTTCCCCCCGCCCATCTCAGCGAGAATGCCCCGCCCTCCAATATATTACTCGGAAGGCCAGGCGCGGCCCCTTCGGCTCCGAACTGACCCAGAGAAGGGCAGTGTCGTCTCTGCGGCGCTGCAGAGACCCCCACCCAAGACGGCTCCCCCTCCCCGGGCCTGTCCCCTCTTGCCCGCGAGTCCTCTCGCCTCATAGGCCTCTCGGATCTAATATCGTGGGGTGAGGTGAGAGCAGGCCCGGGGAGGGTGGTTACCGCTGAGGAGCTGCAGTCGCGATCAAGGTGAGCTGGGATTTCGGGGTTGACTGCAGGGTGCAGCTACGGAGCAGGGTTGGGGGCGCGGGGTGGGGGTAAGGGGCCGGGGTGGAGGGTTCGTCTCGCGCCCTTTTCCTTGGTTAACTCTAGACCGAGCAACAAGTTCAGGCTAGTCCGAGCCTGGAGGGGCGGGGCCAGATTAGACCTCCCTAGGCGTCTTAATGTCAAGTTGGCGTGGTCCCAGGCACCAGCCCGGGGGCGAAAAAGTTGGTTCCATGGAGATTGTGATTCCACATCTGTCCACCTCTTCCGTCGCTCAACCCTGGAGATGCTCTGCTTCTTGCCTTTCGGTTGTTGGGGGCTGGGACTGTCCATGTATCCTGTGCCTGGGGCATAGTAGGCGTTCAGTATTGCCCTAAATTAATGAAACTCCCAGGTTCCTCTTGCAGGATGGATTAGCCTCCTGTCCCCACTGCGTGTGCTCTTAACACCTGAGTTTCCTTTCATAACATTAATAAAAGTTAACAAGTGCCTAGCACTATGCTAAACTCGTTAGTTGAATCATCTCGTTTAATCTAACAGCCATTTAAAGAAGCAGATATTGCCTCGTTTTACGGACTATAAATAAGCTTATTAATATTGTCCAAGTGTTTATTAGGCACCTATTATATGTGCTAGATACCTGTGTACCTGAAACTGAACGTGTTAGCCACTCAGTTGTGTCCGATTCTTTGCGACCCTATGGAATTCGCCAGGCAAGAATACTGGAGTGGGTAGCCATACCCTTCTCCACAGGATCTTCCCAACACAGGGATCGAACTCGTTTCTCTTGCATAGCAAGCAGATTCTTTACCTTTATTTTACATAAGTCTATGAAATGGCTAATAACCTATTAACATATTAGGAACTGAGGACTAAGAAAAATTGACTAACTTGAATAGCCAACATTGTTACTAAGCGACAGAATACATACTACCCTCTAATTTCAAAGTTTGGGCATGAAGATTAGCTTTTTTTTTTTTTGGAAAAGGCCGTGTAGGAAGTCACAATTTAGGATGGATGTAACCAACTGGTTGGGGAGGGGGAGAATAACAGATGGCCCTTGGCAATGACTGAGATTCACTAACAGCATTGAGAGAGGGGAGGCTTGTGTTATAAGGCACCTGGCAGGACAGGAAGGGCTGTTCTTTCACTCCTTTCTGGGCTTTGTTCTATATATAGATGATAGAGGTACTGACAGCAACTGACTCTCAGAAACTGCTACACCAGCTGAATGCCCTGTTGGAACAGGAGTTGAGATGTCAGCCAAAGGTCTGCGGCTTGAGACTAATTGAATCTGCACATGATAATGGCCTTAGAATGACTGCGAGACTGAGGGACTTTGAAGTAAAAGATCTTCTTAGTCTAACTCAGTTCTTTGGCTTTGACACGGAGACATTTTCTCTAGCTGTGAATTTACTGGACAGATTCCTGTCTAAAATGAAGGTATGTTTAAAGCTGCATTACCCTGAGTATTTCGTGATTTTGCTCAATGTGTTTTCGAGATGGTATTGCCAGCTTTGGGCTGGTATTTATAACTTGACCATTTTTTTTTTTGGTTTGTCTTCAGCAAGTAACCAAAACGTTGTGGTAATTCTGTGTACTATAGCATGATGAATATTCTTCCTTTTAATCAAGAGTAATGCATCAGCTATTAAACTTCTGACATTGAATAATAGTCTAATATCAAATCATTGCAAAGCCTCCCAGTAGGAGAGCTGGCTGTTTTTAAAAGTCTTGTTTGATAGTTTGGGTATTTTCATTTGTTTACTGTTGTTTTTAAAGAAATGTGTTAAAGGCAGAATGCTAGATTGTGGGTTAAAAATTAGAGGGTTTTTTTTTTTTTCCTTTCTGTTCATGCTGTCTACCACCTGGTCAATAGAGTATATTTCTTGATCTTTGTTCATATATAATAAAGTTCCAACTGGTTTAGCCTTACATTTACCTAAGTCATGCCTATGCTTGGCATTTCCAGCCTACGTTTGCATATAGTAGAGAGTATCTTCTGAAGGAGGAGATATACAGTTGTTACCCTGTATTGGCTAAGCAGGACATCTGTGTAGCTTTCAGAGTTTAATTATTAAAAATATATCTGACTTCTCTGTGTCCATGATTGTTGGTAGATAATGTGACACTTAAAATGAAACTCATGTTTTATTCAAAGTACCTAACAGAATGCAACATATAGGGAAAGAACTCAATGTTTGTTGAATGGTTCAAGAAACTTGTTCAACAGTCTAATTAAATAACTCTTTTAGACACCATGTGTAGGCACTACCTTTAATTCTAAATGTGTCATAGGTGAATGACATGCATCTGTTACTTAAGTATATTATAATCTTGGTAGGAGTAATGTTTGCACTTATAACTATCATTAGTACAAGGAATAATAAGAAAAGAATTACATTATACTTCAAAAGAAATATAAATATATTGCTGAAGCGGTTCTAAGAAGAGGAGAGCCCAAATATTGGTAAAAGCTTTTAAAAGCTTCAGTTGAGCTACAACTTAAAGTGGATAGAGGGCTTCCCTGGTGGCTCAGTGGTAAAAAATCCACCTGCCAGTGCAGGAGATTGGGGTTCAACGCCTGGTCTGGTAAGATCTCACACGTGGCCAGACAACCAAGCTCCTGTGCCAGAGCTGCTGAGCCTGTGGTCTAGACCCCAGAAGCCGCACACCCTGGAGCCCGTGCACCGCAACAAGAGAAGCCACCACAAGGGGAAGCCCACACACCACAGTGAAGAACAGGCCCCATTCTCCGCAGCTAGAGAGAGCCCGCACAGCAAGGAAGGCCCAGCACAGCCAAAATTAAGTTTTCTAAATGAACTGGATAGAATTTTGATTGTGGACATTCAGAAAATGATGGATAAATTTAAAAACTTGGTAGTGGATAGAGCTTCACAGGTAGAATGAACAGTATATGTCACAGTTTAAAAACATTTCACAAGTATTACTACAGAGAAAACAGCCTGGAAAAACACAACATTCTGAAAAGAAACTTTGTGTATAAGCTGTAAGATATTTCAATCCTCATATAAGTTTTTGACCAAGTAATTTACTGCTTATCATTCTTCCTTGATTTTAAAAAACCAAAAGAACTAAGAATTTTTACGTGCTGAAGCCAAACAGTACACTGAAACTTACTCGATTTACTCAGAAATTGGTTCCAAGTGGGTGCATATGGCTAACAGCCTGCAGTTGAGGCATCAGTGAATCTTGCTAAGTCCTTTGCCACTGAGAAATTCACCTCACAAATACATTTTTCAAAGTGATGGGTCTGAGTTTGATTATACTTTGTTTTTTTTTTTTAAATGAAATAAAGTAGAGATGGACTTATTGTCTTTTTAGGTACAGCCCAAGCACCTTGGGTGTGTTGGACTAAGCTGCTTCTATTTGGCTGTAAAATCAACAGAAGAGGAAAGGAATGTCCCACTGGCAACTGACTTGATCCGAATAAGCCAGTACAGGTTCACGGTTTCAGACTTGATGAGAATGGAGAAGATTGTATTGGAGAAGGTGTGTTGGAAAGTCAGAGCTACTACTGCCTTTCAGTTTCTACAGCTCTATTATTCACTCCTTCAAGAGAACGTGCCACATGAAAGGTATGTGAGCTTTGTTTTCAACAAAGGGATGTAGAAACCAGAATATTGTCTGGATGTTACATAAAATCAGTATGTTGGGAGAATTTCAATCAAGTAAAATGACAGCTAAGCCCCTTGAGTTTCACTTTACTCTCCAGCAAAAGTGAGGAGACATTCAGTCAAAAGTAGCATCTTGGAGTCATTGAATTCTTAAGATGGTAAATTTTTTAACATTACATTTTCCATTTATAGGCTAGTTAACTTACAGAACCTAATAGGCAAGCATCTAACACGAATTTATGGAAAAAGAGACTTTCAATTCAAAAACAGATTTATTAAAATGAAAAGAAACCTTGGTAGTTGTAGAATAAATTTTTCTTTTTTGGCGCAAATTATTTAAAATTCATCTATGATATCCTTAAGAAGTTAATGTCTCTGGAGGAAGGAAAATTCTTCAGATAATTCATTTTTCTATGATAAGTGTGCATAAACTTCACTTTAAAATTGACTTTTCTAAAAATTTCTTTTGACTCTGTAAAATTACCTACATAAAATTTCATTTTCTCTTTAAAGGAGTAGCCTTAATTTTGAAAGACTAGAAGCCCAACTTAAGGCATGCTACTGCAGGATCATATTTTCTAAAGCAAAGGTAAATATTTTATAAAGATTAAATCTGTTTACATACCTATTTTCATATTCATCATTTACTTTAAAATTTATCTCTTCTAGCCATCTGTGTTGGCATTGTCTATCATCGCATTGGAGATCCAAGCACAGAAGTATATAGAGTTAACAGAAGGAGTAGAACGTCTTCAGAAACATTCCAAGGTATGTCAAGGTCATAGCCTAAATCCTATTCACAGCTGTAAAAAACAAAACTAAACCGCTTGTTCCTAAAGTAAAGTAAGATGTCATGTGTTTGCTTGAAACTTAAGTAACTTACCCTTAAATTTTTTTGACAAGGAAAGACATGTTAATAAGATTGTAATCATTACTATAATGAAAACTATAGGACTGATAACATTTTTTTTTAATTTATGTACAGATCAGTGGCAGAGATTTGACTTTCTGGCAAGAGCTTGTATCCAAGTGTTTAGCTGAATATTCATCGAACAAGTGTGCCAAACCAAATGTTCAGAAGTTGAAATGGATTGTTTCTGGGCGTACTGCACGGCAACTAAGGCATAGTTACTACAGGATAACCCACCTTCCAACAATTCCCGAAATGGTCCCTTAACTGGTAAATTTGGTTCGTAGTTATCCTCCATGTTAGAGAAAATTTTCTAATGCTATATAATTTTCTTATGCAATTCAAGAATATAAATCTGAATTATTTTCAAAATAAACGAAATGGAGTTGGAATAGCAAAGGGGAGAATGACTTCACTGATCTAGTCAGCTAATATTTGAGGGCATTTACTGCATTTGTGGAGAAGGAAATGGCAGTCCACCCCAGTCTTCTTGCCAGGAAAATCCCATGGACATAGGAGCCTGGTGGGCTACAGTCCATGGGGTCAAAAAGAGTTTGACCCAAATTAGTGACTAAGCACACTACATTCAAGGTATTAGTACAACATCTCAAGAATAAGGAATTATCTAAACTTTGATATATACATTAGCCATTTCATTAAATTAGCTTACAAAGCCACGTCCTCCTTAATAATGTAAACTTTAAAAGTAGCACTAAAACACTGTTTTGTTTTTTTCTAATTGCACATCATTTTGCTATATGTAGACTCTAGGTTTAGTTCATTTAAAGTTATACAAGCCTGAGTAAAGGAACAGGACCAAAATTTTGAACCATACATTGAACTAACTTGAGACTATTAGCTTATTAGTAAAATCAGTATGAACTTGGGTGTTATACTTAAAGAAAAATAAGTTAGGACAGGTGGTTTCTACACTGGGTCTTTGGAAACTGCCAGGGTGTCTCAGCACTATAGTTGTGTATCATTGCTCTAAGAGCTGAACAGTGGAAAGTATTTACATGCAAAAAAAATGTAAACCTCCTCAGGAATATATGATAGACTTTCTTACCATCTAAGTTTAACTCATGGTGGTGATTTAACTTTCTTCCTACTCAAAAGTAAATGTGAACATAGAACACATCTACATAAGACATGATTATGAATCTTAGATATTTTAACAGGTAGTAAAATTTGTGTTTGGCAGACTTCTGATAATTTGATTTTTTTTGTTTGTCAAATAGGATGATTACAGCAACAACAAACTTCTGAAGCCTTTCTCCACAATCCTGAGCTGTGGATTCCATAATATTATAACGGATTTAAGCTGTGAAGCCTCAAAACATCACAACTAGATTAGCATTGGTGTTCTCAGGTTTGGGAAAACTGATTAACATTACATTACCGTATAGTGGAATTACTCAAATGTGAAATCACCTATGAAACCTACAAATCAAAGTAACAGTATAAATGTGAAATGCAAATGACAAGCCTGGAAAGGTAAACTGTGAATCTTCATTGCTAACATTGATCCAAGTTTCTATATTGGGTCAATATATTGTATTTAGGTGGTGTTTAAAAAGGGTAACCTACTTAAATTTAAACTTTAAATTATGAGGTTTACATCAAAACCACCATTTCACAAATGTACTTTTCAATGCACAATAAGGGTCACTATTCTAGACAGTGAGAATAGTTTCTTGGCACCTATGATGCAAGTAATTATTAACCCAGAGATGTGGACCTTACTGCTACATAGAAATCACATTTAAATTTGAGGGCATTTATGTAAAGCAAAACTACCAACTTGTTAATTTTGGCGTGTTATCTTTAATATTTTCTAGAAAACAAGTGATGTTTGTATCCATGATTTTAAAAGTTTTATACAAAATTTACTGCCTCAGTCTAGTTCCATCAAGAAAATTAGTTTTTACTGTACTAGTAACTCAAAACAAATTAGCGTCACTCTAAAAACTTTTTAACACTCCATCACTTTTTACTGAGGACTGTTTTTATAAAACTTGGTTCTAACTTAGAATTTTGCTTAAAGGAAGAGACTATACTTACATTAATTGCCCCTATTGTGTGCCAAAAAGAAGTATTAAGAAAGGTAAGTAGGCATCTTGATAATTACAAGGTTGCTGAGGTGTAGTGTTTGGAGATCTATGAAGTTAAAGTGTTGCAGAGAGTTACTCAGTGCAGTGTGTAGCCTGAACCCATCCAGGATGGCTGTACCCAATTGACATCATTTTATGGTTATAGAGGCATTAGAAAATGAACCAAAGAACCACAGTGTATCTTATACTTTGGTAAACCATGTTTTATGGATAACTTTACAGTTTTCCCAAAATACTGATAAATTTCAATATTTTGAATACATCAGTGTTAATTTTGAATTGACAGAGATAACCTAACCAACTCCCATTATGTTTTGGTATTAAGGGATATACCTTTCAATAAAGTTACTGAAACGCATTCCTTTGCCAGGTGGTTTTCTATTTGTTTCTCTTCTAATGTAATTCACTATTTTGGCAATGTGATAATAGCACCACAATAAAAAGCTGTCTCCACTCACTTTATTTAAATCTAACACTAAAGTAAGATGCATGGTGGGCTTCCCTGGTGGCTAACTGGTGAAGAATCCTTCTGCCAATGCAGGAGACATAGGTTTGATCCCTGGTCTGGGAATATGCCCTAGAGAAGGAAATGGCAACTTGGGAAATTGTATTCTTGCCTGGGAAATCCCCTGGACAAAGGAGCCTGGTGGACTACAGTCCATGAGGTCACAAAGAGTGAGACATAACTTAGAGACTGAAGAGCAACAAGATGCATGGTAAGGAAAAAAAATTATGATAGTATAGCTATTACCTAACTGACACTTTGCTTTCTAGTGGTTTTTTAAAGATAAACACAAGGATGATGATTAAATATGCTTAATATGCATTAAAAACTTGCTTATGCATTGTTGGTCACTTTTATTATTTAGGTTCCATTGTATGGGCGTGCTAAGTCACTTCAGTCATGTCTGACTCTGTGACCCTATGGACTATAGCCTGCCAGGCTCCTCTGTCCATGAAATTCCTCAGGCAAGAACACGGGAGTGGGTTTCCATGCCTTCCTCCAGGGCATCTTCCCGACCCAGGGATCCAATCTGTGTCATAATCTTATGTCTCCTGCGCTGGCAGGTGGGTTCTGTACCACCATCACCACATGGACTACCCCATCACTGTTAAGACTGTTCTTAATACTAAATCACCCTCAGATTCAGCCCATCTGTAGTTCTGGGTGACCCTCTTACCTAATTAAACAGGATTCCAGCAGGTGGTTGGTAATGACAGGCAACCGCCAAGTATTGTATTAGCCTGGTTAGACTGCTTGTTAATTATTAATATAAGATTTTGAACTGTTCATGTAACTAACAAGCTAAAAAGTAGATACTGTAAGGAATTACTGAATAAAGAAAAACTTAGAAGGTTCCTTTTGTATTTAACTCAGGTTAGATATATTGAATAATCCCTGTTTTCATAAGTGCTGTTTTTTAAAATAGGCACTTTAACCTTCTATGCATTTTAAATTATGTGGCATAATTTTTAAAAACTAGATATTTCTGATCTAACATTTGTGGTTAGCAGTGATAGTTTTTAATGTCAGGTACTATTGTCAGATATTTTAGATGAATCATTTCATGTTTTTCTCTAAACTGAATGAGGTTATCCCATTTACAAATAAACCAGAACAACAGAGCAGGTAAGAGATAAGCCCAAGGTCACATACCTGTACTTGGATGTGAGATTCAAATCCGGGCAACTGTCACTCAGGCTATGTTCCTGAACACTCTGCACATTACTTCCCAAAATAGATGAGATGGACTTATGTGAAATTGTATCAAAGTTAATAGGAATAAAGGATATTAAAAAATGATAAAAGAATCAATTCACCAAGATATGAGCCTTAAATATGTATGCACCTAACATCAGAGCTTAAAAATACAAGAAGTAATAAAAACTAACAGCAGTGAAAGGTCATATGGACAGAGCTTCAGTTGCAGACTTAAAAGACTCCACTCAGTAATGTATAGTACTAGAAAACAACAAGGATGTAGAAGGACTGAAAAATGCCAACAACCATATGGATCTACTTTATTTAAAATTCATCCCCAAATAGAATAAGCATTCTTTTCAAGTGAACCTGGCATAGTCACCAAGAGAGAATATATCCTGGGTCATAAACAAACTAAGAAATGAACTAAAATCATACAAAATGTGTTCCCTGACCATAAAACTAGAAGACAGTTAACAGGACAATCTCCACACATTTGGAAGTTGAATAAGAAACATCTATGAATAATCCATGCCTGTAAGGGAAAGTCTAAAAAGAATGTATTTTGAACTTTCTGAATGAAAATATCGAAATACATGGAATGCAGCTAAAGTAGTGGTTAGTAATCATAGTATCAATCACTTTTGTTAAAAAAGGTCTCAAAACCAGTCAATTTCTATTTTAAGAAACGAGAAAAAGAGCAAAATAAACACAAAGCAAGCAGAAGGAAGAAAGTCTGAAGAAGGATGTGTAAAAAAGTGTATGAAACTGAAACAATAGTGCTAATTAAAATTAAAAAATTGGGGTTTGAAAAGAGCAACAGGTAAATTTCTAGCAAGACAAACTTTAGGAAAGAAAAGGAAAAGGAAACTACATTTTTTAATACCACAAACATCTCTAGGCACAGAATAGATGAATCAATTCCTTGAAAGGCATGAACTATGAAAACTAAATTGTTATATATCCTGAGTAAGTTATATTATTTTAAGAAACTGAGTCCATTGTTTAAAATATTACTAGCAAATCCCAAATCATTTAAGGAATACATAATGCAAATTCTATAAATCTCTCCCAGGAGAAGAATCACTTACCAATTCATTTTATAAGACCAGCAATAACTTGATACCAAACCAAGATAAAGATAATACTTTTTTAAATTTTATAAAAGCTATTGACCAATATCCCAAATGAATACCTCAACTATATCCCCTCCCAAAAAAAACCTTAACAAATGAGTCCAGATATATAAAACTGCACAATACAACATGACCAGATTTGATGGAAGAGAGAAGCTGGTTCAAAATTAGAAAATCAATATAATCCATCATACTAAGAGTCTAAAGGAAAAAAAAGAGGATCAACTGATAGAGAAAAAAGCATTTGAGAGAATTCCAGTCAACTCATGAGAAAAATCACCTAACAATTAATAGATGAGAATTTCCTCAATCTGATAAAGGTCATCAATGAAAGCATACAGTTAACATAATAGTTAGAATGCTTTCAAGACTAACATCTAGAATAAGACAGGAATGGCCATTTCCACCACCTCTTTTTTTCTAGCAAGTGCAATGAAACAAGAAAAGGAAACAAAAGACCTACAAACTAGAACAGGCAAAAACTTTCCTGTTTGTGGTTTATGCAAAAATTTCCAAGGAGACAACTATGGAAGTCACAGGATCAAAAAGTTTCAAAAGGAAATAACATCTCCAGAAAATGAACACTTAGGAATAAATATAAGATGTAAAGGTTCTAGAAGCAGAAAACCATAAAATGTTGATGGTCTAAATCAGAGGGGCTAAATGAAGAGATGCCCCATGTTCATGGATCAGAAGATCTGCTACTCCAGTGGAGATTTCAGGACTTTTTGTTGTAGATAGACTAGCTGATTCTACATGAAAAAGCAAAGAAAATTAACACAGCCAAACCAATTCTGAAAAAGCTGAAGGAATCATGCTACCCAATTTTAAGACTTAATTTAAAGCTATCATTGTCAAGGCAGTGTTGTATTGGTGAAGGGAAAGACACACAGATCCATGGAATAGAACAGAGACCAAAAACAGACCCATATAAATAACAATTGATTTTACAATTCAATGGAGAATGAATACCCTTTTCTACAAATGATTTTGAAACAACTGGACCTCTGTATGCTAAAAAATGAAACTCCACCTATATTTCACTGCTTCTCCAAAAAAAAAGGTCACAGATCTAAATATAAAAGATAAAAATATAAAATTTTTAGAAGAAAACATTGGAAAGAAAATCCTCGTAACCTGGGATTTCAAAATTCTTAGACATGACACCAGAAGCATGATGAATTAGACTACATCAAAACAGAGCATTCAGGCTTCAAAAGGCACTGCTGAGAAAGTGAAAATCATACAAAAAGAAAATGTATGCAAATCATATGATAAAGGACTTGTCTCCAGAATATATATAAGAACTCTTACCCTTCAATATTAAAGAGGCAGATAACCCATTAAAAATGGGCAAAGGATCTGAATAGACATTTTTTTCAAGAAAGATACACAAATGGTCAATCAGTACTAGATAAGATGTTCAACATAATTTTGCATTACCACTTCACATTCACTAGGATGGCCAAGATCAAAAAATCACATAACAAGTATTAGCAAAGATGTGGAGAAACTGAAACTCATGCTGCTGGTGGGAATGTAAAATGGTGTAGCTGCTTTGGAAAACAATCAAATATGATTGGAAAACAAACAATCCTCCTCAAATGATTAAATGTAAAGTTTTTTTAAAAACTTGAGATTATACTCCTCTGTAAGGAAATATAGATGTACATAAAAACTTGTAGTTGAATGTTTATAGCATATTCACAGTAGCCAAACGGTGGAAACCTCCCAGATGTCCATCAACTGACAAATGGGTAAATATGTGGTAATCATACAATGGAATATCATCCAGCCAGACAAAAAGAATGAAGCGCTGACATTCTAGAACATGGATGAACTTCTAAAACCTTATGTAAGTTAAAGAAACCAGAAACTAAAAACCACATTATGACTCCATGTATATGAAATATCCATAACAGAAATCTGAGGTGAAAAATAACTAGTGATTGCTTGAGGGGGTTGGGTATATGTGTGGAGGGTGATAGTTAAGAAAACACAGGTTTCAGAGATTTCCCTGGTGGTCCAGTGGTTAAGAATCTGCCTTCCAGTGCAGGGGCCTGGGTTCAATCCCAGGCAGGGAACTATGAAATCACATGCCACAGGGCAACCACAATGAAGACAGCACAGCCAAAATATAAGAGAAAAAAGTATGGGTTTGGTTTTTTTGAGGTGATGAAAATCAAAGTTGACTATGGTTATAGTTGAATACGTGACTATACTAAAAACCACTGAGAAATTACAAACTTTATATGAATAAAGTATATGGGATGTGAATTATCTCTCAAAGCTATCTTTTAAAAAGGATTACATATAATTCTATTCAATGAAATTCTTAAAAAAAACAAAATACAGAGGCGGAGACTAAAATCAGTGGACTCCAGGGTTTGAGGCTAGGAGTAGGGTGTGACTATAAAGAGAACATGAAGATTCTGTGGTGATTGAACTGTTCAGTTTCCTGATTTTGGAGGTGTTCACACATATATCTAGACTTCCCTGGTGGCTCAGACGGTAAAACATCTGCCTACAGTGCGGGAGACCTGGGTTTAATCCCTGGGTTGGGAAGATCTGGAGAAGGAAATGGCAGAGCACTCCAGTACTCTTGCCTGGAAAATCCCATGGACGGAGGAGCCTCGTAGGCTACAGTCCACAGAGTCGTAAAGAGTCGGACATGACTGAGCGACTTCACTTTCACGCATATATCTATGTAAGTTAAAATTCACAAAACTACAAACAAGTTTATTTTACTTATGTTTATTCAAAATATATTAAAAAAAAGTTTTAATGTCAAAAAGATAAACCAATTAAAAAAAAATCTCTTCCCCATTCATCCTTTACGTTATTGGGCAAAATGAACAACACAGGTATCTTGCCAAAGGGTGTGCCTGGGCTGCAGTGGACAAGTGGGGCATCAGAAACCAAGCAAGTGAGACAGGTACCTCTGCTTAGCACAGGGTGTCGGAGGCTGAGCAGATTGAGAAAGGCATTCACATGGGAAGATGACCTAGAATGGGGAACCAAATATATTAAGGATAACAAGAATCAGGTATCTCACTGTTGGAAGTTTTGTACCATGGGAGAGAGCAAAATGAACACCATGGCATCAGAAATCAATGTTTAAGTGTGAAATCATGGTTTTCAATATATACGTAGACATAAATGTATAGATGTAAACATATGCATAATAAACACACAAACAGCAACTGCTAACAGATCCTGGTTTCTAAACTCCATTCTTCACTAGAGAACCAGGACTCCAGAAAAATGGCTGATTCTTGGCCAAGGGTAGGGAAAGCATAATAAGCCTGGAATATCTTATGCCAGAGAATAAGAAATTGCTCAAATAATAATGGGAACATGTCAAAAGAACATAAAAGCCATCTACAAGAAATTTCCACTGGCCAAATCTAGAAAAAATTTGAGGATCAAAGTAATAGGAATAATAGATTTTTACCCAATGAATAAAGTGGAAATACTGAGTGTGTATTATATGACATATAAATTTAAAGCTTGATGAGAAACAAGGTAGTATTTTGAAACTACATCACACAAAATATACTTAGTCATAAGCATGAAAGAATGGCTTTGTAGTGGAGAAGATGGACAGACACCACTTCATCAATGATCTAAGTATAGCTGTCCCTCAGCTTCCGCAGGGCACTGGAGCCAGCAATCCCCTCAGACATCAAAATCCACAGATGCTCAATAATATGACATAATGTTTGCATATAACCTGCATATAATCTACCCACATCCTCCCTGATACTGTAAATCACCTCTAGAGTTCTAAAACCTAATAAAATACAATGTAAATACTATGTAAATAGTTATAAACACAACATAAATGCTATGAAACTAGTTTTTTGTTGCAAGGCAAATCCAAGTTTTGCTATTTGGAAGCTTCTGCACTTTTTTTTTTTTTTTTTACTATTTTCTATCCTTGGTTGGTTGAGAGTTTGAAAACCACCAATATGGCAGGCCAACAGTAAACACTACCAGAAAAAGGGTGAACTGTAACCAGTAACTTGTGATAGGATGCAGTAAGAACACAGTATCACTTCTCTTCTGCAACGGTCTGTCAAAGATTCATAACCTGATTCTCATCGTGTAGAAATATCTGACAAAACACACGATAATAGATGTTGTACAAAACTAGCCTGTGATCTTCTAAAGTGTCACGGCTATAAAAGTCAAGGTTAATATGAAGACTTTTTCCAGTCTGAAGCATACTAAAGACCGCTGTTATCCAAAGGTGAGAAATGGGGAATTCCATGGCAGTCCAGTGGTTAGGATTCATTACTTTCACTGCTGGGAGCCTGGGTTCAATCCCTAGTCAGGGAACTAAGATCCCACAAGTGGTGCAGCACAACCACAAAAATAAAAGTAAGGCATGATTCTGACTGGATCCTTTTGCTATAAAGAACATTACTGGGACAATAAGCAAACTTGAATGGAATAAACAAACTTGAATGGAATAAACATCCAGAATTAGGTGGTCATTTTACAAATAGCTGTGAAAAGGAGAGAGGCAAAAAGCAAAGGAGAAAAGGAAAGATAAAAGCATCTGATTGCAGAGTTCCAAAGAATAGCAAGAAGAGATAAGAAAGCCTTCTTCAGCGATCAATGCAAAGAAATCGAGGAAAACAACAGAATGGGAAAGACTAGAGATCTCTTCAAGAAAATTAGAGATACCAAGGGAACATTTAATGCAAAGATAGGCTCGATAAAGGACAGAAATGGTATGGACCTAACAGAAGCAGAAGACATTAAGAAGAGGTGGCAAGAATACACAGAAGAACTGTACAAAAAATATCTTCACGACCCAGATAATGATGATGATGTGATCACTCACCTAGAGCCAGACATCCTGGAATGTGAAGTCAAGTGGGCCTTAGCAAGCGTCACTACGAACAAGGCTAGTGGAGGTGATGGAATTCCAGTTGAGCTATTTCAAATCCTGAAAGATGATGCTGTGAAAGTGCTGCACTCAATATGCCAACAAATTTGGAAAACTCAGCAGTGGCCACAGGACTGGAAAAAGTCAGTTTTCATTCCAATCCCAAAGAAAGGCAACGCCAAAGAATGCTCAAACTACCGCACAATTGCACTCATCTCACATGCTAGTAAAGTAATGCTCAAATTCTCCAAGCCAGGCTTCAGCAATACGTGAACCGTGAACTTCCAGATGGTCAAGCTGGTTTTAGAAAAGGCAGAAGAACCAGAGATCAAATTGCCAACATCCGCTGGATTACGGAAAAAGCAAGAGAGTTCCAGAAAAACATCTATTTCTGCTTTATTGACTATGCCAAAGCCTTTGACAGTGTGGATCACAATAAACTGTGGAAAATTCTGAAAGAGATGGGATTACCAGACCACCTGACCTGCCTCTTGAGAAATCTGTATGCAGGTCAGGAAGCAACAGTTAGAACTGGACATGGAACAACAGACTGGTTCCAAATAGGAAAAGGTGTACATCAAGGCTGCATATTGTCACCCTGCTTATTTAACTTCTATGCAGAGTACATCATGAGAAATGCTGGACTGGAAGAAACACAAGCTCAAATCAAGATTGCTCAGAGAAATATCAATAACCTCAGATATGCAGATGACACCACCCTTATGGCAGAAAGTGAAGAGGAGCTAAAAGCCTCTTGATGAAAGTGAGAGGAGTGAAAAAGTTGGCTTCAAGCTCAACATTCAGTAAACGAAGATCATGGTATCCAGTCCCATCACTTCATGGGAAATAGACAGGGAAACTGGAAACAGTGTCAGACTTTATTTTTGGGGGCTCCAAAATCACCACAGATGGTGACTGCAGCCATGAAATTAAAAGACGCTTACTCCTTGGAAGAAAAGTTATGACCAACCTAGACAGCATATTCAAAAGCAGGGACATTACTTTGCCGACTAAGGTCCATCTAGTCAAGGCTATGGTTTTTCCTGTGGTCATGTATGGATGTGAGAGTTGGACTGTGAAGAAGGCTGAGTGCCAAAGAATTGATGCTTTTGAACTGTGGTGTTGGAGAAGACTCTTGAGAGTCCCTTGGACTCCAAGGAGATCCAACCAGTCCATTCTGAAGGAGATCAACCCTGGGATTTCTTTGGAGGGAATGATGCTAAAGCTGAAACTCCAGTACTTTGGCCACCTCATGCGAAGACTGACTCCTTGGAAAAGACTCTGATGCTGCGAGGGATTGGGGGCAGTAGGAGAAGGGGACGACCGAGGATGAGATGGCTAGGTGGCATCACGGACTCGATGGACATGAGTCTGAGTGAACTCTGGGAGATGGTGATGGACAGGGAGGCCTGGCGTGCTGCGATTCATGGGGTCGCAAAGAGTCTGACACGACTGAGCGACTGAACTGAACTGTGTCAGTGCTAATTTCCTGATTTTAATGGTTGTATTTGAAGCTATGTAGGAGCATGTCTTTTGAAGGAAATACACACTAAAGTACTCAGAGGTGATGGGGCATCATGTTATCAACTTACACAGAAACCTGAAGAATCAGGAAGAAAACAATTCTGTGTGCTTTACTTGTAACTTCTCTATACATTCAAGACTATTCAAAATATTTAAAGTTAGAAAGGACATAAAAAGGATCAAAGAAAATTTCAAGACAATTCTTACCTATATGCGTGGATCAATGAAGATCAACAAGATATCACTGAGTTATACTCATTGACTGTGTTTCTTGTCCCTAACAAAGGATTCACCAATAACCAAATTTGCTTCAGTGCTTCTCTTTTGCATTAGTCTATTCTTGTTGATACATTTTTAGCTACTTTTCAATTTCTTGACATAAAGGTATCTCTCAAAGAATAATATACTAATTCAAAAACTGTCAGTAACTCTTAAAATTAACTTACTCAGAATATATTCATGAATTATTTTTTCCTTTCTGAAAATTTTCTTCAGTAATACAATTTCCTCGTGTGAACTGGTACACTTAGACAAAGGGGTACACAATTCCTATTTAGAAAAATTTATTGAACGTTATTCCTACATCACAGTTATTGAAAGAAAAACTTAATTTTCCCTGAAGGCACCCTGTCATTTTACATGATCTATACTCTAAAACTTTTTGTATTAAAAATACAGGCTAAATATGAAATTAGTAAAGTGCAGCATATAAAACATCATGCTGAGCAAAAACAAGTCCAAAAGAAAAGTTACCATGTATCAATAGAATAGTTCCCACAGTATTTAAGATGTTTCCTATGTAAATCATATTTGAATGCAATTTTTAGAACCATATTTAAATGTATTTTGCAATTTGTTAACTAGGTCTCCACATTTTTCTTCTACCACATAATCTGTTCCTCTGATTAAGTTGGCAGCATCTGCTAGGATCCACAAAATGCAGCAAGAAAGTCAGTTATTTCTCAAGATTCGAGAAATCTGGTCCACCCTTAGTGTAGTTTCCTGAGATTTCTGCTCCACTGAAGTCAAAACCAGGATTCTAAAAGACATGGAAAAAAAATTCAGATAAAATTAAAAGGAAAAATATAAATAAGCCAAAAAGAAAATGGTAAAAAGACATAAACTGGAAACTGACCAAAAAGGAGATATATTAATAAATGGCCAATAAACATGAAAAGATATCCAATTTCACTGTAATTGCCAAAATAGAACCTACAACTATGAGATTTTTTTCCATTTTCATAATTACAAATATTTAGAAGATTAGTATGCATATTATAATGTTCACAAGTGTATGGGCAAACATATTCTTTACCCTCAGTGTGTAAACAGATTTTAATAATTAGCATTTTTTGAGAGCTTTATTATAGGCCAGGCAGGGTTCTAAGAGGTATGCTGCTGCTGCTGCTGCTAAGTCGCTTCAGTCGTGTCCGACTCTGTGCGACCCCGTAGACGGCAGCTCACCAGGCTCCCCCATCCCTGGGATTCTCCAGTCAAGAACACTGGAGTGGGTTGCCATTTCCTTCTCCAATGCATGAAACTGAAAAGTGAAAGTGCAGTCGCTCAGTCGTGTCCGACCCTCAGCGACCCCATGGACTACAGCCTACCAGGCTCCTCCATCCATGGGATTTTCCAGGCAAGAGTACTGGAGTGGGGTGCCATTGCCTTCTCCGTCTAAGAGGTATATATACACTAAAATATTCAATTATCATAACAGTCTTATAGAGTAAATACTACCTCTGGCTTCAGTCATTTTAGGGGCATTCCATTTATTCAACAAACATATATTAAGTTGCTACTGTTTAGAAGACACCATGAAAGGCATACAGAATTTAAGAGTGAACGAAATAGACAAAGATCCCTGTTCTGTGGATATTCTAACAGGAGGGCAAATAATAAACCCTAAGCTACCTGGTGCAGGGGCCAGCACACTTTTTTGTAAAGAGCCAAGTAGTAAATATCAATACTTTAGGCATTGAAGGCCATGTAGTCTTGGGCATGGCTGAGACTTAATTCTGCTGCTGCTATATAAAGACAATACACAAACAAATGAGCATAGCTGTGTTCCAGTAAAACGTTTCCTTCAAAAGCAGGCAGGGGGCTGGATTTGACTCCTGGCTACAGTTTGTCAGCCCCAAGATGCAGTGTATTAAAAGTCGGTAAGTGTTATAGAAAAGAAAAAAGATGTAGGGTAAAGTAAGGAAAATGAGGAAATTAGAATATTTAAATAGGATCATCAAAATATGCTTCATTGAGAAATTGCTGGAAAACAGTGAGCAAATCAGGTCAACTTTGGGAGAAGAGCACTGCAGTCAAAAGGACAGAGAACGAATGGTCAGGCATGTCTAATAAAAGGCAAAAATGCCAGCATGGCTAGAGCAGAATGAGGGGGCAGCAGCAGGACAGGAGATCAGAGACGTCAGGGAGGACCAGATCAGTCTGGGCCTTGTAGAAGACTTTTGTCTTTTACTTGAATGAAAGAGTTCTGAGAAGTAATACTGTCTGATTGACATTTTAAAAGGACTGCTCTAGCTGCTATTTTCACAAGACTGCAGCCTGGCAAGGGTAGAAGTAACGAGAACAATTAAAAGGTCATTAAGAAGCACTTTCCTGGTGGCACTGACAAAAATCTGCCTGCCAATGCAGGGTTCACGAGTTCAATCCCTGGTCCAAGAAGATTCCACATGCCAAGGAGCAGTTGAGCCCATGCTCTAGAGCCAGGAAGCCGCAACTACTGAGGCCATGGGCCACAGCTACTGAAGCCCACACACTCTATGGCCTGCAAGTCACAACTAATGAGCTCCTGTGCTGCAACAACTGAACCGTGCGCATCTAGAGCCTGTGCTCTGCAACAAGAGCAGCCACCGCAATGAAAAGCCAGTGCACTGCAACCAGAGAATAGCCCCTGCTTTCTGAAACTAAAGAACGCGGCTATGCAGCAATGAAGACCCAGCTCAAGCTAAAAAAAACGGGGTTGGGGGAAGGTCATTAGACTAACCTAAGCAAGACTTTAGAGGTGGTCCAGGTGAGAGTGGTGGCAGAATGGTGGTGACGTGCAGTCAAATTCTAAACAGACCTAGAAGGCCATGACAGTAAGGTTCCTTACAAGCAGGGTGTGGGACAAAGAGAAGAGTGGAGGATGATTCCCCAGTGTTTTTCCATCTGAACAACCAGCTTCTATCAGGTGAGACGAGAAGGCCAGAGATACAACTAATGTGTGAGGGAAATTAGGAAGTTCACTTGGATATGTTGAGTTGGATATGTCTGTTTAAACAGCCAAGATGTTAAGTAAACAGCTGGATACGCAGTTTCAACATTCGGTAAAAAGTCTAGGCAAGAGACATACATTTGGGAATCATCATCATTTATATAGAAATTATCTATCAAAACTTTAACAGTGCCTTGATCCAATAATTCTCCTAGATAGCTATCTTAAAAGAAAATTTGAGTATTTTCAGAGATGAAAGCACAAACTTTGTTTGAAATAGACACAGAGAAATCTAAATCTCATCGAAGAGGAACAGCTAAGCAAAAACAATACACTCAAACTAGGAAATACTCTAAAGCAATTAAAAGGAATGAATTTTATCCACATGTACTAGTAGGGAAAGAGACCTAAGACATATTATTAAATGAAAAAGCAACATGATGATACATACTGTGTGATCCTCCACTTATATTAAAAAAAACAAAACAATACATTCAATGTATTGAGATGAGAATGAGTCAGAGATACAGAATGGGAGATACTAAAGGGCCTTTCACTTTTTTACACGACGTATGTACTGACAGAATTTTTATCAGTTTATTCATGAACTACACTGATGCAAACTAAATAAATTTAAACTTAGATATCACAGTGGTACAGATAAATTCCTCTGGGGCAGCAGGGGTGGGGTGGTGAGGGTTAAATCCCTATATTGAAAGGCCAGTCAGTTCTCTAACCATTAAACTGAAAAAATTTCTCTGAAGAATGTTAGTAATTTTTTAAAATGACGTTTGAGTTTTGATTTCACGGAATAATTATTCTATGAGTTTAAGATGTTTAACTACACATATTCATCAGTTGATCTGACTTACTTCTTTCTGGAATCTCTCTAATGTAAGTTTTCTCTGCATTTGGTCTTGCACCCAAGGATCAGCTGCATAATCAGATTCTAGAAGAGAAGTCCAACAATTTGCTGCATCTCTCTTCGTCTTTGTAAGAACAATACGGACCATTTTTCTATCCTCTAAACAAACAAACAAAAATCACAAAGAAATCAAAGTTCATCATTAATTTATACTTTCAGAAACCTAATTAGGAAATGTTGACATACAATTGTTTTCAATACATTCCTTTTACTATAGCTTACAAAGTTGCAAATCTACAGCAGGAGGAAACATACTAATTTCCAAGACGAAATTAACTTTTAAAGAAATCCTAAGAAATGTAATAGATTAACCTTACCCAGAGTCCATGTTCCCTCATCAGCTATTGTAGAGTCAAAGAGTTTGCCCTGAAAAATAAACATATGAGGTACTAAAAATAAAGAAATTTCATTAATTTTCATAAAGTTTTCATGATTTAAGACTTCCCTTATTTCCTACCTAATCTACATATAACTACTTAATTTGTTTAGAGTAGGGAGAACAAATTTTCTACAATTTCAACATATTGATAGGTGGCCAACACTAAGTTCCTGCCTCGCGAGTCAAACAGAACCTAGTTTACACAATGGGAGTATATACTACAGTAAAGAACACAGAGCGCTCTACAAAAAGATCAGGGCTCCTTAATTTTTAGAAGATGAAAAAATACTACTGATTGGTCAAATGTGATGTTTCATCTGAAGTGTGGTAACTTTACTAATTATAATAAACTACAAAAAGAGCTCTCCTACAGATATTAAGGAAAAACGATATCTTAATATAAACAAAAAAAAAACTGGTTCAATCTCTTTGTAAGGCAGTTTAGCACTAAAAGAAAAAAAAAATTAAAGCACACACATCCGTATATACGTATGATGTCAGATGAGTTGTGACTGACTTTTCAGAAACTCTTGTTTTAAGAAAGAACTAACTAAAACGTAAGTTTAAAAGAGATTGCACCTGCTCAAAGCCAATTTGATTTGTTGCTACTTACCAAATTTTAGCTTTAGGGAATGTAACATGTCACATTAAAAAAAGAAAACCGTCTTTTCATATGTCAATACAGGGGGTGGGAGGGTGTGTGAATACTACTTAATATAAATGTACTGAATATAAATGTACCTAAAATCCTAGAGGCGGAGTTATTGCCAAATCCCTAGGTTACTGCAATTACTAAAGAAAATTTGAGATGTAATTTGAAATCACCATTCAGTAAATTATGAATAGCACAACTATTCAGAAAGGTCATCAAGGGCCAAGCTGACATCAATCAGTGTCTTTCACATAAATCTTCCTTTTCTGAGACACTCAAAACACTTTCATATTAAGATAATAATAAAAACATGTAGTGCAAGCTTATTACATATCAGTTATTACCTACTCCAAGCTCTTCATTCATAGATACCATGCGAAAGGTACCTATAGATACCTATGAGAAAGGTACTATAATTATCCCACTTTGGGGATGAAGGCTTAGACAATGAATAATCTCTCGCCCAAGGTTACAACTAGGAAAAGGGCCAAGCCACTTATACTCTCAAGCAGTCTCCCTTCACCATTACACATTGCCATCAAATATCTTGGGCTTCTAATCTGAAGAAGAAATCTAACTTCAAGTTAACTGAATTAACTATACATTTTAACAAGGAAGAAATGGGTCCCAGACCCAAAGGGTACTGATAAGAATAAAAGCGGGATATCCATTACTTTCTTCACAACTTCTTGACCACCTGCTTAAACACTCTACAAACTTACAGAATTTTTCCAATTTTAGATGAGAAAATAAATCAACGGACATCACCTCCGAATCCTCAACCCAACATCTTTATTTTTGTTTTTCATTTCCTATAACCTCCTATACATTTATTAATTTAATTATGCCTCCCTGCGTAAGGGAACAGTATCTGGCTCGTTCACCACGGTCGTCCCAGCACCAAGACCAGTGCCTGGAGGTACAGATGTCAAAAATATTTGTTTTCCTTCAACGATCTAGTTAGGCAGTTCTCAGTGAAGACGCGCAGAGAAGTTTCATTTGGCTTACAAACAAAACAAGGTAAATGGGCTACTCATTCCAATCTCAAACACCGAACGGCCCTGAGGTCAGGGGCTCTGACCAGGCCCAAATCAGGGCAATCTTATTCATCCCTCGGCCAGGCAGAGAGGCCGAACGGCCTTCCAGCAATCTTTCCACGGAAACCATGAACTTGAGGACTCGGGAATTTGGGGAGGCCGGGAAGAAACTGAGCACAAGCCCCGACCTAGCCGCTACCTTGAGGATCTCGCGGCCACCCACGGCCAGCGCCACATGCCGGCTCTGCAGGCCGCACTGGATATCCTGGGCGCGAGTGCCTGGTGGCACCTGAACTTCAATGAACACCTCCTCCAAGGTCTGGTACCACTGGCCCCACGGCGTTCCGCACGGAACCACCCCACTGCGCTCCTCAAACGGGGCTGACATACTCCAGTCGCCTCCCAGAAGCGGCGGCAGCGAGCAAGCAGAGTTCACGCCCGGAATCCCCGCCTTGGGCCACACCCCGGCTGTCTCTGCTCGGGTCACTGAACATGCGCAGAAATGTAACCTGCGGTCTCCGCTTGTGTGCGCGTTTCCCTTTCAGTTGGCCATTGACGAGGCTGGCAGGACCCAGGTTTAAGGAACTGAAATCCAGAAAAGTTCGCATCCAAGGAACGATGGAAGAGGGGTGGACGCAGAGAAGTTAGAATTCATTACACTGCCACCAATATGACATCAAAAGCGACGGGAAACTCGCTGGTGTAAACTGCGCTTGCGCAAACGCGGCTAATACGTAGTTACAATTGAGTAACGCCAGGACTGATTGGGCCAGTGAGCGAGAGGAGACAGTACTAGCCTCCTATTGGATGGTGGCCTAAACAGGTCATGTAATTGAACGCAGCGAGAGCCGAGGATGCAAGCTCTTTGATCTTTGGCGTTCCGATTGGCTGACGTCGGTGGGCGGGGGTTAAGCGGGGCGATTTGAATTTGAAGCCAACAGGCCTAAACTACCCGCAGGATAGTAGCCGCAGACCAGTAGAGACCTTCGGTTTTGCGGAGCTGGTCGTCAGCATGTCCTTCCCTAAGGCGCCCCTGAAACGATTCAATGACCCTTCTGGTGCGTACGGGGAAAGGTGCTGGGGGACAGGATATGCTCTCACGCCCCTTGTCCTTCTTGGGTTCCCTTCATCAGAGGCAAATCTATTTTTACGGCTGGGATGGGGCTCGTTAAATTGATCCATTTTCCTGAAACACATGCTAAGCTTTTACTACTGACGTTAAGGATATAACAGTGAGCGAAGCAGTCTCTGTTCCTTGGAGTTTAATTCAGTTGGAGAATGCAGCCAATATACAATTAGCGCTGTGGAGAAGCTAAAGCCAAGGAAAGGGAATAGGAATTAGGAAGCATTGGTAGCTGTTGATCAAGTCCGGAGTCCTCACTTGTACATGTGTGTGTATATACACATACATGTATTTTACTATTGCTTTTGGTGTGGACTTGGAATTTCTTTTGAATGTCCCATTCAGGCGTAAAAGAAGAAAGATTGGTAAAGGCAGTTTATAGGTATAAAATTATGGCAGTAGCACTTATTGAAAACACTATAGATGAAGTAAAGGGAGAAATTCCCCCAAATCCGTAATATTTATTATTTTATCCATAAAAGAATGGAGACTTATATTTGCTCACTGTTATACAACCGAACTGGCAGAACAGGGGCCTGAAACCAGGCCTGCATGAATATGAATCCATCCTGTGTTCCTGAGCACAGTTAGTGGATGCTAACTGCATTCAGGGACTGTGCTAAGGTCTTCCCTACTAGGTCTGGTTTCTTCTTTCCAACAGCCAGGGGAGGCACATACAATTGTTCTCATTTTACAGATGAGAAAACTAAGGGGGGTTGTAACTACTGAGCAGCCTGCAAGTGACAGAACTTAACATCACAGCTCATGATTTATCCATTATAATGTACACTTTTTAAGTCTCTCATTACATCTTAATTTCTGTCAAATACAAAGGGAAATGAGCATCACCCTGCTCACAAAGGAAGGCCAGTGAAGAATTGGATCAACACAAGCTTATTTTTTAACTAAAGACTTAAGGACCGTATAATTTCTCAGACATTCAAAGAACTACTCTGAGTTCTGTCATTGTGTCCTTTTAGGAGATTTGTTTGCTTTATAATATATTGAACTGGTTTTGACAATTACATAAAACTTTAGGCTCACAGCTTTATTAATAATAAGTGACCATTTATTTGATGCTTAGTGTGTGTATGAGGCACTGCAGTGATTTTTATGTTACTCCGGTAATCCAAACAACCAAAGTACGAGGTAGATAGTATTTTTTTAGCCCTATTTCATGAATGAAGAACAGTCTCAAATAGAAATAACTTTCTAAGGGTCTTACAGTTAGATTGGAAAAGGAGAGAGTATAATGTTCTTATCCATGATCATCTCCCTATGGCTACAAAGTACCTGGCCCATACTGTTATCTATTGATTGGCAGACAAATCTAGATTTGAACCCTAATCTAACTGATTACTATACAAAACTCTGTTCCCAATCCTACAACCCCAGTGACTTTCTGTTTTCTCTGCCACACTACCAAACTCTACCCTGAGCTAAATAACTGAGGGTAGGGACGTGACTGAGACTGTCCCTAACTTCAGGCAGTTTTGTCTAAGGGGAGTTGGATAAGTACATTAGTATAGGCCATTACAAACCTGCAGGAAGTTCTGCAATAGGAACAGTGCACGCAAGCTGCTGTGGAATGGAGATTCTAGCTTGATGTAGGCATTTGGAGAAAATGGAAGAGGTGACATCCAGACTGAGATCTAAAGTAATTAAGAGCCAGATCTCAAATCATCTTTGCATAAGTACATGGAAATACCTTTGATTTGAGACTCTAGTTACATGAGGTTATACATTGCTGGAACATAGAAGTACAGTCTGTGTAGTTTGTGCTTTGCATAACATGGCTTTATAGATTTCCTAATGTACTGATATTAGACACAGATGGATCATCACTAAATTTTTATTCCAAGCTAAATCTTCAGGGCTAGACATTCTTAGTAGCATCATTTCTAAAATCTCAGTGACTCTCTTTGAGTAGATTTGATTCCAGATATTCTATTTCTTAATTCAATTCTTACTAACAGCTGTGTTGCTTGTTCTGACATGTTCATCTCAAGACTGGACATGTCCATCCCAAGACTGTCTTTGTTGTTTTGCTAAGTTGTCTGTGTTCCTTTGACCCAACTGAAATAAAGATCATTGGGAAGATAATGATACTGTTCTTCACAGAGAGGCCTACTTTATAATATCAAATGTACTAATTTTACATTTGAAAACGAAGCATTTAAAAAAATGTATTAGAAAATAATTGATTTACAATGCTGTGTTAGTTTCAGGTGAACAGCATAGTGATTCAATTAAACATATATTCGTAGGCGTTCAGATTCTTTTCCTATATAGAGTATTACAGAATATTGAGTAGAGTTTCCTGTGCTATATAATAGGTCTTTGTTGCAGATCTGTTTTATATATAGCAGTATGTGTATGTTAATCCCAAGCTTCTAATTTATCCCTCCTGTCCACATTTCCCCTTTGGTACATGTTTGTTTTTGAAATTTGTTTCTGTTTTGTGAGTAAGTTACTTTATGTCATTTTTTTAATTAGAAAAGAAATTGATTAATGGTATTTTTACATTTATGTTACTCACTTTACTGTTACATTTTTTAATTGAAATATAGTTGATTTACAGTATTGTGTTTTACGTGTACAGAAAAGTGACTCAATTATATTTTTCTGGATTATTTTTTATTATAGGTTATTATAAGTTAGTGGATATAATTCCCTGTACTGTACAGTAAATTCTTGTTGTTTATCTGTTTTATGTCTAGTAGTTTGTATGTATTAATCCCATGCTTATAATTTATCCCTCTCCCTCCTGCCCTTTTGTAACCGTAAGTTTGTTTTTGTGTCTGTGAATCTGTTTCTGCTTTGCATATGGATTCATTCTGTATTAATTTTTAGATTCCACATATAAATGATTTTATATGATGTATATAAAACATGTTAACATGTAAGTCACATTAGATAAGATTTTAATGTTTTATTTTTCTTCTAGGATGTGCACCATCCCCAGGTGCTTATGATGTTAAAACTTCAGAAGTATTGAAAGGACCGGTATCCTTTCAGAAGTCACAAAGGTTTAAAAAGCAAAAAGGTAATGGATCCCAAAATAGAATAATGGTTATATGATCTTGTAAATTTTGAAGTTACGGATAACATTATTTAAATTTAAAGATGCTATAACATTTCTAAAAATGTGACACTACAACTATATTTAAATTTTATTAATTGATAGATTTACAAAAGGGTCGACTTCTGAATAACACTTTCATCACTACACTGTCATATAACCAGAAAAATTAAGCAAGACACTCACATAGACATGCAGTTTTCCTTTTGATAATTACGTTAATCTTCTCAGAGAATATTAGAGGGAATATTAGGAAAATCAAGAAAATGTTAAAATGTGTAAAGAAATGTGTCATTTGTGCAACTAATTACTTGAAAATGTACAATCAAGAAAAGAATAATTTTATATTGCTTCACTAATAGTTTCTATAAGGAATTTGGGAATTGGTATTTTGTCTGTGCTTCAAACATGTAAGCACCAAACATCATCTGTACAATTCATTTTATAGCAGAATCACAACAAAATCTTAACGTTGACAAAGATACTACCTTGCCTGTTTCAGCAAGAAAAGTCAAGACTTCAGGATTAAAGGTGAGATGCCCTTATATTCTAGCTGGTTCATTTCTAGCTGGCTCATCAACTGTATCATGAAAACATTTCTGAAAGGTATTATATTTGACTAGAATGAGTTCAGTTTATAAATTAAGGTAATCAATAAATCCGTAAATGAGTAAAACATTATCATTGGAACTCTAGAAAGTTTTACTTATCAGCCTATGTCATTAATAAATATATTGTGTTTAAATGTACCCTTAGTTCAGAATTACAAAGTGGTCTCCACTTCTCAGTCATTTCTATAGATGGATAAGCTTTATAATACCTAGTGAGCCCTTAAAAATTATGTAATGCTTTGATTTTTTGAGTTGTCATCATTTGACTTTACAAAGTAAGGGGAGGGTAAACATTGATGAAGGAAAAGAAAAAACCATTCTAATGTCTACAAGGGATTTGCCACTCAGAAACTGCCACGGAGTGGGAGATTAAATCCTTAATATCTTTCTGTTAGGACTTGTGCCGGGGTGTACTGTTACTGTTTCCGTTAGTTCATAAAGCAAGCTGTACTTTCTTAAGGAGTTGTACAACTTGGTATTTTAATGTGAAAAAGATTCAGAGTTGGGAAAGACTTCCCAAGCTCTTTGGTTAGAAAACCAAAGCTATAAGTTAAGCTTATTCTTGTTCATTCATTTGGCAATTACCTAAATCTCTTATTCTATAAAAAAAAACAAAAAAAGCAAAACTGTGGTTGTCCAGTATGAAAGTGGTAAACCACATGTAGCTACTCAGCACTTGGAAATGAAAAATTAGATTTTTAGCATTATTTAATTTTAATTAATGTGTCATTAAAAACTGATACTCAATTCAAATGTTGTACTTCTTACGTGTTTTTGGAATAACTTGGATATGTGGATCTACTTTTTCATCTCTATGTTTTGTGAAGTCTAAATATAGTTATTAGAAATATCAACAGAATCAAGTATCAGTTTCTAACTACACAATTAATTAAAATTAAATAATAATAAAATTAGCCACCACTAAAGACCCTGAGTGCCACAACTAAGATTTGGCACAGCCAAATAAAGTAAATATTTTTTAAATAAATACATATAGTTAGATATTTCTTTTGAAAATTTAGCAGTTGAATTGAGATGTACCATAAGTATAAACTGGGCTTTCCTATTAGCTTCGTGGTAAAGACACAGGTTCAATTCCTGGATCAGTAAGATCCCCTGGAGAAGGAAATGCAACCCACTACAGTATTCTTTCCTGGGAAATCCCACGGACAGAGGAGCCTGGCAGACTACAGTTCATGGAATCGCAAAAGACTACTTAAGGACACTGTTAGCCCCTAAACAACAATATAAGTATAAAATATACAGC
Source organism: Ovis aries (assembly GCF_016772045.2). Taxonomy (NCBI): domain Eukaryota; kingdom Metazoa; phylum Chordata; class Mammalia; order Artiodactyla; family Bovidae; genus Ovis; species Ovis aries. The sequence goes on from NC_056058.1 coordinate 72,719,423, forward strand.
AAATTTTGAAGACTTAGTACCAAAAATATCTTAGTACCATAAAATATCTTGCTAATAATTTTATATTAATGGCATGGTGAAATATACTTTTGATATTTTGGGTAAAGTGAAATATGTTATTAAAACTTTTACTTTTATATATGGCTATCAGAAAATTTGAAAATATGTGCATGGCTTGCATTATATCTTTATGGGCCGCACTGATATAAGCATCCTTTTCTTGGAAATTGATGTAAATTTCTTGACTTGAATTTCTTGGAAAAACAGTTCTGAAATTTTAAATTAATTATAGAATTCACAAACCAAAACTAAATTACATACAAGTTTGTGTAAAACTCCTACATAATAGGCCTTCAGGCCTATTTCGTTTTCTTGACCTTCCTAGAAAATGCCATCAGGTGGAAAATTAAACATGTGACAGGCCATCCGCCATGTTAGAAATATATAAAATACATTTTGTTCAAGATGTTTATGACTTTTCTTCCATCTGTAGATGGAAAAGATAGATATTCTGGTTTTGGCCATTATCTTACAAAGACTGATGAATATAAAAATATATGTAAAAAACACATCTTACTGAGAATAAAGGCAATGAGTAGATTAGAATCAGTTTGTACTATTTCAGTTTTTCTTCATGTCTTTGCATTTGTACTATTTTTTGTTTTGGGGATCTAGGTTTAAGTTGATATCTCTTTTTTGAGACATTTTTTTTTTCCTGAGACAGTATAATTAAATATTCAGAATGTATTATTTAACATTAGAAAAGAAGACCTGTTATTTTCACTGAACTTGTTAGCAAAAGTCTAATTTATTGGGCTAAAAACATTCAAACCTGAAATATTTCATTTATTTGAAGAAACTTTTCTTTCATTGGCTAGATAATTCACCTACAAAATACTTACTAGACTTAATGAAATGTTTAAAATAGAAATTAATCTTTTGGAACCCTTAATCTTTCCTGATAACTAAAAATCAAAATTGGCTATATTTGTGGTACTTAAAGCTGATTGTCACTGTTCTTTGATTTTTAAATAGAAGGAATCTCAGAAGAATGATAAAGATTTGAAGATGTTGGAAAAAGAGGTGAGCAATACATTTAAGTTACTGAAAAACATAGAGTCAAGAGACAAGGATTCTGTTGCTGTTTGAGGAGTCAGATAATGAAACATACGTACCATCCAGACTGGTACCTACAGGGTAACCAATCGTTGGCTTGGATACCGTATTGTAGACCTTGATTGTCAATGTAGCATACTAACGGAGGGATATAATATCATCTATGTCATGAAAAACTGATAAGTAAAACTCAGTATTTTAGTTTGTATGTGGATCAAATATTTACCTTTCCTCACAGCATACACTATTCCTACATGCTAATCTCTGTGTTAAGACAGTAACTACCTAGAGAATTGCTTGGTAAGCATGAAATCCTAGCAGGTTAGTTGAATTGCAATGGAGTTGTGCTAACTTAATGCATCTCTGCACTAAAGTATATCCTTTCTCAAGGATAAAATGACCAACTGTGTGTGTACTGTCCAATACGGTAGCCATTCACCACACGTGACTATTTAAATAAGAATGCAGTTCCCCTAGTCGCACTTCACCTGCTCAGTAGGCACTTGTGGAGAGTGGCTACCACACTGAACGGTGCATTTCTGCCGTAGAAGAAATCTTTTTTGAGCAAAACTAACCTAAAAAACCTGCTTACTTTTTTTTTTTTAATGTGTACGTATATGTGTGTATGTATATGGATGAGTATAATTGCTTTACAATGTTGTGTTAGCTTCTTCCATACAACAGAGTGAATCAGTTACATATATACATGTCCCCTCCCTCTTGAGGTTCCCTCCAATCCTACCTCTCTAGGTGATCACAGAGCACTGAGCTGAACTCTCTGCTATACAGCAGCTTCACATTAGCTATTTATAAAAAACCTGTTTACTTTTGTAAGCAGGGCAAGGCAGGTCACTGCCAGCTTTGCTTTTCTGGCAGTCTTTTTTCTACGTTTCCACTACTGACCAACTCTTCTGGTAGACGTATTAAACTTTCCATTGATTACAATTTAATGTTGGCTTTCAGTTCAGTTCACTTCAGTTGCTCAGTCGTGTCCAACTCTTTGCAACCCCATGAATCGCAGCACGCCAGGCCTCCCTGTCCATCACCATCTCCCGGAGTTCACTCAGGCTCACATCCAAAGAGTCAGTGATGCCATCCACCCATCTCATCCTCTGTCGTCCCCTTTTCCTCCTGCCCCCAATCCCTCCCAGCATCAGAGTCTTTTCCAAGGAGTCAACTCTTCGCATGAGGTGGCCAAAGTACTGGAGTTTCAGCTTTAGCATCATTCCTTCCAAAGAATACCCAGGGCTGATCTCCTTCAGAATGGACTCATTGGATCTCCTTGTAGTCCAAGGAGCTCTCAAGAGTCTTCTCCAACACCACAGTTCAAAAGCATCAATTCTTTGGCTCTGAGCTTTCTTCACAGTCCAACTCTCTCATCCATACATGACCACAGGAAAAACCATAGCCTTGACTAGATGGACCTTTGTTGGCAAAATAATGTCTCTGCTTTTCAATATGCTATCTAGGTTGGTCATCACTTTCCTTCCAAGGAGTAAGCGTCTTTTAATTTCATGGCTGCAGTCACCATCTGCAGTGATTTTGGAGCCCCCCAAAATAAAAGCCTGACACTGTTTCTACTGTTTCCCCATCTATTTGCCATATGAAGTGATGGGACCAGATGCCATGATCTTCGTTTTATGAATGTTGAGCTTGAAGCCAACTTTTCCACTCTCGTCTTTCACTTTCATTAAGAGGCTTTTTAGTTCCTTTTCACTTTCTGCAATAAGGGTGGTGTCATCTGCATATCTGAGGTTATTGATATTTTTCCTGGCAGTCTTGATTCCAGCTTGTGCTTCTTCCAGCCCAGCGTTTCTCATAATGTACTCTGCATATAAGTTAAAGAAGCAGGGTGACAATATACAACCTTGGCATGCTCCTTTTCCTATTTGGAACCAGTCTGTTGTTCCATGTCCAGTTCTAACTGTAGATTCCTGACCTGCATATAGGTTTCTCAAGAGGCAGGTCAGGTGGTCTGTATTCCCATCTCTTTCAGAATTTTCCACAGTTTATTGTGATCCACACAGTCAAAGGCTTTGGCATAGTCAATAAAGCAGAAATAGATGTTTTTCTGGAACTCTCTTGCTTTTTCCGTAATCCAGCAGATGTTGGCAATTTGATCTCTGGTTCCTCTGCCTTTTCTAGAACCAGCTTGAACATCTGGAAGTTCATGGTTCACGTATTGCTGAAGGCTGGCTTGCAGAATTTTGAGCATTACTTTTCATTCCAATCCCAAAGAAATGTTGGCTTAGGCCAGGAACATGTCAAGATAACTTTGAAAATCTCTGCCCTTGTTTCTCTGATCCTTTTTTGTATCTATTTTAATAACGTTAGCCATCATTTTATTGAGGACGCATGCCTGTGATATAGGAGTAAATACTTAGAGATTTAATAACTAAGTGTCTCTGGAGATAGCTGATGAGGGAGTGGCAGTTCCAGAGTTAGAACTAGTCATTTGTATCAGTTACTTAATCTTTTAGAATAAAAATTTTTTAGAAATACTGCTCTATATTATTTAACCCCCCCAAGTATTTGTCGTTTGTTTGGCTAATTTGAATTAAATATCAATATTTAATTTAAAAGTAAAATTTCATGGAAAAGAAACTCAGATTTCTGACTACTGTTGCAGAATAAAAAGATCTGACAGGACAATGTCTGCAATCCCCTCCAGGGCAACAATCTACTAGGCTTGTGCAGGGTTGCCTTCTTTTTTTAAAAAATTATATTTTTTAATTGAGGTGTAATTGACTTAATGTTGTACAGATCTCTGCAGTACAGCAAAGTGACTCAGTTTTACACATATAAACGTTCTTTTTTTTTTTTTTTTCACTTTTTAAAACAATATTCTTTTCCATTGTGGTTTATCCCAGGAGATCATACAGTTCCCTGTGCCATACAATAGGACATTGTTGCTTATCCATTCTAAAAGTAATAGATTGCATCTACCTGGGTTGCCTTCTTTAGACGTTGCATTTGCTGTCAGTCCTCACCTGGCTCTTTTTATATTGTCTACTTGGTCATGTAGGCATTTGAGTTCACAAACCCTTCTTTATACTTCTTTAACTGAAAAAGTGTGATGTAGATAGTCTTAAATGTTCTTTTTTCTGCTTTATAGTACTATGCTGTGAACATTGATCGTAAACCAATAATGTAAGAATAAAGGATCTTACAGTTGGGAATCTTAAATCTCATTCAGTTCCTAGCATCTAGTTCACAGCCATATATGTAAGTGGTGCTTGATATATTTTTAGTTAATTATTATTGGCTTAGAATACTGAGATAAGTTTGAATACAAAGCCAGTAAGAATAGAGATTGCTTTTTATGTGACTTAATATAGCTGTCCCCACTTTAGTACTCTTCCCTGGAAAATCCCATGGGTGGAGGAGCCTGGTATGCTGCAGTCCATGGGGTCGCTAAGAGTCGGACATGACTGAGCGACTTCACTTTCACTTTTCACTTCCATGCATTGGAGAAGGGAATGGCAACCCACTCCAGTGTTCTTGCCTGGAAAATCCCAGACACGGGGGAGCCTGGTGGGCTGCCATCTATGGGGTTGCATAGAGTCGAACACGATTGAAGTGACTTAGCAGCAGCAGCAGCAATATAGCTGTGCTTTCTTGATACTTTTATACCAAGCAAAAAGTCTAGTTTGAAGTGAAGTGAAAGTGTCTGACTCTTTGCCACCCCATGGACTTTTCAGCCCATGGAATTTTCTAGGCCAGAATACTGGAGTGGATAGCTTTTCCCTTCTCCAGGGGATCTTCCCAACCCAGGGATCAAACCCAGGTCTCCTGCATTGTGGGCAGATTCTTTACCAGCTGAGCCACAAGGGAAACCCAGGAATACTGGAGTGGGTAGAGTATCCCTTCTCCATCGGATCTTCCTGACCCAGGAATCCAGCTGGGGTCTCCTGCAGGTGCAGGCGGATTTTTTCCCAGCTGAGCTATCCGGGAAGCCATAAAGCCTACTGTGGTAAATGTCTTATGTGCACTAGAAAAGAATGTAAATGCACTTGTTGGTTATAGTGGTCTATATACATCACTTAGTTCAAGTCATTTAATAGTTTGTTTCAGATCTATTATTTGTGCTGATATTTTTGTGTGTTTGTTAGTTCTGAGAAATTTTTAGACTTCCAGCTCTGTGGATTAATCTCTTTTCAATTCTGTCAGTTTTGACTTTGTATATTTGTTACAATAGTACTTGGTTGTACATGAAAAATTTAAGATTATGTCTTCTCTTGAAACAACCTTTGACTATAAAATTTCTTTGTTACTAGTAATAATGTTTGCCTTAAGTGTGCTTTGTAGACTATTAACATAGCCATGCCAGCTTTCATTTATCTAATGTTTACATGGTAAACCTTTTCTGTTACCTTTATTGTCAGTCTATCAGTCCTTATATTTAAGTGCATATTTTATAAACATCTGAGATCATTTCCTTCAGCCTGAAGAATTTTCTTTAATATTTCTTGTTGTGCAGTTTTACTCTTGACAAATATTCTTGGCTCTTTTTTGTTTTTTTCTTCTGAAAAATGTCTGTATATCACCTTCATATTTAGAGGCTATTTTCATTGGGAATAGAATTTTATATTGGCAGATTTTCCCATACATTTTAAACATTTCATTATCTTCTGGCTTCCACATTTCCTATTGACAAATATTTGTTTTTTGTTTTGGTTTTTACCCATTAGTTGCATCAGGTATTATGGCTTGCTAATGCCTACCACACCCTACCCAGGAGCCCTGTTCTATTTTCCCAGAAATAAAGGTATTTAGCATTTTAAGCTGTAATTTGAATTCCTATAATTAGAACTAGAGAAAAGAAGAACTTTTATAGGTAGCAATGCCTTAAAAGTAAATAAACAGTATAATTATACCTAGAAGTTTATGGCAGTTTGAATTCTCAGTTCTTAAAATGCTTAACAGATTTTCAAGATGTGTCATAAAGTAAATACGATTGCTCAAACAGCTAAAACTGTTGAAGAACATCATATCACAATCAGAGGTTTTTCTAGAACTTTAATGTTTTGATTATCATTAGCACCTAGTACTGGAGGAGAACATGGAAACTCCCTCCAGTATTCCTGCTTGGAGAATCCCCATGGACAGAGGAGCCTGGCGGGCTACTGTCCATTTGGTCACAAGGAGTTGTACACAGCTGAGTGACTAAGCACAGCACCGGACAGCATCTCGTAACTGTATTGGCAGTAATACATGAGTTGTTCATTTCACCTCCTTGTTCCTGTCCAGATCCGCATTCTTGTGCAGGAGCGTGGAGCTCAGGACAGGCGGATCCAGGATCTGGAAGCTGAGTTGGAGAAGGTGGAAGCAAAGCTAAACGCTGCCGTCAGGGAAAAAACATCTCTCTCTGCAAGTAATGCTTCACTGGAAAAACAGCTTATTGAATTAACCAAGACTAATGAGCTCCTAAAATCTAAGGTATTTGAACCTCATAATCTTTACAATTGAATAAAAAACAATTATGTTTTTTTCCTCATAGAGCTGTTTGGGAATTTGAGGCCTAGTTTAGTCATTTAACTTCAATCAATGTACTTTAAATATTAAGCCACTCCCAATAGGAATTATGGTACATGGCACAGAAGAGAATATAAACAATCGTTTACTTTTTGTTTTAACATCTGACATTTTCTCACCCTCCTTCAAAGTCACTCCCAGTTAGTAAGACCACTAGTAACGTTTTAGAATTTACATCTAGAAGTATCTTTAAAGATCTTTCTCTGCAGTAAATAATAGCATGATAGCAGGCCTCTGTCTTAAATCTCTTTGGGAATGCAGTAGAAAATGAATAAATGTGTGGACTAAATAATGCTCAGGAGATAAATTGTGTTTATCAACATTAATAAACTAGTAGATCTTAAAGGACTTAATATGGTCATCCTGCTTTTTATAGAAGTGGGAGGAAGCTGTAAATCACCGTTCAGCTTAATAAGAATCTATTATTCAGGGCCTGTAACGTGCTGGGCTCTTTGCTTACAAAGGGAGTAAGGATGCGTAAGAATTAAGCACGGGCAAGACAGCAGATTCCTGAGCTTCACTTAGGGAGGTTATCATTTATTAGGCCTGTGATGGACCCTATAGTCTGCATATTTCAAAGTAGACAAGACAATGCAAATGCAGTTTGTTAAGCAAACACACTTGAATTAACCAATTTTTACAGACAAAACTCTGCAAAAATCTTGTTTTAGAGCCACACAGTAGACTTCCCAGCATATACAGATAAACAACCACTGAAGCTGATTTCAAAAGTAGACCAGAAAGTCACATGAAGGAAAAGGAGGGATAAGAATAGAAATAGTATAAAGCCAGTAATCCCAGTGTGGGTTAAGGATACTTTTCTCTACCAAAGTATGTTGTAATCAAATACTAGTCCCTATAATAGAATACTCAGTGCTTAAGTGATTTTTACACAACTTTAGTAAAAAAATATTTTTCAATTTTTTATGTGTTTGCTATACTCAGTTTTCTGAAGATAATAACCAGAAGAATTTGAGAATTCTAAGCCTTGAGTTGATGAAACTGAGAAACAAAAGGGAAACCAAGATGAGGGTGAGTAATACCTTAGGTAAGTTTTCTGGAACTGGGGATCTGAACAAGTTCTCATTTCCTAAAACAGATATTTCTGTTGTGTAGAGCATGATGGCTAAACAGGAAGGCATGGAGGTGAAGCTGCAGCTCACCCAGAAGAACCTCGTGGAGTCTCAGGAGAAAATAGTGCAACTTGAGGGGAAACTGTGAGTGACAAAAGAAAAAAGGTTATGTTGTGTAACCAGTTTTGTATTTGGCTTTCTTGGCTAGTTATTACTCCATACTCATCTCATTGCCTGCCTCCACTTGCCCTATTTCTCTTCCTAAGTAACAGCTGAACCCTAATCGTTCTCCAACATTTTATGCTGAAAAGAAATATGAATATATTATGTTTGTACGTCTTCTGTATCAGTGTTGAGGAAAGGCACGTAATCTTATGGAGGCTGTAACGAGACCAAAACTGAGAAGCACTGATACAGGAAGCTATGATTAGTTTACAGTCCTAGACTTCTTTTAATTACTAAACTGTACAGATCGTAAGTATTCATTTTAATGACTTGACAATTGTGTACTCCTGTGTAACCACCATCCAAACAAGGTAGAGAACACTGTCATTCCCTCACAAAGTCCCCTCATGCTCCGTTCTGCTCCCTGTTCCTCCCCGCAGTTACCCCCAACCCCTGCAACCCCTTTCTGACTTCCATCATCATAAGTTAATTTGACCTTTTGGGGGACATTTATCATCACATGCTGGAGAAGGCAATGGCACCCCACTCTCAGTACTCTTGCCTGGAAAATCCCATGGACGGAGGAGCCTGGTAGGCTGCAGTCCATGGGGTCGCTGAGAGTTGGACACAACTCAGTGACTTCACTTTGACTTTTCACTTTCATGCATTGGAGAAGGAAATGGCAACCCACTCCAGTGTTCTTGCCTGGAGAATCCCAGGGATGGGGGAGTCTGGTGGGCTGCCGTTTATGGGGTCGCACAGAGTCAGACACAACTGAAGCAACTTAGCAGCAGCAGCAGCAGCATCACATGCATGCATATATGTGTATATGTGGCTCTTTTTTTTGTTTTCCTGGATGTGCTGTACATCTTGCAGGCTCTTAGTTCCCTGACCAGGTCTCAAACCCATGCGTTTTGCGTTGAAAGTGCAGAGTCAAGATTCATCCATATTGTTGTGTGTATTATATGTTTCTTTCATTTCTTAGTAGTTTTCCACTATATGAATATACCTCCATTTGTTCATTACTCTCCTATTGATCAGTACTTGGGTTTCCAATTTTTGACTATTGTCAGTAAGACTACTATATTTACCTTTTTGTAGACATAGGTTTTTGTTTCTCTGAGTAAATATCTAGGAGTGGAATTTCAAGGTCATAGTGTTGTGTATGTATAATGTTTTCTATGTAGTTTGTTTCATTGTTTATTTATGTATTTGGCTGTGCCGTGTCTTAGTTACAGCATGCAGGATCTTTAGTTGTGACCTGTGGGATCTATCCTGGGCCAGGGATTGAACCTGGGCCTTCTTTATTGGGAGCATGGAGTCTTAGCCACTGGGTCACCAGGGAAGTCCCCATGTAATGCTTTTTTAAAAGCTCAACGTGTTTATACAGTTTTACACTCCTACTTTACAATACATGATGGTTCCATTCATTCCATATCCTAACCAATATTTGTCCTGGAGGCAGGCATGGCAACCTACTCCAGTATTCTTGCCTAGAGAATCCCATGGACAGAGCCTGGTGGACTGTAGTCCATAGGGTTGCAAAGAGTCAGACATGCCTGAATGGACTTAACAGTCATATACGCATTGATACTTGATATTGTCAGCCTGTCTGATTTCAGCCTTTCTAGAGGATGTAAAGTAGTATATCATCTATGTTTTCAGTTTGTTGCTGTTAATGTCAAACATCTCTTTTATGTGCTTATTGACCATTCATATATATCCTTTCATAAGATATCTACTAAAGTCCCTTGCCCCTTTCTCAATAAGTAACTGAATAAAAGGCAGCCTGGAAGAAAGGCTTTGAAGCACACAAAATTCTATTTTGTATGTGTGATGGGTGGGGATTTTAAGAAAGCTACAGGAAAGGTGATTTCTGATACACTCAGAGTGTTATAGATCTGTAACTGTATATAGACTCTCATCATCATAAGCCTTTTGTCAGAATATATTTGGAAAGCTTTCTCACTTAAAAAAAACAACAACAAACTTGAGCCTCCTACTTGCATAAATTGTCAACATGAGCGGTCACACAAATTAATGGTTAGGAGTTTAGAACCTAGAGTCAGCCTGCCTGAGAGAACAGTATCTGCCATAGAGTAAGCATCTCTGTAGAGTAAGCTTACTCTGCACAGAATAATGCTTACCCTGTACCAGAGATGCTTACTCTGGTACAGAGTAAGTATGATTATTGTGTATATTAATGTATGCTTTTTTTTTTAGTGTTTCAATAGAGAAGGAAAAGATTGATGAAAAATCTGAAACAGAAAAGCTCTTAGAATACATTGAAGAAATAAGGTAATATGAAGAGTAGTTTTTGGACTTTGTTTTATTGAAGTGTTGTGAATGCATCATTTTCATCTCTTTTCATTTAATGTTTCCTCTGCTTAAATAGATGTGCTCTTCAACATAATTTGTTTTAATGCAGTTGTGCATCAGATCAAGTGGAAAAATACAAGCTAGATATTGCCCAGTTAGAAGAAAATCTGAAAGAGAAGAATCATGAAGTTTTAAGCCTTAAGCAGTCTCTTGAGGAAAATATTGCTATATTGTCTAAAGAAATAGAAGACATGAAGTCTAAATGCCAGGTGCTTGAAGAAGAAAAAGGTATTCTACTGTTTATAGTACTGTTTTCTTTAGATAAATACTACCTATGATAGTTTTTAAAAGTACTGATATGTTATAGCAACTTTAAATAATTACATAAACAATAATAAAAATTCTGTTTGATGCATGGGGATTTTTATCTTTTATGCTATTTGTTATCTGTTTATTTGAATATATTGCTTGTCTTGATTGAAATATACACAGTTGACCTCCTCATTGGGTGGCCATTTAAAATTGGTAGACACATAGAGCTAGGTTTGAAGATTTTATTATATAATATATGTACTATTTTATATGTAGTAATGACAGGAACTTCAGAATTTTTTTTCCCTCTTTGGAAATACTTGACCTCTGTGTGTTTGTATGTGTGTTAGTCACTCAGTCATGTCTGACTCTTTGTGACCCCATGGACTATAGCTCCCCAGGCTCCTCTGTCCATGGAATTCTCTAAGCAAGAATATTGGAGTAGATCACCATTCCCTTCTCCAGGGGACCTTCCCAACCCAGGGATTGAACCTGCATTGTGGGCAGATTGTTTATGCTCTGAACCACCATGGAAATCTGGGTTTTTCAAAAGTAATATTAGTATCTAACTACAGCATTGTTGATATTTTTCCTTTTCTAGAAGACCTTATCAATAGGAACAGAGAACTGGACGAAAATCTAAATTCTGAGATACAAAGCTTAAAAGAGAGGTCTATTCTTGAAAAACAAGAACATGAAGAGCTACAACAAAAAGTATTGCAAATGGATTCACTTCTGCAACAAGAGAAGGTATTTTACAATATTAAAAAAGCCTAGTGCTTCTTTTATGTCATACATTTCCCTGTGTTTCAGAAAACCTTTAAATTGTATATATCCTTTGATCCAACAGTTCTACTTTTAGATTCTTATCCTGAGGAAGTAATCATGTCTTTGCTGCATATTTAACTGACGTCACCACAGTTATTCATGATTTGAAAAATTAAAGCAACGGTTGAAACGATATAGGGAAATTGTTTTAATTTTTTTTTCAGCACATTCTTGTGTTAGATTACTACATAGGCATTTATAGTTCTGTGGTAAAAGAGTGTCTAATTAGACAAAAAACAAAATGTGACTTTTTGAAATCCAGATTACATAAAGAACATTTTACATATCAATGAGAAACACAGGAAGTTCATTAAAAAATCATAACATCAATCCTGGTGACCCAGTGGTTAATACTCCGAGCTTCCCCTGCAGGGGCCGCAGGTTTGATGCCTGGTCGGGGAATGGGGATCTTGCATGGCTCTCAGTGCTGCCAAAAAAATTTTTTTAATTAAACAAAAAAGTTTTTTTAATGGGCATAGGATGGAAATAGATAATTCTTAGCAGTAGAAATTCAAATGGCTTATAAAATGAGAAGACGCTGTACTTGTCATAATAATCAAAGAAATGTTTTGGTGTCTTTTTTCCACTCCCAAGACTGGCACAAGTTAAAACGTTTGGTAATATGATATACTGGTGAGAATTAGTCAAGGAAGCAAGTACTCATGTGAACTAATGTGAAATATTATATTGTTGGCAATCTGCAGTGACAAAGGAATTAGGTAGATCTGTATATACTGACTTGAAAAGACCTCAACAACTATTTTTATGGTATTTTAAATGACCTTTTTATGCACAGTATATTTAATTTATGTTTTAAAAGAATGTAAATATATAGAAAAAGACCATAATGCTTATAATGCAAAATTTAGTGGTTATTTTGATTGGAATGGGGAGTAGGTCAAAGGCAATTTTTCCTTTATTCATAATGTTAGAATTTTTTTTGCAATGGTGATTTACTTGTATTTATTTATTCTTATTTACTTATATAACTTTATATATTTCCATATAACATTGAAATCATAATACTCTTTATATAGTATCATATGAGAAAAATATATGATAAAAGCCAGTTGTAGAATATAATTTTTGTTGTCTAAGAAGTGTGTGTTGCATAGGAAAAAGACTGAAATAACATTTACCCCAGTCTTAACAAAGGGTAGGATATAATCCATGACAGAATGAATATGAATCTCTCAAGTTTCTCAGAGGCTCTCGAGTTTAGTGTCCATACTGATTAGTTGTACTTCTCTTTTGTCCTTAGTAAAATCTCACAGATTATTCAATTTAATTATTTATTAAATTGTCAAAACCTTTCAGATGGTTTTGCTGGCTTTCTATCAATATGCAGGAATTATCTTCTGGTCTTCAGCAGAAGCTCTGTTCTTTTCAAGAAGAAACGATTAAAGAGAGAACTCTCTTTGAGGGAGAATTAAAGCAGGCCTTGGACGAGCTGGATAAATTACAGCAAAAGGAGGAACAAGCGGAAAACCTGCTTAAGCAACTGGAAGAGGAAGCAGAATCTAGAGCTGCAGAACTAAAACGGCTCGAAGAAAAGCTGAAAGGGTTCGTATTAATAGGACTTCATGTTTATAATTAAAGGTTATTTTCTAGTACATTCTGTTGGGATTCCCACACCAATCATGTGAGTGGTGAGGTTGGAATTATTTTACAAATAAGGAATTTTCTTTTTTTTTTTTTTTAATTTTATTTACTTTTGTCTATGCTGGGTCTTCATTGCTGCATGCAGGCTTTCTCTAGTTGTGGTGAGCAGGGGCTACTTTCATGGGCCCTAGGGCACCCAGGCTTCAGTAGTTATAACACATGGGCTCAGTAGCTGCCAGGCAGACTCCAGAGTGTAGGCTCAGTTCTTGAGGCACACAGGCTTAGTTGCCCTGCGGCGTGTGAAATCTTCCCAGACCAGGGACTGAACCTATGGTCTCCTACATTAGCAGGCAGATTCTTAACCACTGGACCACCAGGGAAGTCCACAAATAAAAAGAAAGAGACGCAGAGAGGTAAAGTACATGCACGGAAAGTACAGATAGACAGGTATGACAGCCCAAGTGAGAAGCCATGCCCTTTTCTTATTTAAAGTTCAAAGAGGGAGCCACAAACACTTCAGAAATAACAATCAAAAACCAAAATGGGGAAGAAACAACCAGAACTGGGGAAAATCCAGAAATTAAAAAATGTATCATTAAAAGTAGAAAGCCTGAGATCCAGTGCCTTTTTTTTTCTTTGTTTAATTTCATATTGTTTTCACATTATATGCCCTTCATCACATTTATTTACAGTATCCAAGTTGATTCTTGAGTTCAAATTGTAAACTAATAGTTGAATTCTTGGGATCTCAGCAGTAAACATTTTCTAGCAAAGAACTAGACATAACCTTACAGAATCATCACTTATATCACAACTATGTATCTATCTCTTATTAGGTGCTTTTTTATTAATCCCTTTTCTATTTTCTTTTAGTGGTTAGTGATTTTAAAGAACATCAAATTTTTTATACATGCCTGCATTTTGGGGAACAAAATATGTAATTAGGGGGATTGTTTTCATCCTGCAGCCAGCCTCAGGGGACAGGTACATTAAGAAACTTGAGTGGATAATGTCAATTTCAGAAAGAAAAATGAGATAATCATTTATTCTAACTCAAAGAACTCAGTTCAAAGGTCAGGAGATAAAGATTTTATTACTAGGTCTGTTAGTTAAATGTGTGATTCTGAGCAAGACTGTCTTAATTTCTTTTGTTTTCTGTTTCATTGGATACAAAATAAAGGAGTTTTATGAGATTATTTGTAAGGTCCTTTCCAGTGTGGAAATTTCAGGATTAAGAGAAAAACTTAGAAGTTGACAGGATTCCTCTAGGGAGCAGGAAAAAGTATTTTTATTTTAAATCCTTTAGTAGTAGTTAATTGCTTTTAGCTGTGGTGTGTATTTTTAAAATCCTTTGCTCATTCCAGAATGAATTTGAACAATTGTGTATCTTGTTTCAGTGTCCAACTTAGCCTTTAAGCAAATAATGCTTCTTACAGTTTTAGTTCTATGTGTTCTTTAAAATACCTCTTATAAGCTCATACGCCTGTCAAATAAAGTTTATCACCATTGTAGAAATATGTAATATTCATATATTTAAAATCTGTATAGATTTGTAGTCTATAGTTATAAAGATGACTTAAAAGCCATTCTGTCTAGGCAAAATAGCCTCCTAAATAAGTTGTTGAATCTTTAAATAATTAGTAATTTATTTTGTGGGTTATTGGTATAGTCACAATAAATCTACATAGTCTTGTAATTATTTTTTCAAAAGACCTCTTAAAACGAAGTTACCTTAACTGTACCTAGTGTTCCCTAAATATCTGAATTCAAAGAATTAAATTTTATTCAACCCAAGAGCTTCTTAACTTATAATCCTTCACATTCTTCAGTCTTGGATGCTGCCAAGATTCTGTCTTAGAGTCTTTTTAATCTTCTTTCTTCCCCCAAAAGTGTTTAAACTACCTATATAAGTACATACGGTATGAAAACAAAAGTAAGTAAATTAGGATGAAAACAAAAGTAAAATAAGAATGGCAAAGGTAAAATGAAGCTGCATGTAAATAAACATGCTAGCAGATATAGATCATGAATGTAGGTCTAAGCTGTCCAGTGTGGAATATATGATTCACAGTGTCAAAGGTACATCCTAGTCTCTTTCTTAAGCTAATGGTATATTAAATGGTAATTAAGATGCAGTTAGCATCTTATCTTTTAACCATTCCTTTTTCTTAGGAAAGAAGCCGAACTGGATGAAAGTAATGCTGCTCATACTCAGGCCACCTTGCTTTTACAAGAAAAACATAACAGTACAGTGCAGAGCCTGGAAGATGTTACTGCTCAATTTGAAAGGTATTTTTATGGGGAAGATGCTTTCTCAAATGTACATGAGCAGGCAAGGAATGTTCACCTAGAGACATCTGTCAGCAAAACTACATGGATAAAACAATTGTTATTACTTTAAATTCCACAATGCCCATGGAAATGGGCATTTCGTGTTACCTGTAGTCTTAGAATATATAGTAATTTCCCTTGCCCAGTACCCGCTTCAGATTTCATACACATCTGTCTGACTCTCCTGATGTCATCGTTTTCCTCATGAAGAATCCAAACGCTTTTATTTCCTCTTTATGGAACTTATAAATGTACCTGCATCTATGCTCACCCTATCTTCTTCCCACCTATTACAGATGAGGTATCTCATTCCTTAACCTTTAGTGACCTCTTTCCATCATTCATCCCTTATCTCTTAATTTTCAACCTTTCTTCTAGAATTTTTCCGGTCAGTGTTAGAACATGTTAATGTGCCTTTGTCTTTAAAACACGTCTTTTTACATCTCCCTTCACCCCCCACTTCTTTCTGCACCTTTCCTTCCCAATACCGTTCTCACCCCCAGTCCTCCTCATGTTTATAGCCCATCTTTTTTTCTTTATTTTATTGAAGTATAATTGATTTACAGTGTGTTAATTTCTACTGTACATATAAATACATTCCTTTACATATTCTTTTCCACCACGGTTTATGTCAAGATATTGAATACAGTTGCCTGCACTATACACTAGGACTTTGTTGTTTATTCATCCTGTATATATGGCTTCCCTGGTGGCTCAGAGGGTAAAGCGTCTGCCTGCAACGCGGGAGACCTGGGTTTGATCCCTGGGTCAGGAAGATCCCCTGGAGAAGGAAACGGCAACCCACTCCAGTATTCTTGCCTAGAGAATCCCATGGATGGAGGAGCCTGGTGGGCTGCAGTCCACAGGGTCACAAAGAGTCAGACATGACTGAGTGACTTCACATATATAGCAGTTTATATTTATAGTTTATAATATAATCTCTTAGTCCATCTTCTTGATAGATATTATAATGTATCTACTTCCTATCCAGTCTACTTATTTTCCCTTTTTCAAAAAAAGTTTATTTTGGAGGGCGTTACAAATTACAAAGGATAATACAACAAACACTAGTACATCACACAGTCTCACACTGAGTGTATTAATGTTAGCATTTTTACTTACTGTATTTCTTTATATAATTTTGGGTAGAGGGCTCTTCTTTTATCTATTTTAGTATAGTCAATAAAAAGATCCAATGTGTACAGAAATCCTAAATCATAAAGGTAAATTTAACATGCATGAGCTCATAGAAGACAACCTATAAATCAAAAGAGTTTCAACAGCTTGCTACCTATATGAATCCTCCACTGTCCCCATCTTCATTCCTCCCTGCAACAGGTAACACCATCTCAAAATCTACATCAGTTACTTCCTAGCTTTTTTCCTGTGTATAATTTTATAATGTATGTCCATATGACTAATACCTAATTTTTCTCTTTCCAGAACTTCACCAAAAGTGTCCTAGTAGTATATGTCATATCCTGGGACTTGCCTTTTCACTCTGCACTGTGTGTGTTTTTAGGGTTGAATCTCAATATTGCCTGGGTCTATAGTTTGTTCATGGTCACTGTTATAGAATTGTTCTTCAGTCACTTAGTCATGTCCAGCTCTTTGCCACCTCATGGACTGCAGCACGCCAGCCTTCCCTGTCCTTCACTTTCTCTGGGAGTTTGCTCAAACTCATGTCCATTGAGTCGATGATGCCATCCAACCGTCTCATCCTCTGTTAAAGAATATTTGATCTTATCAGTCTACCACTATTTATCCATTCTCACTTTGGGCTTTTGGGTTGTTTCCCATTTCTTTCATTTTATTAACAGTACTGTGAATATTCTTGTGGTCTCCTCTTACATACCTGTAAGAATTACTCTAAAGTCACATTTAAGTGAATGTTCAACTTTAAAATTTAATTCCAAATCATTTTACAAAGGGGAGGTGAAAATCTACACTCCCACTAGTGATGTATGAGTTCCCATTGATCTACCTCCCCTCTGAATCTTGTTAGACTTCATAAATTTTGCCAGTATACTAAAGGTAAAAGGACCTCTTCTTGTGGATAATTCATTTTTCCTTTTCGGTAAAAAGCTTATATATGACTTTTATTCATTTCTCTAGAAGATTATCTTTTCTTGGTTGATTTGTAGGGTTTTTATCAGCAATATGGGTGGCAGATATCTTACAGAGTGTGGCTTATATTTTCATTTTCTTTATGGTTTCCTGTGATGAATGGCAATTCTTGATTTTAGTGTTGTTAAACTTATAGAGTTTTATGTGAACACTTTTGCCTACAAAAACTTTCTATCCCGAGAACTTAAATAAAGATATTCACCTATTTTTTTTTCCTAAATTTCAAAATTGCACTTTTCATTTTTCCACCTAGAACTGATTTCTGTATGTGTAGTGATAAAGGGATAAAATTCATATTTCTTTTTCCATATGGATAATCAATTGCCTAATACCCATTCATTAACTAGTACCTTCTAATCTCAGTGATGTGTTCCTGCATCTGATCTGATATATTTTGACATACATATCGTATATATATGTATGTGTGTGTATGTTTGTGTGTGTATATATATGTACGTGTGTGTGTGTGTGTGTGTGTGTATGTTTTGTGTTCTGTTTTGAATTTTTGGCCATGCTGTGCGACATGTGGAATTTTAGTTCCCCAACCAGGGATCAAACTCATTGCCCCTACAGTGGAAGCACAGAGTCTTAACCACTGGCCTACTGGGGAAGTCCCTATATATTTTAATTTTTATATATCAGCATACATATAATTAATATACATATGACAAACCTAGACAGCATATTAAAAAGCAGAGACATTACTTTGCCAACAAAGATCCGTGTAGTCAAATCTGTGGTTTTTCCAGTAGTCATGTATGAATATGTGAGTTGGACCAAAAGGCTAAGCACTGAAGAATTGATGCTTTTGAACTTTGGTGTTGGAAAAGACTCTTGAGAGTCTCTTGAACTGCAAGGAGATCAAACCAGTCAATCCTGAAGGAAACCAACCTTGAATATTCTTTGGAAGAACTGCCGCTGAAGCTGAAGCTCCAATACTTTGGCCACCTGATACGAAGAGCCAGCTCATTAGAAGAGACTGTGATGTGGGAACGATTGAGGGTAGGAGAAGGAAACAACAGAGGACAAGATAATTGGATGGCATCACTGACATGAGTTTGAGCAAGCTCCAGGTAATGGTGCAGGACAGGGAAGCCTGGTGTGCTACAGTCCATGGGGTCACAAACAGCTGGACACTACTGAGCAACTGAACAACTAACTATATATATATACGTATACATATGTAACTTTTAGTGCTGTTCACAACTCTGGAAAGAAATTTTCCTTCTTGCCACTTTGAAAACTAGTGCCCTTAGTCATTCTGTGATGTCAGTCACCATTAGTATGCAAGTAGCATTAAAATTTATTTCTTCAAACCAGACCCCTCCTTTCGTCCCCTACTCATATATTCAGCTGCCTACTTAACTTCAAGTAGATCTCTCACCGCTGTCTGGTATTAACCCCACCAAAACAACTCTAGATCATCTTTGTCTCCCTTTGTCCCTCTCGTCTCTCATTCTTGATCACAGTCAGTGACATCTCCATCTTCTGAGTTTCTCCTTCCATAAGTCTGGAGTCATCGCAATCATCTTCTCTCCCTTTCTCCCAACATTCAGTCTCTTTCTTGAATTTTTCCATTCTGCCTCCAAAAGAGATCTCACATCTTTCTTTTGCCAACTCCTTGGTCCAAGCCTCCTTTACCACTCACCTGGGCTGAAAAATAATTGTCCTCTGGTTAATCCTCCAGTTCAGCATTCCTGTCCCTCCTCAGTCAGTTCTCTGAATATCTCTGGAATAATTTACACACTTACTTAAGAGACCTTTGAAGTATGTCCTTTATCATTCAGGTAAGCCCACTATGCCCCACCAGCAAGGATTCATGCCTCTTGCTTCTGCTCCTGCATCTCTTGCTCTTTTTTTCTCCCTCTCTTGTTCATTAGACTCCTGTCACAGCTCTTTTTTTTTTTTTAATGCTTAATATTTTACTTATTTATTTTTGGCTATGCTGGCTTTTTGTTGCTGTGCGGGCTTTTCTCTAGTTGCAGTGAGTGGGGGCTGCTCTCTTAACTATGGTGCGCGGGCTTATCAATGAGGTAGCTTTTCTTGTTGAGGAGCGTGGCCTCTAGGGCACTTGAGTTCAGTAGTTAACAGCACAGGCTCAGTAGTTGTGGTGCACAGGCTTAGTTGCTCCACAGCATGTGGGGTCTTCCTCAGACTGGGGATTGAACCCATGTCTCCTGCATTGACCGGTGGATTCTTTACCACTGAGCCAACAGGCAAGCCCCAGTCCCAGCTCTTAATGGACTGTGTTCTACCTGCCTCCAAGCACATACACATCTTTTCCCTCTGAAATACTTTCCCCAGTTGGCTCCCTAAATCCTCCTTATCCATCACATCTCAACTGTAAATTCCTCAGAAAAGCCTTTTCTGAATCATGAAGCAAAATGTAGGTTCTCCAGTTTTATCAGCTAACATGTTCAGTAGTTTGCGTTTAAAACACTTAGAACAAAGTTAATTATGTTGTTATTTTTCCTTTTATTTTACAACAACCTGAAGAGGCATTTTTTTCTCTCACCCACAAGATAATAAAGTATGACAGTAGGTAGAGGGATTGTGTGGGTTTTTGTTTTGAGGTAATTTCCATGTTTGGTAGTTGATTTCTTTTCATCTTTGTTCATAGATTCCGCCCATACTAGGCATTTGACTCTCTTCTTTATTTTATTTTATTTTTTCATTTTTTCCTTGAATTTTATTATTTATTTATTTATTTATTTATTTTTAGTTTTTTATTTTTTTAATTTTAAAATCTTTAATTCTTACATGCGTTCCCAAACATGAACCCCCCAGACTCTTTTCTTTAAAGGAACTGCGTATGTCATATAAGTTCATGTTAAGTATTAACTTGACTTCAAAACATTGAATTCTTACTTGTGCAAATGTGAAAATAGATAAGGTTTTGTTTGTTTTACCTAAAAGTGTATAAAATATAAACCAATCAGCTATAGATTTGTTGTGCATATGTTAGAAAAATCCTTTAACCTTGTTTTTAAAAAATAAGCTATAAAGCATCAACAGCAAGTGAGCTAGAAGATCTTAAGGTGCAGAACGAATCACTTAAGGAAAAACTGGCCAAGGCTGAGCAAAGTGCAGAGGATGTCCGAGATCAAATATTGGCAACTGAGAACTCTAATCAAGAATATGCAAGGTATGTCGGAGAAATAAAACCTGCCCACACCTGTGGTCTTAGAACCATTAGGACAATTGGATGTTGCTGCAAGCCAGCTACTAAGTGATGCAGAAAACTATAGTCCCATGGCTTGCTTTGGGTGATCTTCAATGGTAAATTTACACAGTTTAAAAAGTATAGTTCTCAACAGTTCTTTGAGATTCTTTTTTTTAAAAAAAGGTAATTTAAATGGCTATAATTTTCTTAATGGACTGTTCTCTCTCAAATCCAAGGATGCTTCTAGATCTGCAGACCAAATCAGCACTTAAAGAAGCAGAAATGAAAGAAATTACAGTTTCTTCTCTTAAAAGAATATCTGATTTACAGAACCAACTCAAGCAACAAAGCGAAGACTTTAAGAAACAACTGGAAGAGGAAGAAGCAAGGTAATCTAGGCTGAAAACTAAAATGCCACGCGTCTCAAGTTATTTTTTCTAGTATATTGTGATTTTTAATGTAATTTTCCCTTACAGAAAAGCTGGAAAAGAAAACTCAATAGCAGAATTAACTGAGGAAATGAATAAGTGGCGTCTCCTCTATGAAGAATTATATAATAAAACAAAGCCTTTTCAGGTCTGTCAATTAGGACTTAACTTACTTGTATTTGAGAATTCGTATTGTTCCGTGTCACAGTCACGGCAGTGACATGGTTCTTCTGAAAGATCATTTTGCTGTGCATTTACAGTGCCAGTTTAACTTCCTATTACAGAAGATTTGTTATAGTTACTACATTATTATGCATACGTTTTTAATATAGGCTTTATAGGCTTAAATATTACCCCTAGATTCTTAAAAGTTAATACCTTAGAAGGCTCTCCTGATATGAACTTTTGATAATCTACGTAAATATTTGACACTTATTTTGTTATGATCTTTCTCAGTGTTGCTCTAACTAACACTTAAAGGATAAATGCAAATCTGGGTACTTAGAGTCAGAAGACAGTATTGGCTATAATGTGTTGTGGTAATACAGATTAGCCCCGCTAGCAGGTCTTTCATTGTTTCTTTCTTTCTGTTTCATTGATCTTTGAAATGAAAAACAACTTTTTATTTAAAAAAAAAAGACAATTTATGGAGAGCCCTAAGCGTGAGTCAGTAAATCTATTTTTGTTTTTTGCCTTTTTTGTTGTGGTGGTTGTTGAGATTCTTGTGTAGATATTTATTATTTGGCTGTACAGGTCTTAATTGCAGCATGTGGGATCTAGTTCCCCAACCAGGGATCAAACCTGGCCCCCCTGCATTGCAAGCCTGCAGTCTTAGCCACTGGACCGCCAGGGAAATCCTGTCTTGCCGTTTTACTTTCTTTCACTTTAGTTTTCCTTGTAGTTAATATGAGTCAAGTAGGATTTAATAGTTTTAAGTCTTAACTTTACAAAAAAATCTTTTTCAGCTACAACTGGATGCATTTGAAGCAGAGAAACAGGCTTTGTTGAATGAACATGGTGCAGCTCAGGAACAACTAAATAATCTAAGAGATTCATATGCTAAATTATTGGGTCATCAGAATCTAAAGCAAAAAATCAAGCATGTTGTGAAACTGAAAGATGAAAATAGCAATCTCAAATCGGTTTGTAAAGTCACGTTTACTTTTATTGATATTGGGGTGGGTGGTTTTTATTTTATCATGGTAATACTGACTTCATAAAATGAGTTAGGAAGTGTTTCACCCTTTCTATTTATGGAATATTTCGTGAATTATTGGTATTCTTTACTGAATGTGTAGTGGGATTTAGTGGTGAAGGCACTGGACCTAGACTTTTCTCTGTGGATGGTTTTTGATCAATAATTCAATCTCTTCACTTGTTATAATAGATCTATTTAGATTGACTATTTCAACTCAAAACCTATGGGATGCAGCAAAAGCAGTTCTAACAGGGAAGTTTATAGCGATATAGTCGTACCTCAGATTGGCTATTTCTTCTTGAGACAGTTTCAGTAGTTTGCGTCTTTCTAGGAATATGTCCATTTCGTTTTCTGATGTGTTGGTTCACAACTGTGTGCCATATTCCCTTACATTCCTTTTGATTTTGATAATATCAGCAGCAATGGCCCCTCTTTCATTTCTGATTGTAGGAATTTGAGTCTACTCCCTTTTTTTTAAGTTCCTTTACTTCTTCAAATGTTTATAATGGCTTTAAACCCTTTTTTGGATAAATCTGATACTGGGTTACTCTCTGCGCAGTTGTTGTTGCCTGCTTTTCCCCAGTGTATAAATCATGCTTTCCTGTTTGTGTACTTTGTAATTTTTCTGTTAGAAAATGGATGTTTTAGACAATATGTTGTAGCACCTCTGGGTACTGCCATCCCTTTGCAGGTATGTTGTTATTTTCTTGTTTAGTGCAGTGTATTCCTCCTCCCCACTCCCCACTAGTTTGTGCCTCTGATGTTGCTGCTGAGGGAGGTTCAGTTTGGGGTGTGTACACAGTCACCCTGAGGTGATGCTGGTTTGGGTAAGGCTGCCTCCCTCTCTCCCTGATCACACATAGTTGCTGGATTATCCCTCTGTTATTTTCAACATTGCCCCAGGTCTTAAATTCCTCAACAGATTAATGTGTACAATCAATGTACAATCTGATTCTGGTTCGTTTGTTGGAACTGTGTTTTAGGTCAGTGATTGACTTTGTTCTGGCTCCAGGAGGGCTCCTCCCACCTGTCTTATTCAGCACTTCTCTTCTACAAACTAGGCAGCTTACAATTTAGCCCAGTTTTTAATCACTTCCCATTCCCTTGCACCACACAGCCTCTACTGTTCTTAAGGGCATCCTTCAGCTTGAACTTCTCTAAGCTCTGTTGTAAGTGAAGTCACTTGCTCTGGGAATAAATTAGGAGCTCTGTGTTCTCCTCCTAGGCAGAATTTCTGAGACAAGGCTTCAGATCTGGATTTGGGGGTGATGGCAAGCTTTCCTGTGAATAAACACCTCTGTCCCTGTAGCTGGAGGTTTAGTAGACTTGGGGGAGAGGGAGATGAGCAATCTGAGGGTCTCTCACTTTGCGTCTGTTGGCTTGGAACCATTGTCTCATGAGCTAGGTAAAGGGTGATCAGGGTCTGGGCATTTTCAGCACCCTGCACCTTGGTTTCTTGAAAGAAAAGACCCCCACACACACCTCTTAGCCACATTTGCTGTTGTTCAGATCAAGGAAGAGCTGGGGGCAAGATGAGAGATGCTGACATCCTGCTCCTCAGGAGAAGCCTCTGACTGGGAGCGTGGGGTGGGGGGATGGGGGTTGTGGGGAACCCTCTGCTCCAGTCTGCAGAGGTCTGGTGTGGAGTCTCTGCTTTGCTAAGCAAGTACTAGGGCGAGAGGGAACAGGATTAGTTCAAACACAACAGGACATTGCCTTTTTTAAAAAACAAAAAGCGCTTTTATGGATCTGCTTGAATAATTGTTTCTTCACTTGCTATTTTACCTTAAGGCCATTTACTTTTATCAGAAATACGACTTTGTACCTATAGAGGGACAGGAAGATTTAAATGACTTGTTATCTTCTTTGTCATAGCTGTTCATTTTGTAATTTATAGTCTGAAAGCCTGTATGCAGTAGCTTTTGCCATTAAGGTTTGAAAAAAGAGCAACTGTGGAATTGTCAGTAATATTCGTAGCACATTTCGCTAACATGATCTTCAGTAATTATTTACTGATTGTATTTTTTCTTACAATAGGAGGTGTTAAAACTCCGTGCTCAGCTTACTAAAAGAAAACAAAGTGAAGCAAAACTTCAGGAGGAATTGAATAAAGTTCTGGGTATCAAACACTTTGATCCTTCAAAGGCTTTTTGTCATGAAAGTAAAGAAAATTTTGTTCCCAAAACTCCATTAAAAGAAGGTAAGAAATGAATAAACATACAGAACTGTTATCTTCCTTTGGATTTGCTTTCACAGCACTGTGCAAGTTATCTATCTTTATGAACTGTGAAAATCTGTTAACAGTTTCTGATATCTTATATCTTTCTTGAAAACTTATCGTACTTCTTTCTCTCTTTATTTTTTTATATTATTTACTTATTTGTTTGTTTGGCCATGTGTAGTCTTAGTCGCAACACGCAGGATCTTTAGTTGTGGCATGCAAACTCTTAAGTTGCAGCATGTAGAATCTAGTTCCCTGACCAGGGATTGAACCCAGGGCCCCTGCATAGGGTGTGTGGAGTCTTAGCCACTAGACCACTAGGGAAGTCCCCTTGTCTGCCTTTTTTGCTCTTACCCACTCCCTACCAGAATTAATCCCTCTATTACACCCTTGACATTTTGTAACCTAAACATCCAATTTGTAATTTTGGAGAAGTAGATTTTTCCTTTTTTCTTTTATTTTACTTATTCACTTTATTTTTGGCTGCACTGGGTCTTTGTTGCCGCTCTTGGACTTTCCCTAGTTGTGGCGAGTGGAGGCTACTCTTCACTGCGGTGTGAGGGTTTCTCATTGTGGTGGCTTCTTTTGTTGCGGAACACAGGCTCTAGGGCACAGGCTCAGTAGTTGTGGCACACAGGCTTAGTTGCTCCTTGGCATATGGAATCTTCCTAGACCAGGGATTGAACCCGTGTCCCCTGCACTGGCAAGTGGATACCTATCCACTATACTACCGGAGAAGTCCATTTTTCTCACTTTCTTGACTACAATCTCTGTATCTTTGGCAATAAACTGAAATTGGCTGAAACAGCAAATGAAGAAATATAAATAAAATACAAGTATTGCTTCATCTTTCTTAGAGAAGGTAAACTGCTTTTTGTTCATAATGACCGATGCATTAGTTTTAATTTAGAAAACTAACACTGCTGTTTTAATACTCCTTCCAGGCAATACAAACTGCTCCTGAGCTCTTAGTGGAGTTTCAAGAATCATGCAAGTAAACATCTGAAACACCTGTTGAAGATTATTTTGTTCTTACTATTTTTATTATTATTATTTTGCTTGCTATTGTGTTTATAATATTTTTAAAATCTCTTATTTAATACTAACTTCCTGTCCTTACATATGTGAAAGGAAGTTAGACCGTTTTTACCAGTGTTCTCTGAGATTCTAGTTACAATTGTCAGTACTTCCTCCTTGATGCTCACCCTTATTACCTCATTCTAAATGTTCTGACGCTTTCCAGCTTTGCTCGCTCATCCCATCAAATCAGTAATCTTAAAAATCATTCTCATACTATCATTTCCCTATTCTGAAACCTTAGGTTTTTTTTTAGTTTGATGTGGAATACCTTTTCTAGTCTGAACCTCTTATGCTAGGCTAAAATATCTTGGCTTGTTCTTGCCACTACTTTAATTCTCCTAATAATGTTCATTCTGTCCCACCATCATCCATTTATCCAATTCGAATAAGAAATAGAGGCAAGCTTTTTTCCATAGTTATCCCTTACCAAAGCCACTAAGTTGGTTAATAATTTGCAGGTTTCTAGATCCCATCCCAGTCCTCTTAAATTATACTGCAGTTTGGTCTGGAAATCTGCCTTTTTTTTCTCCTCATAAACAGCAGTTTATGTTTTCTTAGAAACTCTGCTTGTAACCTCTTTTTTGCCACACCACGCACCAAGTGTGGAATCTTAGTTCCTGATTGAGAATCACACCCATGCTGCCTGCATTGGAAGCATGGAGTCATAGCCACAGGACTGCTGGGGAAGTCCCTGCTCATAACCTCCTTAGAGAATTTGTCTAGCTGCTTGACATCTGCCTGATTCCTGGGTGTTTGATTAATATTTATATATCATGAAATAAAATTACACGTTAAATCACTGACCTAATTATACAACTTGTATTTTATGAAATCATATTAATTCTTCTATTTAAGGTGCATTCATTGTCTCTGCCCTCCTCTCCCCATACTGTCTCCAGAATCACTAATGGTATTAATAGTATACTACTTAGAAAGTGGTCATTCTTCACCTAAAATACCTGATCTACACAGTTGGTATATTATAAGCCACCTTTTTGTCATATTTCCCCATTGATGGACCAACAGAGACTATTTTAATCAGGATAACTTTTCTTAATAAATTATTTTATTAGATCTTAATACATAGTTAAGTTCAAAGGAAATGTAGAAATTAGAAAAACTGCCCAATAAAATGGAATCATTCAAGATTTCTGCTTTTAGCCAAGATGAAGTAACATGGATCAGATTTATTGCTCCTCCTCCTACCCTACACACACACACACACACACACACGTGCACACACATGTGCACACACACATGTGCACACACACGCACGCATGCACGCACATGCACCCTAAAACTATCCAAGAATGACAAAATGTACAAAAGAATGATTTTCATGATGTTAAACGTAAAAAAAAAATCCCTAAGACTTTTTTTGGGGAAAGTCAAGGTGAATCATACAATTCATCCATGTTTGCAGCCTTGAGAGTTTGCAAACATACATGCAAGGGGAACCCAGGCAAAGCCCATCCAACTAACCGAGTTGAAAAGCCCGAAGTGAGATCTGGGGAGACCAAAGGTACTGGAGACTGCAGGACAGAGTACTGAAAGGACAAAATTGCAGGAGAGAATTGTAGAGAGATACAAAGGGTCCCTCAAGGAATCACCTCCATACTGACTAGTTATGCAAATGAGGAAACTGCCTGAAGCCTGGGGAAGAACCATCCCCTGAAATTAAAAGTAACAGTGCTCAAAGCTCACACAGGCTAGAAACACTTCCTGTTCCCACCAGCCTAACTTGAAAACCTCATGATTTATAGGAGACTGACTAGGATTCGCAGAAGGGTTCAGTACTGGGGAATAATTAGTCCTAAAGTGAGCACTCTGGTCTCACCTAACAAATCTTAAAAAAGGAAAACCCAAGAGGATCGATCCTTTCTAGGAAAATTATTACAATTTTGGAACAAAGCTCAAGAAACTGCATAGGTTTATAAAAATGTCAAGCACCCAAGAATGTAAGTTTTACCATCCAATCAAAAGATCACTAAACATGCAGAGAGGCAGGAAACATCATCTCCTGAAGAGAATATTCAGTCAATCCAGAATTGACATAGAAGTTAGAATTATCAGAGAACATCACAATGGCTATTTTGTGTATGCCACGTATACCAAAACTTAGTGAAGATGTTTAACATTTTTAAAAAATCCAAATTGAACTTGTAGAGATGAGAATTACAGTATGTAAGAAAAAAAAAAAAAACTCAATGGGAGTACAGAGAGAAGACATTGCAAAAGAAAAGACTAGTGAACTTGAAAACATAGCAATAGGAACTATCCAAAATGAAACAAAAATGAGGTTCAAAAAATGAGCAGAACACCAGTGTACTCTGGGACAAATTCAAGCAGCCTAAAATATATGTAATCAGAGTTCCCAGAGGATGGAAGGAGGGGACAGAAAAATCACTTGAAGAAGTAATAATGGAAATGTTTCCAAATAGGAAAACTAGAACCCTAGAAACAATAAATATGAAACATCACAATTGCTGAAAAGCAGTGATAAAAACTGTCAACCTAAAACTATCTCGACAAAAATGGTTTTCAGAAGCAAGGATGAAAAATTATTTTCAGACGTAAAAAAAACTTACTAGTCTCTTTAAAATATAATTAACTGTTGAAAAGAACAGCAAGAGCATGATCTGTAGTTTAGACATCTTTAAAATTACATAATGACAGCAACAGCTCAAAGCCTAGGAGGGGAAAAATGGAAGAATATGATTGCAAGTTCTTTATCCTATATGTAAAGTGGAATAATGTTACTTGAAGACAGACTGTGGTAACTTAATAATACATACTATAAACCCTAATACAATCACTAAAATAAAACACTTGTCAATAAGTCAACAAAGATGAAATTATAAAGAAATAGTCAATTCAAAAGGCAGAAAAAAAGGAAAAGGAAAACAACAGATGAGTCAAAAAGAAATTAATAGTATTATTAAATTTAATCATATTGACAATCATTAATGTAAATGGTCTGTTTACTTCAATTAAAATGCAGAAATGATCAAATTAGATTACAAAGCAAGATTACATATGCTGCCTACAAAAATACACTTCATGTATAATGACAGGGTGAAAAATACAAGGATGTTAAAAGATACACCAAGCTAAAGGGATAGGAAGACCTAGTCCCTCCTTCCCCTGACAAACACACTAATTTAACAACAATACAGAGACAGATTCCCTTTGGAAATGGGGAAACAATAGTCTCTCCAACAAATAGCGTTGGGAAAATTGTATATCCAAATGCAAAAGAATGAAATTGGAACCTTACCTTACAATATACACAAAAATCAACTCAAAAAGGATTAAAGGCTTAAATGTAAAACCGTAAACTAAAACTACTGTAACAAACCATGGAAAAAACTTCTATGACATTGGCCTTAGCCATGATTTCTTGGTTATAATACCAAAGGTCAGTCAAGAAAAACAAAAATGGACAAATAGGACTGCATCCAACTAAAAATGTTCCTGCCTAACAAACAAGTGTTGGCAAGGATGTGGAAAAATTAGAACCCTTACACACTGTTGGTGGAAATTTAAAATGGTGCAACACTATGGAAAGTATGATGGAACTTTCTCAAAAAAAAATTAAAAATGAAACTACCATGAAAGTCACTCAGTTGTGTCCAACTCTTTATGACCCAGTGGACTGTAGCCCACCAGGCTCCTCTGGAGCTGGATACTGGAGTGGGTTGTATCTTCCCGACCGAGGGCTCAAACCCAGGTCTCCTGCATTATAGGCAGACTTTTCCGACTGAGCCACCAGGGAAGCCATTGTCCAGCAATCTCACTTATATGTATTTATCCCAAATAATTGAAATTGGAATCTCAAAGAGATACCTACACCTCCATGTTTATTGCATTGTTATTCACAACAGCAGGCTTCCCTGGTGGCTCAGAGGTTAAAGCGTCTGCCTCCAATGCGGGAGACCTGGGTTCGATCCCTGGGTCCGATCCCTGGGTCGGGAAGATCCCCTGGAGAAGGAAATGGCAATCCACTCCAGTATTCTTGCCTGGAGAATCCCATGGACGGAGAAGCCTAGTAGGTTACAGTCCACGGGGTCGCAAAGAGTTGGACACAACTGAGCGACTTCACCTTACCTTACCTCACCTTAAGATGTGGGAATGGATGAACAAAATGTGGCAATATACCTGCAGTGGAATATTACTTAGCCTTTAGCAAGAAGGAAATCCTGCCACATGCAAACAATGGATGAACCTTGAGAACATTATGCCAAGTAAACTTAATCAAACACCAGAGGACAGAAACTGCATGATTCCACTTAACATGAGGTATCTAAAATATTCAGAATCACTGAAGCAAAGAGTACAGTGGTGGTTGCCAGGGACTGGGTGGCAGAGGAAATGTTGCTGTTCAGTCGCTCAGTCATGTCCGACTCTTTGCAACCCAAAGGACTGCAGCATGCCAGGCTTCCCTGTCCTTCACCATCTCCCCGAGCTTGCTCAGACTCTTGTCCATTGAGTCAATGATGCCATCCAAGCATCCATCATGGGAATGAGGAAATGAGTTGCTAGTTAACAGGCATAAAGTCTCAGTTGTGTAAGGTAAGTTCTAGAGACCTGCTCTTCAACATCATACCTATAGTTAAAATACTGTATTTTACACTTTAAAATTTGCTAGAGGGTAAATCTCCTGTTAAATGTTCTTACCACACACACACACACACACAAGACGATGTGCCAAGATTATGCTAACAGATTGAAAACAGAAACTAGAGTGGCTGTATTAATATCAGTCATAATAGATTTCCGAGCAAAGAATATTACCAAGAATACGTTTCATATGATAATGATAAATGAGTCAGTTCATCAGGAGGCCAAAGTAAACATTTATGTAGCCAACGATAGTCTCAAAATATATGAATCAAAACATTGATAGATTTACAAGGAGAAATAGAAAAATCTAATTACATAGCTATATCAATACCCTCCCTCAATAAATTGTAGAACAAATAGAAAACTGGAAAGAATATAGAAGATTTAAAAAATATTCTGAACCAACTTGATCAAATTGATGTTTACAGATATCCCCTAACACGAGCAGAATATTTTTTAAGTGAGCACAAGAATTTGCCAAGATTGACTATTTATACACTGGATCATGAAAACAGTCTCTATGTATTTAAATGGGTTCCAATCATACCAAGTGTGTTGTCCATTGACAATGGAATTGAATTAGAAGTCAATAACATAAGTCTCTGGAAAATCTATAAATAGTTGGAAATCAATTATCACACTACTAAATGAGATACTGGTCAAAGAATAAATCTGAAAGGAAAAAACTATTTTGAATAGATTAAAAATGAAGACACAATATATCAAAGCTTGTAGAATGCTGCTAAAGCAGATTTAGAGCAAAATTACCTCACTGGTGGCCTTTATTTCCAAAAAAGAAAGGTTTCAAATCAATGAACTCTTACTGTAGAAATAAGTAAAAGAGCAATTTAAAACCAAAGTAAGTAGGGGGGAAAAAATAATAAAAGAGCAGAAATCAGTAAGCTACAAAACAAAAATAAAGATCAATGAAAAATATTTCATTGAGAAAACCAATAAAACTGATAAACCTCTTGCTAATCAAGAATATAAAAATACATAGTAGAAACAGTGTCAGACTTTTATTTTGGGGGGCTCCAAAATCACTGCAGATGGTGACTACAGCCATGAAATTAAAAGACACTTACTCCTTGGAAGAAAAGTTATGACCAACCTAGATAACATATTCAAAAGCAGAGACATTACTTTGCCGACTAAGGTCCGTCTAGTCAAGGCTCTGGTTTTTCCTGTGGTCATGTATGGATGTGAGAGTTGGACTGTGAAGAAAGCTGAGCTCCGAAGAATTGATGCGTTTGAACTGTGGTGTTGGAGAAGACTCTTGAGGGTCCCTTGGACTGCAAGGAGATCCAACCAGTCCATTCTGAAGGAGATCAGCCCTGGGATTTCTTTGGAATGAATGATGCTAAAGCTGAAGCTCCAGTACTTTGGACACCTCATGCGAAGAGTTGATTCATTGGAAAAGACTCTGATGCCGGGAGAGATTGGGAGCAGGAGGAGAAGGGGACGAGCGAGGATGAGATGGCTGGATGGCATCACGGACTTGATGGACGTGAGTTTGAGTGAACTCGGGGAGATGGTGATGGACAGGGAGGCCTGGCATGCTGCAATTCATGGGGTCACAAAGAGTCGGACACGACTGAGCGACTGAACTGAACTGAAATGAACTGAACTGAACTGAACTGAAACCACCAATATCAGGAGTAAGAGAGGTGACAATATTACTTTTGTGGCTGATGGATACATTCACTATCTTGATTATGGTGATGATTTTATCGGTATATATTGTATATATCTTTGTTGCTCTTGCAGTAACGAAGACCCAGCACAGCCAAAAGTCAATAAATAAAATTAGTTTTTGAAAGAAGTAATTCATTTTTAAACTAAAGTTTTTATATTGAGATTATTTTCTCAATATTGGGTTACTGGTTTGTTTGTTTTTTCCTTTTTCAAATTGGGCTATTGATTTTAAGTGGCTTTATTTACCTGAAGACCTTTTTTGGAGGGTCTTTGGGGATTTTTTTTAGTTTTATTGATGTAAGACCTATTTATTTTTACATGCATTATTTTTAGTTTAGATTTGTTCAAAGAAAACTAGTTTTCAACCTTTGAAGATCTGTAACTTTATTGGGGGGGAAGGTTGGGGGGTTCAGAATGTGTTTGTTTTTTAATCATTAATGGAAGAAAATCCCTTAAGGGAAAAAAATATGCCCATTAAACATTTTGTAAATGCTAATGATTTCTTCCCTTTCAAAAATGTGAAGACAATGGGACAGCTATTAGGAGGAATCTATGCTACCACTTGTATGATGGTTTTAGACTGAGAATATCAAGTCCCAACACCTAACCCCCTCCAACCCCAGCATTATAAAATCCTTCAAGGATGAAATAATTAACATCACCTTTATCACTGTATAAAATATCAAATTCCATTTATTAGCAGTTTTAATAGATATTTAGAAGAGCTTCAAAGTATATTCCCAGGGTATTGCTAACACCACTCCAGAGTGCCTGTAATTTCTAAGAGGTAACTTTTTTTTCTTTTTTCTTTTGGCTGTGCTGGATCTTTGTTGCTCAGTGGGATTTTCTCCAGTTGTGGTACACAGGCTTCTGATTGCTGTGGCTTCTCTTGTGAAACATGGTCTCTCAGGCGAGAGAGCTTCAGTAGTTGTGGTACACAGGCTCAGTAGTTGAGGTGCCTGGGCCCAGCATGCCTGCCCCGAGGCATGTGGAATCTTCCCGGACCAGGCATCAAACCTGTGTCCCCACATTTCCAGGCTAATTCTTAACCACTGGACCACCAGGGAAGTCCTATCAAGGTTTTTTAAATCTGCTAGAGGCTGTAGAAAGAACCAAGACAACGCCTAACTTCAAAATTACAGTATAGCAAGAAAGACAATCAATCATAAATGTAAAATTACAAACTGATTTAACTACTCTAAAGAAAAAGGAACACTGTTTAAATAGTATAAGGATAAACAGGTACAGAATATAGTATAAAGACCAGCAGGGGTTTACACCAACTACATGGGTGAGTGGCCATTGAGGTTAGTGTTTCATAGAGTCGCTAATAATAATAACAGTAGTAGCCATAGTAGTGGAGAACCCACTCCAGTACTCTTGCCTGGAAAATCCCATGGGCAGAGGAGCCTGGTGGGCTGCAGTCCATGGGGTTGCTAAGAGTCGGGCATGACTGAGCAACTTCACTTTCACTTTTCACTTTCATGCATTGGAAAAGGAAATGGCAACCCACTCCAGTGTTCTTGCCTGGAGAATCCCAGGGACAGAGGAGCCTAGTGGGCTGCCATCTATGGGGTCATACAGAGTTGGACACGACTGAAGCGACTTAGCAGCAGCAGCTATAGTAGTAGTCCTGGCTTTCTGCAAAGGAAAGACTGTCTAAGGGGAAATGTTTAGACCTTTTAGAATTCAGCTGTGGTATGATTGGTTTGCATATCCAGGGAGTACCAGGCTAGGGTGTATTGGAGGTGTGCATAAGGTCTCTTTAGAAGGAATGGCCTATCACTTCAGTTCAGTCTCTCAGTTGTGTCTGACTCTTTGTGACCCCATGAATTGCAGCACGCCAGGCCTCCCTGTCCATCACCAACTCCTGGAGTTCACCCAAACTCATGTCCATCGAGTCAGTGATGCCATCCAGCCATCTCACCCTCTGTTGTCCCCTTCTCCTCCTGCCCCCAATCCCCCCCAGCATCAGAGTCTTTTCCAATGAGTCAACTCTTCGCGTGAGGTGGCCAAAGTATTGGAGTTTCAGCTTTAGCATCACTCCTTCCAGTGAACACCCAGGACAGATCTCCTTTAGAATGGACTATACTTTGGCCTATTCCTTAAGCCTCTAAGCTTTTGCCTCAAGGTTTTAACCAAGGTTTTACCAAGCTTTAGCCTCTGGAACTTATAGGACTGAGTCTGTGAGTGCTGAGGACTACAGGTAAAAATCCAAGTGCCGAGAAGCTTGGGCCCTATCTCCTCCACTCAGGCCTTGTATCTCCATAATAGCCCTTAGGGCTTCCCTGGTGGCTTAGAGGGTAAAGCTTCTGCCTGCAATGTGGGAGACTTGGGTTTGATCCCTGAGTCGGGAAGATCCCCTGGAGAAGGAAATGGTAACCCACTCTAGTATTCTTACCTGGAAAATCCCATGGACGGAGGAGCCTGGAAGGCTGCAGTCCATGGGGTCACAGAGTCAGACACAACTGAGCGACTTCACTTTTCCTTTAATAGCCCACCATAATCACAGAAAACTAGCCAATCTGATCACACGGACCACAGCCTTGACTAACTCAGTGAAACTAAGCCATGCCATGTGGGGCCACCCAAGACGGGAGGGTCATGGTGGAGAGGTCTGACAGAATGTGGTCCACTGGAGAAGGGAATGGCAAACCACTTCAGTGTTCTTGCCTTGAGAACCCCATGAACAGTATGAAAAGGCAAAATGATAGGATACTGAAAGAGGTACTCCACAGGTCAGTAGGCGCCCAATATGCTACTGGAGATCAGTGGAGAAATAACTCCAGAAAGAATGAAGGGATGGAGCCAAAGCAAAAACAATACCCAGCTGTGGATGTGACTGGTGATAGAAGCAAGGTCCAATGCTGTAAAGAGGAATATTGCATAGGAACCTGGAATGTCAGGTCCATGAATCCAGGCAAATTGGAAGTGGTCAAACAGGAGATGGCAAGAGTGAATGTCAACATTCCAGGAATCAGTGAACTAAAATGGACTGGAATGGGTGAATTTAACTCAGATGACCATTATATCTACTACTGCAGGCAGGAATCCCTTAGAAGAAATGGAGTAGCCATCATGATCAACAAAAGAGTCCGAAATGCAGTACTTGGATGCAATCTCAAAAACGACAGAATGATTTCTGTTCATTTCCAAGGCAAGCCATTCAATATCATGGTAATCCAAGCCTATGCCCCAACCAGTAACACTGAAGAAGCTGAAGTTGAACAGTTCTATGAAGATCTACAAGACCTTTTAGAACGAACACCCCAAAAAGATCTCCTTATCATTATAGGGGACTGAAATGCAAAAGTAGGAAGAAACACCTGGAGTAACAGGGAAATTTGGCCTTGGTATACAGAATGAAGCAGGGCAAAGGCTAATAGAGTTTTGCCAAGAGAATGCACTGGTCATAGCAAACACCCTCTTCCAACAACACAAGGGAAGACTCTACACATGGACATCACCAGATGGTCAACATTGAAATCAGATTGATTATATTCTTTGCAGCCAAAGATGGAGAAGCTCTATACAGTCAGCAAGAACAAGACTGGGAGCTGACTGTCGCTCAGATCATGAGCGACAGATCACTCTGTATTGCCAAATTCAGACTTAAATTGAAGAAAGTAGGGAAAACCACTAGACCATTCAGGTATGACCTAAATCAAATCCCTTATGATTATACAGTGGAAGTGAGAAATAGATTTAAGGGACTAGATCTGATAGATAGAGTGCCTGATGAACTATGAGCGGGAGGTTCGTGACCTTGTACAGGAGACAGACATCAAGACCATCAGCATGGAAAAGAAATGCAAAAAAGCAAAATGGCTGTCTGAGTAGGCCTTATAAATAGCTGTGAAAAGAAAAGCGAAAAGCCAAGGAGAAAAGGAAAAATATAAGCATCTGAATGCAGAGTTCCAAAGAATAGCAAGAAGAGATAAGAAAGCCTTCCTTAGCAATCAATGCAAAGAAATAGAGGCAAACAACAGAATGGGAAAGACTAGAGATCTCTTCAAGAAAATTAGAGATACCAAAGGAACATTTCATGCAAAGATGGGCTTGGTAAAGGACAGAAATGGTATGGACTAAGCAGAAGACATTAAGAAGAGGTGGCGAGAATACACAGAAGAACTGTACAAAAAAGAGCTCCATGACCCAGATAATCATGATGGTGTGATCACTCACCTAGAGCCAGACATCCTGGAATGCGAAGTCAAGTGGGCCTTAGAAAGCATCACTACGAACAAAGCTAGTGGAGGTGATAGAATTCCAGTTGAGCTATTTCAAATCCTGAAAGATGATGCTGTGAAAGTGCTGCACTCAATATGCCAACAAATTTGGAAAATTCAGCAGTGGCTACAGGACTGGAAAAGGTCAGGTTTCATTCCAATCCCAAAGAAAGGCAATGCCAATGAATGCTCAAACTACTGCACAGTTGTACTCATCTCACATGCTAGTAAAGTAATGCTCAAAATTCTCCAAGCCCGGCTTCAGCAGTACATGAACCATGAACTTTCAGATGTTCAAGCTGGTTTTAGAAAACACAGAGGAATCAGAGATCAACTTGCCAACATCCGCTGGATCATCGAAAAAGCAAGAGCGTTCCAGAAAAACATCTATTTCTGCTTTATTGACTATGCCAAAGCCTTGGACTGTGTGGATCACAATAAACTGTAGAAAATTCTGAAAGAGATGGGATTACCAGACCACCTGACCTGCCTCTTGAGAAACCTATATGCAGATCAGGAAGCAACAGTTAGAACTGGACATGGTTCCAAATAGGAAAAGGGGTACATCAAGGCTGTATATTGTCACCCTGCTTATTTAACTTCTATGCAGAGTACATTATGAGAAACACTGGGCTGGAAGAAGCACAAGCTGGAATCAAGATTGCCGGGGAGAAATATCAATAACCTCAGATATGCAGATGACACCAGCCTTATGGCAGAAAGTGAAGAGGAACTAAAAAGCCTCTTGATGAAAGTGAAAGAGGAGAGTTAAAAAGTTGGCTTAAAGCTCAACATTCAGAAAACGAAGATCATGGTATCTGGTCCCATCACTTCATGTCAGATAGATGGGGAAACAGTGGAAACAGTGTCAGACTTCATTTTGGGGGGCTCCAAAATCATTGCAGATGGTGATTGCAGCCATAAAAGTAAAAGACGCTTACTCCTTGGAAGGAAAGTTATGACCAACCTAGATAGCATATTGAAAAGCAAAGATATTACTTTTCCAACAAAGGTCTCTCTAGTCAAGGCTATGGTTTTTCCAGTGGTTATGTATGGATGAGAGAATTGGACTGTGAAGAAAGCTGAGCGCTGGAGAATTGATGCTTTTGAACTGTGGTGTTGGAGAAGACTCTTGAGAGTCCCTTGAACTGCAGGGAGATTCAACGAGTCCATCCTAAAGATCAGTCTTGGGTGTTCCTTGGAAGGTCTGATGCTGAAGCTGAAACCCAATACTTTGGCCACCTCCTGCAAAGAGTTGACTCATTGGAAAAGACCCTGACGCTGGGAGGGATTGGGGCCAGGAGGAGAAGGGGAACACAGAGGATGAGATGAGTGGATGGCATCACCAACTGGATGGACATGAGTTTGAATGAACTCCGGGAGTTGGTGATGGACAGGGAAACCTGACATGCTGTGATTCATGGGGTTGCAAAGAGTCGGAGACGACTGAGCAACTGAACTGAACCTTGAATAGTGTGTAAGCTGTCTGTGTCCCACACTACTGACAAGAGAGGATTGTTGTACTTCTCTAGCAGTCCGGAGATTAAGATTCTGCCTGCCAGTGCAGGGGACATGGGTTCCACACGTTGGTCTGGGAAGATTCCACATGCCATGGGGCAACAGGGCCCATGGGCCAGAACTACTGAAGCCCGTGTTCCCTAGAGCCCATGGTCCGCAACAAGAGAAGTCACCAGTTTCTTTTAGTTTCCTGCACAGGCAGGCAGATTCTTTACCACTAATGCCACCTGAGAAGCCTCTAAGGCAAGATAATTTTTTTCACCGTAGATTAGTTTCACCTATTTTAGAAATTCATATAAATGAAATTGTACTATATTGTGTCTAGTTTCTTTCACTTAGTATAATGATGTTGAGATTTATTTCTCAGTAATTCATTTAACAAGCTAAGGAAAAAAGGGGAATTTTATTTGAGCCAAACTGAGGATTATAACCTGGAAAACAGATTCTCATAAAGCTTTGAGAACTCTGTTCTGCCAGTCAGAATTGAGAAAAAGGCTCATACAACTAAATGACATACTGATGGTTACATAAAGTTCACCAAAGGTATCTAGTCCAGGTTTGCACGTAGAAAGCAAACAATAAGTTACTAGACCCTTTACAGAACTGGGAAAGAACTGTATTGCTACTGACAGAGGACAGGGGGAAAAAAATTGATCTTTACAGTGATCAGATACTCCCATCTTTGACAAGCTCTGGTTACTATGTAATACAGACGCACACTGCACATTAAGGTGGGGGGAGGAGGCCAAGTGGACACAGAATTTTATGTTTAATTTTTCTTGTGTTGCCTTAAAATATAAAATTTTATTTCATTGCATTCATATAT
The DNA here is from genome assembly GCF_016772045.2 of Ovis aries. NCBI lineage: Eukaryota > Metazoa > Chordata > Mammalia > Artiodactyla > Bovidae > Ovis > Ovis aries. The sequence goes on from NC_056058.1 coordinate 72,757,812, forward strand.
TTCATTTCTTTGACTAGTTGAGTAATATTCCACAGTATGGATATACCATAATTTGTTTAACCATTCATCACTGATGGCTTTTTCGGTTGTTTCCAGTTTTAGGTTATTTTGAATTAAGCTGCTATGAATATTCTTTTTTTTCGGCTGTGCAGCAAGGGATGGGGGATTTTAGTTCCCTGACTAGGGATGGAACCCATGCCCCCTGAAATGCAGGTGTGAAGTGCCAACTGCTGGACCACCAGGGAAGTCTTGAAGAATGGAGTCTTCACCATCGAATCACCAGGGAAGTTCTTGCTATGAATATTCTTGTGCAAGAGTTTATGAATATGGTGCTTTCATTTCTCATGGGTAAACACCTAGATGTGGAATTTGGGGTCATGCAGTAGGTGTTTATTTGAGTTTATAGTAAACTGCCTGTTTTCTGAAGTGTTTGTGTAATGCTGTATCCCACCAGGAATGAGTGAACCTTCTAATTGCTCAAAATGCTTGTTACAGTATAATGTTAGGGAAATTAAAACGGAATTAGTTTTGTTCAGGCTTCAGAAGTCAGGGAGCAGGCCTCTGACCAATTTCTGACCTTGCCTGGACTCTGTCTGGTTTCCAGCACACCAATTGTTACCAGCTAGTCTAGGGGCACTTTAGATAAGAAAGGGAGTAGATATTTAAATTTCTTAAGCCACTGAGGGCTTGGCCAAATGGCCCTCCCCCTTCGCCTGCCCCCCCACAAAGAAGTCTTATGACTCACAAGGTGAAACAAATACCATTGTAAAAGTTAAAAAACACACAGAGCTGCATTTTTGCATATCAACTGATGATAGTTTGCAGCCTGGGATTGTAAGCAAGAGCTCCCAGAAGGTGCAATTTGAAGTCTCACCCACAGGGTGCACACACCACCCAGGACCCTTTTTCCAACTGGGACTCCAGATTGCTGTTATTTGGGGACTTCCTGGTGCTGTTCAAGTCTGAATATAGGTTGTCTTCCCAATTTGGTGATATGTAAGCTGTTACTTCTATTGTTTCTATTTCTCTTCTTTTAATAACCATTTATTGAAATTATATATATTGGATTGCATACTGACTGTATTGTAGCTGAGTACTGTGCTTCCCTGGTGGTTCAGAAGGTAAAGATTCTGCCTGCAATGAAGGAGACCCAGGTTCGATCTCTGGGTTGGGATGATCCCCTGGGATAAAGGAATGGCTACTAATTGCAGTATTCTTACCTGGAAAATTCCATGGACAGAGAAGTTTGGTGGGCTACAGTCCAAAGAGTCAGATATGACTGAGCGATTCTTTCACTTCTCATTGAAATTCAGTCAGATAATCTATTAAATATTAAGATTATTTATTGTGTGTGTAACGAGTGGTTTCTTTTATTAGTGAATCCTTGGAACCTAAAAGGAAAGTAAAACTTTCTGCAAAACAAATGTTATCTTTACTTTGTAAACCATCTGTTCAAAACTTATGTCCATTTAAAAAATGATTTTTTAAAAACTTTCAGTTGGAGTTTAAGTATTCTGAATGTAAGTACTTTTAGATAAATGTATCAAGATCATTTTCCCCAGTCTGTGTTGTACTTATTTTCTAAATATTGTCTTCTGATTAACAGAAGTTTTAAATTTTGATGAACTTTCAGTTCAGTTCAGTCGCTCAGTCGTGTCCGACTCTTTGCAACCCCATGAACTGCAGCACACCAGGCCTCCTTGTCCATCACCAGCTCCCGGAGCCTGCCCAAACTCATGTCCATTGAGTAGGTGATGACATCCAACCATCTCATCCTCTGTGGTCCCCTTCTCCTCCTGCCCTCAATCTTTTCCAGCATCAGGGTCTTTTCAAATGAGTCAGCTCTTTGCATCAGGTGGCCGAAGTATTGGATGAACTTTAATTCATCAGTTTTTAAAAACTGTATATTCTTCCTCACTTACAGACCCTCTACATGCCTCAGACAGTTTACCAGGTGCTTCATAGGAGTAGAATATAAACAGTTGTCTTTTTCTAAAGCTCTACATGAATGGCAATTTTTTAAAAAGCTTTTATTGAATTTGTTACAATATTGCTTCTGGTTTTTATGTTTTGGTCCTTTGACCAGTGAGGCATGTAGGATCAGAGCTACATGCTAAACTGTAGCTAAGAACTCTTAACCCCTCCATTGGAAATCTGAAGTCTTAATCACTGGACCACCCAGGAAGTACCTGAATGGCAATTTTTTTGTTGGTTGTTGTTAAACTGTTAAAAAGCCTTAATCCAGAACAGTGGTTCAAAATTTAACTGAGTGTATTCAATACCCTTTAAACTTTAAAAATAAGATTGCCAGGCTTCACTTGATTTTGTTTCATAGATGTATGGGGCTGGTAGGTCTGGAAATCACAGAAATAGCAGTCCTTAAAGCTAAGCCAAATTTAAAGCTACTCCACCCACCATTTCCTCAAACGGTACAGGACAGATTAATGGAAATAACCTGTTGGTTTTTAACATGTGCCTATTGTTACCACAAGTGCCTTTTACCCGTCCTTTGAAATAATTAATTAGAAACCACTGGAGAACTTTACCAAACGAATTCTGTTGTAATCAGGCATAGCTTAATAAACTATTTCAGAATAGGAATCAATTGCATGGCCTGCGTGCTTTCCAACTGCTGGCTCTTGCTTTTCTTTCGCAAGAGAAAATTGCAAGTCTTCACAGGAAGCTTTTTGCGGTTGTATCTATATTTCTTTCTAAGTTGGTTCTCCTAATGGTTTTGATAATGGACCTTATTTGGCTGGCAGTACAACATGAAACTTCTCATTGGGTATTTTCAAGACTGCCACGGGGAATCAGCTGCCAGTTTACTGCAATGTGGAATGCTGCACGAGATTCTGGGATCCGACTCAAAATGCTAATTTCAAAGGTCGAGTGAAGCTGTGGCTCACGTTTTCGCGTGCCTACGCTCTCTGCAGGCAGAACAAAGACCCGGTCCGAGGAGGCAGAAGCTGAAACCCATCTCAAATCTTTTTCCTCAGATAATTTTGGAATCATGCCTGAAATGCCGGAGAACATGGAACAGGTAAGAGTGAGCTATTCAAGAAAAGCAGTCTGGAGTTGTATATAGTTTCTGTACAAGAATCCCAGTGAACGTCTGGGAACGTAAAAGCCGAAAAGGGTGTGTTTAAAAAAAAAAGTCATTCATTTCTTTAAGACTTATAACTTTGGGACTTGGAATAAACAGCTTTAATTATTGACCCTGTATGGAGAGCTCAGCTAAGTCTCGATCGACAAAAATAACCCAAAACAGCAGTTTCATTTAACCAAATTAAAATGCATTCATATATGTGAAGGTTCTATAGAAATAACGCTTTTATCTATAGTTGGGTGCTCCAGGCTTTCTTTGTCTTGGCAAGAAATGAACCTGCTAACCTAACTTTTATCTCTAGATTGCTCTATTTAAATTTATAGACTTAGCCACCACACGAACTTGGATATTGTCTGTATAACAATGGCGTTTTTATTCATGTAGAAACTTCCATTTTTAATAAGGATGATTAAAACCCATGTACGAAGATGTGCCCCTAGAACCATACCCAAGTTTTATCTGGCAAATATTAAACCAGATCCTCAAAAGTAGGCAAGTAAACTCTTTTTGTTCCTCACTCCAGATAAGGCTGCTCTGAGAATCAAAATGCTAATTGCATATGCAAGTCCTTAAATCGTCTTCGAGTAGGACAGAATTTTCTTTTTTTCTGGAAAGAGTAGATTGCATTACCGCTGCAACTAGAAACTTCACAAAAATTACCACTTTTAAAAAACAATCAAGAGGATCTTGGATCTGCTCCCCCAACACCCACACCATTTCTTTGTTGTTTGCAAATTATGCATGTTTTCGCGTTGGAGCTTTTCTCTCAAGGACTCTAAATAATGCTAAATTGATTAACAGCCTAGAGTAAATAAAAAATAGAGAAGTGTGAAGGCTCAGTCTCTCTTGTTGCAGTTCAAAAGAAACTTAATTCTTACAGCAATTAGGAAATGAGTTCTGGTTGGGGGTTGGGTAGGAAAGAAAGTCACCGGACTCAGACGTGGAAAATTTTTTTTTAAAGGCTGCTTAATGTTGAGCTCTAACGTTAAACCAAAAAAGGTTTATGAAAATATGTTTTAGAAAGACCCAAGCAGTAATCACGTTTGTGGGCGACTTTTAAGGTTTTGGTATCCTGCGTGTCTAGACAAGAACAGTACAGATTTACGTTCAAATTTGGCAAAACCTATGAGAGCCATGCTCAGGTTTTTGCGAGTCCAGGCATCCCGGCTTTTCGTGTTTGAACTGGAAATCAGTTGCAGTTGACTAATAGGGCCGCTTTTGATCTGTCACTTGAAAAAAGCGTAATCCAGGTGGTAGAAGGTTCAGCATGACTCTCTTCTAGTTCTTTTACTTTTCTTGGTAGTGGAGGTTCGCCTCGCGTAGCTTGACGCTGCAACCTGTAAGGCGGTGCTTCTCAAAGGCTGATCTTGACTCTGGTTAAAGTTCACTAGAATGTAGAGTCCCAGTTATTGTTTAGTCGCAAAGTTGTGTCTGACTCTGCGACCCCATGGACTGTAGCCCGCCACGCTCCTACAATAACTCATTAAGAAATTACTGATAAAAGTCCGGGAATCCTTGTTTTGAAGGGGCAACCAAATAATTCGTCCCCCAGCCCCCTACGTGTTTTTTTTTTTTTTTTTTTTTTAACTAAAGAGTTTGACACGTTCGGAATTTCAAGCGTACTACTTTCTGGCATGCCAGAAAAACAAATGGGTTCTTTAAGTGTTAATGACGCAGATATCCGGAGAAGGCAATGGCACCCCACTCCAGTACTCTTGCCTGGAAAATCCCATGGACGGAGGAGCCTGGTAGGCTGTAGTCCATAGGGTCGCTGAGAGTTGGACACGACTGAGCGACTTCACTTTCACTTTTCAGCTTCCTGCATTGGAGAAGGAAATGGCAACCCACTCCAGTGTTCTTGCCTGGAGAATCCCAGGGGCGGTGCAGCCTGGTGGGCTGCCATCTATGGGGTCGCACAGAGTCGGACACGACTGAAGCGACTTAGCAGCAGCAGACGCAGATATCAATACTTTTTATTTTTATTCCAGTCTCTCTTTCAATCTCTCAAGAAAAACTTAATGCTCTAGAGATACAGAGGCGTAGTGCCGCCTCCTCTCCCCTCTTCACTCCTCCCACCGCTTCACTCCTCCCACCAAGACTTTAAAGTGTTCCATCCCGCTTTATGCGGTTTCCCTTGTAGCTCAGTTGGTAAAGAATCCGCCCGCAATCCAGGAGACCCAGGTTCGATCCCTGGGCTGGAAAGATCCCCTGGAGAAGGAAAAGGCAACCCACTCCAGTGTTCTTGCCTGGAGAATCCAATGGACTGTGGACTGCCAGGCTCTTCTGTCCATGGAATCGCAAGAGTCGAACAAGACTTAGCGACTACACCACCACCATGCCATCCCGCTCTGTATCACGTGCCCAGTTGATTCTTAAGACACTGCACACAGTCTGGGCGATCCAATTAACTCCTTACCTAGTCGAGAAGGAAGAACACACAAAATATTCTTGAACCCGCCCCCCGTGTCCCCCTCCCGTCCCCCGCCGGCCCCTAAACAAAATTCGTATTCCGTTTAAGACCAGGGCCTTTGTTTCGTGTATCCCTTTAAGAGTTGGGGCGTGGGCTGGGAGCGTCCCGAACGCGCCCGCCCCCTTTCAGGGGCGTCGGCGGAGCGTGGCCAATCAGGAAGCACGGTTTTGGCGGCGGAAGCCGGAAGCGGTGAAAGGGGGTCTGGCCTGGACTTAGGGTAGGCGGGCCGAGGGACTTGGAGCTGCGGCCCGCCGAGATCCCCGGCAGAAGGAAGTGGCGGTCGCTGCGGCGGCGGCGGCGGCGACTACAGCGCAAAGACGGCGGGCATGGTGGGCCGGGAGAAAGAGCTCTCTATCCACTTTGTTCCTGGGGACTGCCGGTTGGTGGAGGTGAGGGAGTCGGCCCGCGTCTTGCGGGGTGGGGAGACGTCTCATGGTAACCGAGTGCGCAGAGCGGGAAGAGTCTGGTGGCGGGGGCTCGAGTGGTTTTCCAGACGCATCCTCCCAGAGTCGGAGGCCCTAGGAGACTAGGGCGGCGCCGCCGAGTTTGTTTACCTCGGTGCATACTCTTCTGTGTTTTGTTTCTCAGCTACTGCGACAGGAAATGATTAGGTCGGGTTTCACTTTCGAGCCTCCCGTCTCCTCTCAGGAATGAAGAGGGGTTTTCCGAGCTATTTTGACTTTCTAAATTTCGTTTTCACCCTTTGTTCGTATCTTTTGATCTTAACTGTTCGTATCTCAGAAAAAAAGGAGCCAGGTGGTTTTTCAGAAGTAGTTACAGGATTGAAGATAAGAACTGAACTCTTAGTTTCTGCATGGCACTGTTGTGCACTTTATATGCAGTATTTACTTTAGTCCTCATAATTATAAGATACTGGTTTTGTTCCATTTTACTGATATTTGAGAGTAAGAGAGCAGCTCTTTGGTCCAAGTTCATTCAGTAAGATTGCAGCTAGGATTCAGATACAGTCTCTGACTTTCTCAGGCTTTGAACCACTGCAGAGGTTGCATACATCTCCTCCATAAACCCCAATCTCTATTTCATTTCAGCCCCTCAGTATTCATCAGTCCGTAGGATGTTTATCTAGTACTGGGGATAAGAGGAATGTTCATGCCAAGATCAGTATGTCTTAAGGATATGAGAGGAGGTGTAAGTGATGGCTATTTTTGAGAATGCAAAATTTTTACACCTTCAAAATATAGCATATTTAGTGTTTTCAAGTCATTTTGGGATTTGGGGAGTAAAGTTAGGATGGATGGGCTGTTTGATCTTCTGGTTTGCTCCTGTGTACCCCACACAATGCTGAGTCCCTAAAGTTGCACGTTGCTTGTTTATGTATGTGTATTTGTGCACTGTGTATGCATCTGTGTGTATATAAAGCTTAATCAGTTTTAACAGTGAGTTCAGTAGACAAATGAAAATGCGTTTTCCTTCATTCAAATTGCACAACCAAAAGCTTGACATGTATTTGCTTCTTTCAGAACCTGTAGAGTTAAAACTCCCTAGTGGGACTGTTTTATAGTTCATGTTAGAGGAATAAACTGTGGTGATTCCTGTTCGTATTACTGGCCATGGGGTGCAGTAAAGTGACAGTGGGAGTTTAGACCAGTGTCACCTAGGTATTTTGAAAAGTTTCTCAAAGTCCAGGAGTGTCTACTCAAAGATTTATCTCTAGGGGAATGTTGTGAGAATCAAATAAATCAATGTGAAACTTTGCCAAATCGAAGAGGTTCTGAAAATAGCAAAGTATAATTATATTTACCACTAAAACTTAAGAAAATCCTACTTTAGATATTTGTGATATTTCACCCTTGACTGTCTCTAGTAGAAGTTAATGCAAGTGTGTTAAAGTAGAAACCACTGTCCCAGAGTACTGTTTTGGACCATTTTGGAAGAGACTTTTACTGTCCTGTACCTTAGAATTTGCTGTTATTTGATTTGATGGCATAATAAGAGCTATGACTCTTCATTTATTTGTATGTACTTACTTTTTCAAACATTTTGGTTTTGTGTGTGTGTGTAAATCTGGTCACCTAGTGTTACTGAATTCTATAAATCTGTGAGTTGATAGAAGAGGCAGATGCAAATTAAAGTCATGTTTAATGTATTTGACTCATAAGAATAAAAATTGAGAAATAGACTTTTCAGGAAGAGAGAATATCTTCAGGTCTTAATTATGCTTTGGGTTAACTCAGCAGTGGCCACAGGACTGGAAAAAGTCAGTTTTCATTCCAGTTCCAAAGAAAGGCAATGCCAAAGAATGCTCAAACTACCGCACAATTGCACTCATCTCACATGTTAGTAAAGTAATACTCAAAATTCTCCAAGCCAAGCTTCAGCAATACGTGAACCGTGAACTTCCTGATGTTCAAGCTGGTTTTAGAAAAGGCAGAGGAACCAGAAATCAAATTGCCAACATCCGCTGGATCATCGAAAAAGCAAGAGAGTTCCAGAAAAACATCTATTTCTGCTTTATTGACTCTGCCAAAGCCTTTGACTGTGTGGATCACAATAAACTGTGGAAAATTCTGAAAGAGATGGGAATACCAGACCACCTAACCTGCCTCTTGAGAAATCTGTATGCAGGTCAGGAAGCAACAGTTAGAACTGGACATGGAACAACAGACTGGTTCCAAATAGGAAAAGGAGTCCGTCAAGGCTTTATATTGTCACGCTGCTTATTTAACTTGTATGCATAGTACATCATGAGAAACGCTGGACTGGAAGAAACACAAGCTGAAATCAAGATTGCTGGGAGAAATATCAATAACCTCAGATATGCAGATGACACCACCCTTATGGCAGAAAGTGAAGAGGAGCTAAAAAGCCTGTTGATGAAAGTGAAAGAGGAGAGTTGAAAAGTTGGCTTAAAGCTCAACATTCAGAAAACGAAGATCATGGCATCTGGTCCCATCACTTCATGTCAGATAGATGGGGAAACAGTGGAAACAGTGTCAGACTTCATTTTGGGGGCTCCAAAATCACTGCAGATGGTGACTGCAGCCATGAAATTAAAAGATGCTTACTCCTTGGAAGAAAAGTTATGACCAACCTAGATAGTACATTCAAAAGCAGAGACATTACTTTGCCGACTAAGGTCTGTCTAGTCAAGGCTATGGTTTTTCCTGTGGTCATGTATGCATGTGAGAGTTGGACTGTGAAGAAGGCTGAGCGCCAAAGAATTGATACTTTTGAACTGTGGTGTTGGAGAAGACTCTTGAGAGTCCTTGGACTGCAAGGACATCCAACCAGTCCATTCTGAAGGAGATCAGCCCTGGGATTTCTTTGGAAGGAATGATGCTAAAGCCGAAGCTCCAGTACTTTGGCCACCTCATGCAAAGAGTTGACTCACTGGAAAAGACTCTGATGCTGGGAGGGATTGGGGGCAGGAGGAGAAGGGGACGAGCGAGGATGAGATGGCTGGATGGCATCATGGACTTGATGGACTGGAGTCTGAGTGAACTCGGGGAGATGGTGATGCTGGCGATTCATGAGGTTGCAAAGAGTCGGACACGACTGAGCGACTGAACTGAACTGACTCAGCTTTTTGTTCCTCATTTAGAGTTCCTTGAGGTGTTTGGACATTCCTGTGTTTGGCAGAAGTAAAATAATTTATAGAGTAGTGAGCCAAAATTATTTTCAAAGGAATATTTCTCTGGTTTTAAAAGAACCAAAACTGTGCTTTAAGATGCTTCAGGTGGAGTTCTGTTTATAGAGACTCAAAAGTAGAGATACTTTCGTTTGACTTCTGTTAATTTCAGAGTGATGTGTATTTTTTTTTTTGCCAACCACCAAAAAACTTGCAATCTGAGTGAAAACTTATTGTTTTGGCTTCTATACTGTGACAGAACATGCTGATTGAGTCTCCAAAGAGAACTGTATGAAAAGAAGAAAAGTTACTTTAAACAAAACTTCTTTCAGTTTGTTCAGATATCTTCTGTGGGAAGGGTAATATGGAAAATGTTAGAATTGTAGGATTGTAAAGCTGTAAGAGCCTTAATCATCTGTCCAAATATATACATTTACCAGCAAGTTACATTAGTAGAGTTGAAGTAACTTAATGCCACAGTTTGTGGCAGAGAAGATAAAATTTAGTCTTAAGAAACCAAGTATAAGTTCAAAGGATTGAGACAGAACTGAGCATGCATTTGACTAAACGGTAGAGAGAAGCAAAAAGACACCAGTTCTGTTTCCAACGTTTTTCCTTTTACTGTGGGCAAAACTTGTAACATCTTTAGATTTAAGGTTCCTTGCTTTGGAAAACTCTCACATGAGAGTTTTCAAGAAGAGGATTATGCAGAATCTCTGTTTCAGAAAATGCTTGCACTTCAGATCTCTGCTAATACAGAAAATTATTGCACACTGACATTGGACCACTAGGTAACTATTGGACTCTTTTCTTCCAGGAAGCTTACAAATTATCCCAGGCTGTACAGAGTTTGTATCTTCTCCACGCAACCATCCATACTATTTTAAAGTGAAGAATACTGTATGCCTTAAAGACCCTTGCTGTGTTTGTAATTTAATCCTGTATTTCATCAAATCTAAGATGCTCTCAATTGTAAGATTATCTGGACTCTGATTTTAAGATCCACTGAAAAGCCAAAAATACTGCCAGACACATTTGTAAGATGCATCTTTATTTCCTTCATTTAACAGATGATAAAATGAAGAAAAAAATGTGCTTCACTCACCAGTGAGGTACACAGAGATCTTATTTTACTGTTCAGTAATTTCGTGGTTACAAGCATGATGTTTGGTCTTTGACTTCTTTTTCTAGTTTTCCTTTTTAAGGGGAAAAGAGTAACAAGGTTGTTACTTCTGGAAGGGTAGATGGCAGTTTGTTTTTATTTGTTTGAGTCAGAGCTATCTTTAGGAAGGTCTTGGATGTTCCTGGAATCTCAAGTTTCCAAATCACCAGCATCAGCACCACCTGGAAACTTGTTAGAAATGCCAATTATCAGGCCTCATTCCAAATCTACTTGATCTGAAAGCCTTCCAGTTGATTGCTGTCCTAGGCGAATAAAGCCTGTGAACCACTGATCCAAGAACCACTGTCTAGTCCTTTCCTTCTTTAGAGTGACACGAAAAACTCAGAAGAAACCAACTCGTAGGCCTTTTATAGTATTTTCCCAGGGATCTTTATGGTATTTATTCTGTGCAAATTGTTTTCTGATTGTATCTCTACTAGACCTGGCCTATTTTAACCTCTTTAACAAGTGCAGTCTTTACAGGGCTGTTTTCTTGCCAAAAATTCAAAGAAAATATTTTGCTGGCTGAAATCTTTGTTTGCATAGATTGTTTGACTTAGAGCCAAGTTTTGCAAGAGAGAGCCTAGATGAATTTTTCTTCAGCTTCTAAAACATCTTGAAATGGCGTGAACTAAGGAAGAAATATCTTAAAAAACTTATCTTTATTCTGTTTCTGTCAGCCCTTTCATTTCTGGTTTTTCCTTTGATAGACATACTTGATTTAGGTGCCCCCCCCCCTTTTTTTTCTTTTTCTTTTTCAAGTGTGCTGCTGCTAAGTCGCTTTGGTTGTGTCCGACTCTGTGCGACCCCATAGACGGCAGCCCACCAGGCTCCCCCGTCCCTGGGTGGGTTGCCATTCCCTTTTCCAATGCAAAAGTGAAAAGTGAAAGTGAAGTCACTCAGTCGTGTGGACTGCAGCCTACCAGGCTCCTTCGTCCAGGGGATTTTCCAGGCAGTAGTACTGGAATGGGTTGCCATTGCCTTCTCTGTTTTTCAAGTGTAGTCTGTTAAATTAGCTGTCTTGAGGGCTAGGGAAAAAAGATCTTTGGTTATTGGGTGTATATTTAAGGTTTTTGACAGCTCAAAATTAGGTGACTAAACCAACATTTCAAATTTAAAAGGCTTCAAGTTGATACACTAATAAAAATTGTTTTTTGTTTTGAATAGTGTTTTCTTAATTCAAATGTCTGTGAGGATATTTGGTGTTAACCTGTCTTGGGAAGAAGGGAAATTTCTATGTAGAGATAATTGGAGTTGTTTCCTAAATAGTAGTTTTTTTTAAAAATTTCAGTGTGTGAGGAATTTTTCCTTTTTCACAGTAGTGACATAGATCAGTTTAAAATATTTATTTTTTCTTATCCTCTACTTATGTTTTATTAGTTTTAACTGGTCTAAATAGGTAAATTTAGAGTCAATGTAGGGATATTTACAAGTTTAGTTAAACTTAGAATGTTAGTTCCATAAGGACCAAATTAATTTTTCTTCCACATAAATTTCTATGACATATGAAATTCTCTAATTTGGACATATCATAGTATGATAAAGTCAATGAGGTTTAAAAGAAAACTTGAGATTAAAAATTGAAGAGCAAAACTGTCGGTTTGGAAACATGTTGGCAGAATATAACCCTAATATTTAATCAGGGCAGAAATAAGTAAGCTTTAAACTGCATTTTTATAAATAGAAGAACATAAATAAAATTGATGGTTATTACTACTTTGGACATCATTGATCCTAAAAATAAGTTTTTCCATTATTATTGTTAGGAAATCTAAATCTGTTTGACTAGGTGATTCCTTGCAGTATCATCTTAGGTTCTTTTTCTTGGGAAGGATTATTAAAACTTTCTCTTACGTGACATACTTATTGATGCAGTTTGATTGATCTTTGTTCTAACTTAAGACTTATACATATGGGACATGAAGCAGACAACTCAGACTTGAAATGTTTAGTGAATGAAGATGATGGCTAATTTTGTTGAGAGGCTATTTTCAAATTAATTAATTTTTTTCTCCTCTTTCACATTTTAGGAGGAAGTTAACATCCCCAACAGGCGGGTTCTCATTACTGGTGCCACTGGGCTTCTTGGCAGAGCTGTGTACAAAGAATTTCAGCAGAATAATTGGCATGCCGTTGGCTGTGGTTTTAGAAGAGCAAGACCAAAATTTGAGCAGGTCAATCTCTTGGATTCTAATGCAGTTCATCACATCATTTATGATTTTCAGGTATGGTTTATTTTAACGCATAAGTAACTATTAAGGGGCTTCCCTGGTAGCTCAGCTGGTAAGGAAGAAACTGTTAAGAATTGTTTCATTTCAGTCACTCAGTTATGTCCGACTCTTTGAGACCCCGTGGACTGCAGCATGCCAGGCTTCGCTGTCCATCAGCAACTACCAGAGCCTACTCAAACTCAGTCCATTGAGTCCGCGATGCCATCCAAACATCTCATCCTCTGTCGTCTCCTTCTCCTCCTGCTGTCAGTCTTTCCCAGCATCAGGGTCTTTTCCAATGAGTTGGTTCTTCGCATCAGGTGAAGTTTCAGCTTCAGCATCAGTCCTTCCAGTGAACATTCAGGACTGATTTCCTTTAAGATTGACTGGTTTAATCTTAACAGTCCAAGGGACTCTCAAGAGTCTTCTCCAACACCACACAGTTCAAAAGCATCAATTCTTCAGTGCTCAGCTTTCTTTACAGTCCAACTCTCATCCATACATGACCACTGGAAAAACCATAGCCTTGACTAGATGGACCTTTGTTGGCAAAGTAATGTCTATGCTTTTCAGTGTGCTCTCTAGGTTGTTCATAGCATTTCTTCCAAGGAGCAAGCGTCTTTTAATTTCATGGCTGCAGTCACTATCTGCAGTGATTCTGTCTGGGAGATATAAAAACTGTTCTCAAGGAAGTTATAGTACTTAAGCTCTAATCAATTAAGCAACAATAGTATACAGTGCACATTTTTTTTTTTTTGAGGGGGTGGAAATGTCATCCTTAAAAAATTATGTTGAGATATAGGTTGACAAAAGGCAGAAAATGAAGCATTTTGTAAAAAGCTTCTGTTTGGGAATTATTTTTCTAAGTACCACTTTCTATGCAAATCCTTCTCTTGTTTTGAGGGTAAAAATATTTGCTTTTTTATTTTTAACTGGAAGATAATTGCTTTACAATGTTGTATTGGTTTCTGCGGTAAAACTACACAGATCAGCCGTGTGTGTGTGTGTGTGTGTGTGTGTGTGTGTGCCACCCTCCCCATTTCTACTCTCTCGATTTTGTCCCGGAGCGGCGCTCCCTATGTTATATAGCAGCTTCCCGTTAGCTAGCTATTTTACACATGGTGGTGTATCTGTCATTGCTGCTACTCTCGATTTTGTCCCACCCTCTCCTTCCGCTGCAAATCTTTTTGAAAACAGTATCTGTTACCCTTACAACACTGCAAAACAGTTGTTCTCATATCTGTTTTTGTTGTTTAGTTGCTGACTTAGTGACTCCCATCTCATTCTCTGTTGCCCCCTTTTCCTCCTGCCCTCAGTCTTTCCCAGGATCAGGGTCTTTTCCAGTGAGTCGGCTGTTTGCATTAGGTGGCCAGAATAGTGGAGCTTCAGCTTCAGCATCAGTCTTTCTACTATATATTCAAGGTTGATTTCCTTTAGGATTAGACTGGTTTGATCTCCTTGCAGTCCAAGGGACTCATTTCTGTTTTAGAGGTCACTACAAAGGCTCAGAGAGTTTAAACAACTCATTGGCCATGGTCACAGAAAAGTTATAGAAAGAATTAGGTTTTGTTACAACTCTTGAGTAAGAGGTGAAATCAGGAATTCAGGTTCTTTCTGAAAATATGACCCAAAGAACACTGCATCAGAATCATTTGGAAAACTTGTTCTTATGTCTCACTCCCAGAGAGTTTCATTCAGTAAGCCTATGACAGAGCCTGGGACTGCACATTTTAAGAACCATCCCAGCTTATGCACGTGTAAGTTTGAAAGCAACTTTCAGATCATGCTTCTTCAAGCAGTTTCTGAGAAGAAGGAAGTTTCATGTGTGGGTACATGAGCCCTTCTGAAATCTTGACTCTGACTCAGCTCCTCTGGGACGTAGATGCCCGGTCTCTACCAAGGGCCTTCATGTCATACAGTATTGAACCGGTCTCTTTACATATTCATTTTTTCCATTAGATTGTGAAATCCTTGATCCTTACATACTGCTTAGTGTATAAGTAGTATATTTAAATACTTAACTGGCAATATAGTTTTTATGGATGCTTAATTTTCTTTAAATGATGGAGTTGAGAGATTAGAATTTATGAATTTAATTTGCTATTCTTCTCCCTTTCCCACAGACTTAACTAAGTATTTAGGTCATATGAATGACATAAATGATTGCCCTTTTCTCCCACTCAGATGAGGAGATGAAGCTTATTTTGATTTAGAAGCCTGGTTGTTGCCCCAGAGTTTTGTCTGATTTTTGCCTAGGGATTGCTCGATTGATCTTTCCTTCTCAGGGACTATATATATGTTTAAGGAAGTTTGAACGTTGAAAAAGGGAAATGTGACAAAACCACATTAAAAATTAGAATGATTCTTTAGTTGAAGGAATGTTTTAATAAACATGTTTCTTTGAATTGATTTACTGTTGGAAAGCTATAGTTCTTCGGTTTTTATTCCTTTTTGAGCTAAAAACACATCAATGCTTAACTTCTAGCCCCATGTCATCGTACATTGTGCAGCAGAAAGAAGGCCAGATGTTGTAGAAAATCACCCAGATGCTGCTTCTCAACTTAACGTGGATGCTTCTGGGAATTTAGCAAAGGAAGCAGGTAATGAAGACTATATAAAATCTTCATAAAATTAAGTGATCACTGAGGGTGCAGATATTATATTGTAGATGGCTTATAAGAAATTTGTTATACTTTTGATGAATAAGCTATTACAACTTCCGATAAACCATCAGGTTGTATAGTAATTTAATAGATTGTTTTCTCTCTCTCTTTTTTTTTTGGTAGCTGCAATTGGAGCATTTCTAATCTATATTAGCTCTGATTATGTTTTTGATGGAACAAACCCACCTTATAGAGAGGAAGACATACCAAATCCCCTAAATCTATATGGCAAAACAAAATTAGAAGGAGAAAAGGCTGTCCTGGAGAACAATTTAGGTAAGACACATCTCTTTAGTTAGCTCTTCTGACTCTTTTTGAGGATTCCTTTTTGTTTAAGATTTGTGTGTATGTGTGTCTGTATCTTAATTTTTAAAATATTTATTTAGTTGTTTCTCTTTATTTGGCTGTGCCGGGTCTTAGTTGTTATGTATGGACTTAGTTGCTCTGTGGCATGTGGGATCTTAGTTCCTGGACCTGGGATTGAACCCACATCTCCTGCATTGGAAGGCGGATTCTTAACCACTGGACCACCAGGGAAGTTCCTTTTGTTTTTTAAATTAGTCAAGGAGCATAAATCCATTGGAGAAAAACTAGGGAATGTAGTTAACAAGAAAAACAAAAATTTTTGAAATTCTGAAGAATTTATGAATCCTTTCAGACCATTTCCAGTATCAGTGTGTACATGAATACCATTGTAGATAGAAAGTAAATCAGATTTTTGTAATATTTAAAAAAAAATAGGTCAGTATCATTTTTCTTAGATTGCAGTATTCTGTTATTTGTATGGTTACATTGTTTTCCCTGTGTTTGTATATCCACAGTCATTTGTATGGTTTTTCTTTTTTCCTATGTGTTTGTATATATACACACACACATTAATGTGTTAATTACAAAAAAAAAGAAAAAACAACCTCCTTAAATTTTTTTTTTTAAATCTTAAAACTGTAGAGTTCTCTTACAGTGCTTCGTCAGAGAAGCACTAAATGTGGTTATGGAAGTATTTTTTGTGGATTTCTAAACATCTATGCATATTGTTTTATAAACTGATTTTTCTCCCCCCACATACATGGATTTCAGTTCTTATGGAGCCATCTCTAGGATATCTTTTTCATATCAGTGGCTGCATAATATCTGATTTAATGCTCCTTTGCACTGAAACTACTGCCTTAGACTGTACTACATCCTTGAGAACCATCCCCTACTGTACATACCATGTTAATACATAGGGTTTTTTATTATTATTATTATAAATTATCCATTGGAAATCATCTTTGAATATGTATTAGTATACAGCTGACCCTTGTACAGCTTGGGGATTAGTGTTGCCAACCCATGCATAGTTGGAAATCCATGTGTAACTTTAGATTCCAGAAACTTAATTGCTCACAGCCTACTCTTGACAGAGGGTCTTCCCTGGTGCCTCAGTGGTGAAGAACCCTCCTGCTAAAACAGGAGATGCAGGTTCGATCCTTGAGTCAGAAAGATCCCTGGGAGTAGGAACTGTCAACCCATTCCAGTACTCTTGCCTGGGAAGTCTCGTGGATGGAGGAACCTGGTGGGCTACAGTCCATGGGGTCGCAAAAAAGTCAGACACAACTTAGCAACTAAACAGCAGCTCTTGTCCCAAGCCTTACTAAAACATAAAGAGTCAATTTACACATATTTTGTGTGTTATATGTATTATATACTATTCCTAAAGTAATCTTGAGAGAAGAAAACATTAAAAAAAATCATAAGAGAAAATACATACAGTATTGTATCAACACTAAGTTTACCTAAGTTCACAAGGTGAATTGTCTGTCAGTAACTATATTAGTGTTTTATATGGTACAAAACACTATACGTGTCATGTGTTACTAAGACTACACATCAAAAATGAAGATAATCCAAGAAGAAATTTATATTTATTTACAGGTATGATTCAGGAATCAGTAAGGAAGAAGCAGTAAATGGTAGCCTAGTGTAATCAGTAACGATTGCGTCATGGTAGCCTCACCTATACACTAGTGAATGAATCATTATAAAACTATTGGCATAGGTATTGAAGTCATTCATTATACAGCTAAATACTGTTGTTGTTTTTTTAAACCACTTCCCTGTGATGACAGACTGATAGAGTTTTTCTAGTTACAAGAGAGACGAGACATACTGTATGGTAATGTAAGTCTTTGAAAATGAAGTTATGAAACATTAAGAAAACACGTTAACCTTATATTAAATATCACTCATCTTATGCCTATGTAAGGATAGGCTGTCCACTTCAGTACATCTTATCCATGATATTTTGCATGAAAAAAGTTGCATATAAATGGAACCATACTGTTCAAACCTGTGTTATTCATAAGTCATCTGCCCAACTCTTTAGTAAGTTAATTTAAAATAGTTTTCATTGAATTTCAGTTAGTGTAAATTATCTAGTCTGTTATAACTCCTTAGTATTGACCAACATGAAATACCTCATAATTCCTTAGTCAGTGATTTCAAGGGCTATGTGGTGAACACTCATATACCCTTTATGCAGATTTCACCAGTTGTTAATGTTTTGGCCTGTGTTTTACATGTACACTGTTTTTTTCCTGAACTCATAGAATTTCACCCCAAAAGACTTTACCATGTATCTTCAAGAAGGATGTTCTTTTCATAATTACAATGCAGTTATTACACTTAGGAAATTTAGCATTAATGCAATACACAATCTATGTAGGAATTTTGTCCCCAAAATGTCCTTTATTGCGTTTATTTTTTAATCTAGGAATAATCAGGGATCACTTGTTGAATTTGTCATGATCAGTTTTATTTTTAATGGCCACAGTAATGAAGAAATTATATAATTATAAAAATACCCCACATAACAGAGACATTTAAAAATATTCCAGATCACATTTGTTTAAATAGGTAAGCTGTGTCATTCTGGTATATTGTACGTTTTCTGTGATAATGTATTTTAAATCTACACACTCTGATCTTACAGCAAGACTTAAGAACCAATGAGCTTTGAAATAGTATCTGCTTTTATTGCTATCTAGGAGCTGCTGTTTTGAGAATTCCTGTTCTATATGGAGAAGTTGAAAGGCTTGAGGAAAGTGCTGTGACTATTATGTTTGATAAAGTGCAGTTCAGCAATAAGTCCGCAAACATGGACCACTGGCAGCAACGGTTCCCCACACACGTCAAAGATGTGGCCAGCGTGTGTCGTCAGTTAGCAGAGAAGAGGATGCTGGTGAGAATCGAAGTGCTTTTTAAACATTTAGAAGGACACCAAGCAAACGTAGTTAGTTGGATAGTAGCTGTATTTATGAATAATAAAAATTTTAAGCTGTTATATTTGATTTTATTTCTCAAATACTATACACTCCTTTTGTCATTCTCTTACTGTAAGAAAACTGAAAACTTGTATTTTTCTTTGCCTGATGTCTTGTAAGAAGCCTGTCTTAAATAATGAGTAACGTCTATTTAAGATCTAGGTAGTGGCACAGAAGAACCTTAATCGTTTCAGCCACTGTAAGAATAATTTATAATTATTCTTTTAGATATTTGAACAATAGTTCATTTTAGATATTTGCAAAAGTTAGAGCTAAATAGAATATCTACAGAAAGAAAAATTAGAGACT
This sequence comes from Ovis aries, assembly GCF_016772045.2. Classification (NCBI taxonomy): domain Eukaryota; kingdom Metazoa; phylum Chordata; class Mammalia; order Artiodactyla; family Bovidae; genus Ovis; species Ovis aries. Next base: position 72,776,623 of record NC_056058.1, read on the forward strand.
GAGTTATTTTAGAATATTCATAGTAGCATGACTGGGTTTTTTTAATGCATCAAAATTTGTGTATTTAAAAAACATGTACCATGACAATATTTAAGGATGTTATATGACTAATTAACTCATCTTGAAAAATGGTTCTGTTAAGTTTTGGTGTTAGCTTCTTAGGATAATTGAAAATGCTAATTGAATTGGTCTGTGTTTCATAAAAAGCTGTAATCATTTTACGATTTCCACTGAACAAAATCAGAGCCACTAACAATTTATTTAAAAAAAAATCTTCAGGCTAAATTCTAGAAATTGATTTCCATTTTTAACTGGGGAGATTTATAGGAATTTGATTTTAGATATCATGTGTAGAGCATTCCAGAAAGGTACAATGCATCATATTTCCTGGACCTTTTTAACTTAGTTGTCTTGTCACAGTTGCTATTTCACTCAACTCGGAAAGTTTGAAACCAGTTTGAACTATTTGTGTTCTTGTCAGGATCCATCAATAAAGGGAACCTTTCACTGGTCTGGCAACGAACAGATGACTAAGTATGAAATGGCGTGTGCAATTGCAGACGCCTTCAACCTCCCCAGCAGCCACTTAAGACCAGTAAGTACATGGCACTTAGAAGCTTACTTGGGAATTCCCTGGCAGTCCAGTGGCTAGGACTCGGCACTTTCACCGCTGAGGCCCAGGTTCAGTCCTTGGCCAGGTAACTAAGATCCCTTAAGCTGTACTCAGCCAAAACAACCAACCAAACAGGTAGCCTTCTTACTTCTTGGAAGTCAGGTCCATCACTATTGTGTTCTATGGATAACATTTTTCTTCTTGTTTAGAAGTATTGGATAACTGTATTTTCCAGCACTGAAAGTGAACTTTGCTTGTATGTTGGCAGTTTCTATTGTTAAATTTCTCTAAATTGCCGTGTATAAAGGAGCCCATGTGTATTGATGAAGTTTATAGAAAAAGTGCTTTCTTGATTGTGGCAGATGTTCTATTTATTTTTCTAGGGATCAAATCATATTTCTTGCACTGAGGGCAAAGGGAAATAGAGAACGTAAAACCTCATCCTGGGGCTTCTCATTTGTGTTTGATTTTGTGTGTTTGTTTTAAAGATAACTGACAGTCCTGTCGTAGGAGCACAACGTCCGAGAAATGCTCAGCTTGATTGCTCCAGGTTGGAGACCTTGGGCATCGGCCAGCGAACACCATTTCGAATTGGAATCAAGGAGTCACTCTGGCCTTTCCTCATTGACAAGAGATGGAGACAGACGGTCTTTCATTAGCATATGTGTGGTGGTGGGGGTGGTGGTCGTGTTTTTTAAAACGAAAAGTCAAGAAGTCATGGCACTTTTTAAAGAAAAAAGGAAATAGTTTTGTATGAGTGCTCTTCAATTGTGACTCATGATCTTTCAGGTAAATGATGCTCTTGCACTAGTGAAATTGTCTAGGGAAACTTAAGGGCAATAATGCCTTGTTTGAAGTAATGATTTTCTCATTTTGTTCTGCCTCATTTGCTGTGTGAATATAGTAAATTATGATTTTCAAGTGTTTGAGAGCCAGGATGAAACACATCTGCTGTAGACTTTGGAGGGGCGGGGGAGAAGAAATGCATTGTTCATTCCTATAAATAACCTCTACATTTTCAGGACTTTTACAACTGTTGATCCTTTTATGTTTTAAATTGTGTTAAATAGCATACAGATCATTGGTGTTCATTGTTTGCTTTGCTTGAGTTCAGATCAAAATGTTTGAGAAAGAAACTTTATTTTTGCAACCTAAGTACAGTTTTTATGCTTGAGATATTTCAACATGTTATGTATATTGGAACTCCTGCAGCTTGATACCTCCTGCTTTTGTAGCAGTGAAAGGTGAATGTTTGAGAGAGAGAGAATGTGTGTATGTGTATGTATTTTTTAAATATATATGAAACTGTCCTTTCCACTCCATGTCACTAAGTGATATTTCATATGTGCAGTTATACTAATAGTAATGGGCCTTGTAAGTCTTTTGACCATTCATGAATAATAATAAAATACATATTGCTGGCATGGTAATGCTTAGTTTTCTTGTATTTACTTCTCTTTTTTGAAATGTAAAGACCAGATATCTAAACTGTTTTGTTGCTATAATTTTTAAAATTTCCTTCTTATCATGTAAAATTACCTTCTTATCTGATACAGAATGTAGTTAATGTACATTAAAATACAAAGCACAGTAATAAAATGAGCCCTGGTGAATCTACCATGTGAAATCTAGACTGTTACAGACACTGTATTTACTTGTACCCACTGGTTTTTCTTAGTGAAAAGTAAATAACTATACTCTTGAAATATATTTACAAAGAATGTTCCTTTTGAAGAATGCAGAGTATTTGAATGTGTTCTCTGTACCAGGTAATAGTCAGGTTACTTTGACCTCAACAGTATTTTTGGTCCTTAATAAGGAAGCAGAAAGAAAGAATAACAAGTGAGCCTTGGCTTCTATTCAGAGTTCAGTACAAATCCAGTTTTCAGATTTTCTGATTTTACTTGTGAAGTATTCTTTCCCTAGATTATAGTCTTATTTCGTTGGACAAAAACTATTTCTAGTTTACTTAGAATTTGGGGTTTAGAGGGGATCAGGTCTGGGTGATTTGGTTAAAGCCTCAGTTCCTAAACCATGGTATGTTTTATTAGGAACTAGGGAAATTTTACTGCTACGAGAAATAGAGTTTCTGAAACTGATGACTTGCTGATGTAGTTTTAAATGTTCTTCAGGTCCTTCTGAAGTAACCAGCCTGGGACTTGTATTTGGCAACCACTGAAGCATTCTGGGTTTGTTTTTTTTCCTTAGTCACACTTCGCTTCACATAGTACTCAATTCAGATTTTCACGTTAAAAAATTTTTTTCTTCTCTAGCTGGACCTGATCCTCTTTAAACCCCAAATTTTTCGTCAGTGGAAGAAATAAATGTAGTTCAAATCTGGCATGTTACTCTCTATATATGTTCATACTCTCAGCATCCCTTTTTTATTTAGATAGCAAAATACATATTTTACTACACTTATTTTGTGTGTGTGTGTGTTGCTTTTTCATTTAAAATACCTTGGAAGTTATATAGTTACAAAGAATGTCCTTTTTCTCCCCTATTCAGTTTGAAACTTCAGTCTCAGAAAAGTTGCCATAATGCCACACAGAATGCCTGTAACTCTCTTTCCATATTCCCCAGCTCTCAGCATTTAGCCATATTTTTCCTGTCATTTATTCTTTCTTTCTTTCTTTCTTTCTTTTTAACATATGCACGCATGATGTGTTTTTTTCCTGGGCTATTTAAGAGTAAGTTGGAGTCATGATGCCCAGTCACCTACTCAGGATATAAACTTAAGTGCGTTTTTTAAAGATAAGAATACATGTCCACATAACTATAATAGAAGCATTGAAGTCAAGAAGATAACATCAGTACGATGATCTCTAATCCATAGACCCTATTCACATTTCATCAGTTGTCCTAGTGATGTCCTTTCTAAGTCTATCCAATCCAGGATTATGCGTGGCATTTCTTACTTGCTTTAGCTTCAGTCTGGAATAGTTCCTTAGTTTTTTTTCCCCTTCATGAAGACTTGACATTTTTGACATCTCTACATAAAGAAATCAATGACTCACATCGATGCCTCCAGTTCTGGTGTTGCTCCACACGGTTTATTTAGCTTCTGTCTTCTCATAGGTACTTTCTTTGACAATGAGAAACATAGCTCCCATTAGTTTCAACATTCGATCAAGTCATTTATAAGAGCCATTCTTGGATCACACCAAGTCCCCTCCTGTTCCCCTCGCCACACAGGTCTCCATGAGCCAGTTGAGTATCCCTGACCCCTGGGCCATGGCCTTGATGCCAGTGACCGTGTGGGCCACTGCACCTGGTCGAGGACCTCGTCCCAGCCCAAGAGGCACCATCAGCGGCCCCCACAATCCAGTGTGTACCAGATTACCAAAGAGAGAGAACCAGGTAGTCTTGTGTGGCTGCATTTATTCCCTTTTATCAGTGACTGAATCAGTTTATTTAATCAGTTTCTTACTGATGTGCTTTTGAGTGTGTGGAGTCTTTATAGTCTTCTGCCTTTTCTTTTTATTGAAATGTGTTTGATTTACAGTGTTGTGTCAGTCTCTGCTGTACAGCAGGGTGACTTAGTTGTTTGTGTGGAATGTTATAGCAGGCTTTTGTGAGCCCAGTGCCCTAGTTTGTTACAGAACTCACAAAACATAACCTTTTGAAATGTAAACTGGACTTGGAGGCTTCAAATTTAATATGAGATGCTAAAACTTACCTAGGAAGAGTCAAACATTTGGGCTTGTTGAAGAGCAGAGAATAGTTTCTTTTTTCTTCTTACACTATCAGCCCCAGACTTTATGTGCTGAGTATGTAAGTCATTGGATAGTTGACCGAATAATGAGGGTTACTGACTACAGAACTCATCTTCTATAGTTATAATTTATGTTGAAACCGGCGGATGAGGATAGTGCAAGTCGCTCAGTTGTGTCTGACTCTTTGCGACCCCATGAACTATACAGTCCGTAGAATTCTCTGGGTCAGAATACTGGAATGGATAGCTTTTCCCTTCTCTATCGGATCTTCCCAACCCCGGATCAAACCCAAGTCTCCCGAATTGCAGGCGGATTCTTTACCAGCTGAGCCACAAGGGAAGCCCAGGAATACTGGAGTGGGTAACCTGTCCCTTCTCCAACAGATCTTCCTGACCCAGGAATTGGGTCTCTTGCATTGCAGGCAGATTCTTTACCAACTGAGCTATCAAGGAAGCCCGTGGACAAGGATGGATGATTGAAAAAGAAAAACAAAACTGCTATATGAGCTAAGACTGCATGAGATGGCACTTTTGTTTATCTGATGTATTTACATGTCTCTCAGCAGCATGAGGAAGAGTCATGTGCTTAGTCTGTTTTCTTCTCTATTAGAGAAGCTTAGCTTTGTTAAGCTGTCTGGTAATCCTTGGCTGTCTGATCATGATTGAGAGTGAGACACTGAAAGGACAGTTGTAACTGCTGAATATCTGTGTAGGAGGACTGTCACGTGCATTGTAGGATGATTGATAGTACCTTTGACCTCACTAGACACCAGCCACACCCGGGTAATCAAAAATGCTTCCAGACATCAGCGGTGTTCTTTGGGAGTAAGGTCATCCCAGAGGAGAACAACTATTCTAGGACCATGTGAGTGCTTCCAATTGTTAGATGGGGGTGGGGGTGTGGCTCCTATTTTCATTACTTTCAGGTTTTTCCTCTTGGGCAGGTCAGATTCCTCAGAAAAGGTTCTTCCAGTCCCCTGCTTGGAGGGCAAAGGCCTGGCTGCCAGTGGTCTGGTGACTAGTGAGAGAGAAGCCTGAGATCTGTACTGTTAAAGCATTTCAGGGGGAGTGTATCAAAGTGAAAGTTTGATCACAAAACATACGTTGCCAGAGGGAGCAGAGCACTAAACATCATTGTGATGCCTTTAACCTCCCTTGAGATGCTGAAGATAGAAAGGGTCAGAAGGTGATCAGTCTGGGGCGGGTGGTATCCACAGCATCCAGGGATTCCCATACCATCCTTTTCCTACTGGAGTTAATACAGCTTAGAGATTCCATAATTAGTAGCAGAGGATTGCTGTTAGAGCCAAGTTTGCCTTTTACATAACAGTCTTTTCTTAAGAGTGTGCAGTTCAGTAGACACCTAGACCCAAGATGCTGAAATCCTTGCTAGATTATGTTCGAGTTCCCACACAACTCAAAGTCCTGAAGTTAGCATTCCACTTTCATTATATTCACTTCTGACTCAAGTTGGATACCTCCATCCTCACCCATCCCATCTCACCTCTAGGACTCCACACCAGAAGTCATCGGTGTTAAGACTATCCAGAGGACAGACGTGCTGAAATCTGGAGGTGTTGGGAAGGGGATCTGGAAATCTAGTTTCGTGGGTTTTTCTCTACTGTCTTTGTCCCTTTCATCCAAGATTGGGAGCTCTGGTTCTGAGTCTTTGGAGGGTTTTCAGAGTAAATTGCTTTGGTTCTCAGCTCTTGCAACCATTGGCTACATTTCAGCTCTGGGGGGTGGGGGGGATGGATGGGGGGTTGGTTAAATCCTTTACCATAGTTTCCTTGGTTTCCAGCTTCCAAAGTTTTGTTACTTTTGTTTCATTTTGTGTTTTTCCTGTCCTTGTTACCTTGTGTCTTTATATATTTAACTAGGGTTTTGGGAGGAAACAAAATTTCATACATGTATTCTATCTGCCATTTTAAAATGGAACATCATACTTTTGTTGATTTTATAGACTTAGATGGTGAATTTCCTCCTGACCATCTTTATGAGCTGAAGGCTCCTGGTTTTCCTTAATTCTATGTCTTCCATAACAGTTCTTGTGAACTTCTGCCTCACTTTTATTCTTTTATTTCTTTGGGAAAGTTAATACACTGGAACATAGTATCTTAGAAAAGGACATCCATCGGTTAATGCAAGTGAAAGCACCAAAGTAATCTTTTAATTTTGGCTATTAATATTGCCTGTACTCACCTGGAAAAAGTGATTTTTATTTTCCTATCATTTTGGAGTATCTTTTATTTGAAAAGATTTAAATATTCCTGGAGCTCCTGTGGACTTCTTATATTACAGGCTGCCAAGGCTAAGCTTTAAAATTGAGAACAATCAATTCTGCGATTCCTGCCAAGAGCAGTTCTTGAGAGATTATAAAGGGTCAGCATGGCATATTAACATTGTTGATCTAAAACAAAGCTAATAATTTTTATCCAATGCCCTGATATTCTTAAGTTAGTAATGTCAGCTTCCTAAAAGGACACTAGAGTCTTTTATATTTTCCATTTGTGAGATATAATTTAATTTTACTTAAGCCAGCAGTATTTCCATTGCACAGGTGAAAGTGAAAGTGAAGTCATTCAGTTGTGTCCGACTCTTTGCGACCCCATGGACTGTAGCCTACCAGGCTCCTCCCTCCATGGGATTCTCCAGGCAAGAGTACTGGAGTGGGTTGCCATTTCCTTCTCTAGGGGATCTTCCCCACCCAGGGATCAAACCGGGTCTCCTTGATTCCAGGCGGACACTTTAGCCTCTGAGCCACCAGGGAAGTCCATAGTACGATAATACAAATCATATTAATCTCATGTTACAAAAATGATCTGGATACCAAAATAGAGTTCTATGCTTTAGACGGCATATTGTTTTTCTGGGCACTTTTAACAAATGACTACCAATATAGTGGCTTAAACAACTCAAATGTGTTATTTCATAATTGTGTAGTTAACTCTGATATAGGTCTGATTGGGCTGAAATCAAAGTGTCTCCAGACTTCATTCCTTTCCAGAGGCTCTGGAGAAGAATAAGTTTTCCTGCTCATTTGGGTTGCTTGTAAATTCAGTTTCTGGCATCTGTGGGAATGAAGTCCACATTTTGTTGCTAGTTATAAACTGAAGGGTTGTTCCCAACTTATAGAGGCCACCACTTTCCTTGGCTCCTGCCTCTTCCTTCTCTCTTCAAAGTCAGCTGCAGTGGGTTGAGTCCTCAGGTCGAATCTTTCTAACCCTTCTGTCTTACCTCTTGAACCACAGCTGGGAAAAGTTCTCCAATTTTAAGGATGCATCTGAGTAGATGGGGTATCTCCCAGTGATCCAGTACAATCTCCCCATCTCAAGGTCAGTATCCTTCATCACATCTACAAAGTCTATAATGCCTTATAAGGTTCCAGGTGTCAAGGTGTGGACATCTGTAGGAACCATAATGTGCCAACCATGTATATTAGATAATAGTTCTGTAACTAAAAAATGGAATTATTTAGAATTGGCAGCTTGAAAACTCAAGGTAAAACGGTTGTAAAAAAGTGTTCCATCATTTCTTTAATTGTTAAGTGGTGGTTTGCAGAAACACAGCCAGCTTTTGACAGTTTCTTCTCCTCCCCAAATTTGGTTATATTTTATTTAATCTTTGCTTAGGATTCTTCAGAATAAAAAGACTATGCTTTGGTCCATTTGTAAATAAGGACTGCATCTACCCCCACCCCCAAGGTGACAAGACATTGGAATGGGGCAGATAAAAATGGGGCATCTTCTTCCTTCCATTGCTGTTTAAATGGAAACCAAGTTAGAATAGAGATACTGAATAGCTTAAGAGGCAATAGTTGCCTTTCTTTGCTATCTCTTACACATAAACTTCAGCATGCGATCCTTAGGCAGACTGGCAATATTGTCTACTGTCTTTTATCATCCTCCAAAAAGCTGTTGATTATCTTGGAAGGGCTTCAAAAGCAATTAAGAAAATCCCTTATGTCAAGTTACATTTCAGACAGGACAAATTAGATGTATGGGGAAATGTCCTGATAAAGTACTCGAGAAATAATGAATCTTTGTACAGTTTGTAATTGTTCCTACAAAAAAATTTACAACTTGAATGAGGCTGTTAACCTGAGACTGGAAGCTCAGAGATGTGTTTTTTTTTTTTTTCCTATTAAAAATGCAAATACCTCATGAAAATGAGCCCAGAGCATTTTTAAATGTCCAAACTGTAATTCAAAACATTATTTATTACATTTTTGTCCTGGCTTTTTACTGCATCAGTAAGCTGCTTTATAAATGCTGATTTTTAAACCAGCAGCTCTGCAACAAAAAAATGGCCGATTGGACTCACTAATGTAGTGCGGGCCCTGAAGGGAGGCTTGGCTCCAAAATTAAGTGTGAGGGTCAGCATCAGTGCCACAAGAGAATAGGGGTGGATGGTGACTGAAGGCATTGATTTGTTTGAGTGTTCATGAGATTATTGTATTTGGTTTCAACTTTATGCATTAAAGGTAGGTGATCTTCAATCTGCATAACCCCATCCCTGTGGCTACAGAGTAGTACATGCTCCTGGGATGGCTCATCATGAGTTGGTGAGGATAGAGGTTGTTGGGTTGGGTGCTGGAGGCTGGGGATACGCTGTCAAAAATAGGGATCATCCAGATAGAACACTTTATAATCACAATGCTGGGAAATTCAAATACAATTTCCTTCCCTCATGAATTGCTCTTCCCCACTGAGTAAAGTGATTTTCTTCCAGGCTACTTGGATTTTCTGTCTCCTTTCCTAACTTTTGAAGTATGGGTGTACCTGCTGCCAATTTTCCTCCTGTGATAAACATTAGCAAGTGGGAAGTTATTAGAGGATTGTTATACAATATTCATAGACCACTTTTATTTGCGAAAGCATTTGAAGATTTCTTAAATATGAACCGTTTCCAAATAATCTTGGGCTCATTTTTCATCTGCTTGATCCAAATCCCATGGAAGCAAACCAATCATGAAGCTCTGCAAAAAGTCATTGGAAGCCCCAGGCTCAGAACCCAGCTGTGGAGCATGAACTATTAGGTTTTGTGTTGCTGGAAGCTGTGAGTAGCTGAACCATGGGGACTGAAGCTCATTTAGAAATCCAAGTTGGTGCTTTGTTTTCAGAAGGCTTTGCCTGAGCTGAGGAAGGTAGACTAAACCTCTCATTCATTTCAGTTCAGTTCAGTCACTCAGTTGTGTCCGACTTTGCGACCCCATGAATCGCAGCACGCCAGGCTTCCCTGTCCATCACCAACTCCAGGAGTTCACTCAGACTCACGTCCATTGAGTTGGTGATGCCATGCAGCCATCTCATCCTCTGTCGTCCCCTTCTCCTCCTGCCCCCAATCCCTCCCAGCATCAGAGTCTTTTCCAATGAGTCAACTCTTCACATGAGGTGGCCAAAGTACTGGTGTTTCAGCTTTAGCATCATTCCTTCCAAAGAAATCCCAGGACTGATCTTCAGAATGGACTAGTTGGATCTCCTTACAGTCCAAGGGACTCTCAAGAGTCTTCTCCAACACCACAGTTCAAAAGCATCAATTCTTCAGTACTCGGCCTACTCCACAGTCCAACTCTCACATCCATACATGACCACAGGGAAAACCATAGCCTTGACTAGACAGACCTTTGTTGGCAAAGTAATGTCTCTGCTCTTCAATATGCTATCTAGGTTGGTCATCACTTTCCTTCCAAGGAGCAAGCATCTTTTAATTTCATGGCTGTGATTTTTGGAGCCCCCCAAAATAAAGGCTGACACTGTTTCCACTGTTTCCCCATCTATTTCCCATGAAGTGATAGGACCAGATGCCATGATCTTTGTTTTCTAAATGTTGAGCTTTAAGCCTACTTCTTCACTCACCTCTTTCACTTTCATCAAGAAGCTTTTTAGTTCCTCTTCACTTTCTGCCATAAGGGTGGTGTCATCTGCATATCTGAGGTTATTGATGTTTCTCCTGGCAATCTTGATTCCAGCTTGTGCTTCCTCCAGCCCAGTGTTTCACATGATGTACTCTGCATAGAAGTTAAATAAGCAGGGTGACAATATACAGCCTTGACGTACTCCTTTTCCTATTTGGCACCAGTCTGTTGTTGCATATCCAGTTCTAACTGTTGCTTCCTGGCCTGCATATAGGTTTCTCAAGAGGCAGGTCAGGTGGTCTGGTATTCCCATCTCTTTCTGAATTTTCCACAGTTTATTGTGATCCACACAGTCCAAGGCTTTGGCATAGTCAATAAAGCAGAAATAGATGTTTTTCTGGAACTCTCTTGCTTTTTCCATGATCCAGTGGATGTTGGCAATTTGATTTCTGGTTCCTCTGCCTTTTCTAAAACCAGCTTGAACATTTGGAAGTTCACACTTCACACATTGCTGAAGCCTGGCTTGGAGAACTTGGAGCATTACTTCACTAGCGTGTGAGATGAGTGCAATTGTGCGGTAGTCTGAGGATTCTTTGGGATTGGAATGAAAACTGACCTTTTCCAGTCCTGTGGTTGACTATTTTACACAATTGCTTTTGAGATAGTTCAGCAAAGTGATGCTTTTTCTGTTGAAAGACTGGAGAATAATAACAACAGCAAAGCCGATGAAAAACTGCAGAATATTCCTATCCATAGGACAACTATGATTTCCCAGTTTTTCTTCATTAATGTTCCTTCTATCCATTGTCATCCATCCATGTTCACTCTTGGTGAGCTGCTCCCCACTCTCATCCTCAAATACAGTTGCAGGTCGTAACTGAGATCTCTGCACTATTTGTCTTGCCTTGATCTACCTTCCTCTGATTTACAGCTTTATCATACTCCTTTCTGTTTTCCATTGTTTGTCCTGATTCTCTGGATTGAGTCAGAAGCTAACAGAATAAATACACAAAGTACATTTTCTAAGTGTTTTACTTACATAAATCCACCTACCCTCAAAATGACCCTCATGGGTAGTTACTATTCCTGTGCACATTTTACAAATGGAGGTAAGGGAGACAGTGAAGATAAGTGTTGTTCAGTTGCTCAGTCATGTCTGACTCTTTGAGACCCCTTGGACTGCAACACTTCAGGCTTCCCTGTCCTCTACCATATCCTGGAGTTTGCAGAAACTCATGTCCATTGAGTGGATGATGCCATCCAACCCTCTCATCCTCTGTCGTCCCCTTCTCCTTCTGCCTTCAATCTTTTCCAGCATCAGGGTCTTTTCTAATGAGTCAGTTCTTCACATCAGGTGGCCAAAGTATTGGAGTTTCAGCTTCAGCATCAGTCCTTCCAATGAATATTCAGGACTGATTTCCTTTAGAATTGACTAGTTTGATTTCCTTGCAGTCCAAGGGACTCAAGAGTCTTCTCCAGCAGTTTGAAGGCATCAATCCTTTAGTGCTCATCTTTTTTTTATTGTACAGCTCTCATCTTTATGTGACTACTGGAAAAGCCATAGTTTTGACTATACAAACCTTTGTAGGCAAAGTAGTGTCTCTACTTTTTAATATGCTGTCTAGCTTGGTCATCGCTTTTCTTCCAAGGAGCAAGTGTCTTTCAATTTCATGGCTGCAGTCACCGTCCACAGTGATTTTGGAGCCCCCAAAATAAAGTCTGTCACTGTTTCCATTGTTTCTCCAGCTATTTGCCATGAAGTGATGGGACTGGATGTCATGATCTTCGTCTTTTGAATGTTGAGTTTTAAGCCAACTTTTTCGCTCTTCTCTTTCACCTTCATCAAGAGGCTAATAATTCCTTTTCACTTTCTGCCATAAGTGTGATATTATCTGCATATGTGAAGATATTGATATTTCTGCCCACAGTCTTGATTCCAGCTTGTGATTCATCCAGCCTGGCATTTCACATAATAAGTTAAATAAGCAGGGTAACAATATACAACCTTGACATACTCCTTTCCCAATTTTGAATCAGTCCTTTGTTCCATGTCCAGTTCTCACTGTTGCTTCTTGACCTGCATAAAGGCTTCTCAGGCGGTGGGTAAGGTGGTCTGGTATTTCCATCTCTTCAAGAATTTTCCACAGTTTGTTATGATCCACACAGTTGAAGGCTTTAGTGTAGTCAATGAAGCAGAAGTAGATGTTTTGGGGAATTCTCTAGCTTTTTCTGTGATCTAACGGATATTGGCATTTTGATCTCTGGTTCCTCTGCCTTTTCTAAATCTAACTTGTACATTTGGAAGTTCTTGGTTCACATACTGTTGAAGCCTAGCTTGAAGGATTTTGAGCATTACTTGGCTTGCATGTAAAACGAGTGCAATTGTAAGGTAGTTTGAACATTCTTTGGCATTGCCTCTCTTTAGGATTGGAATGAAAACTAAGTGATAGGCATGTTAAGTCTCACAGATGGTGAGTGATGGCATCAGGACTCATGCCCAAGTGATCTGGTCCCAGAGATCATGCTGTTCATCTTTACTTTTCACTGGCCATCAGATTTCAGGGAGCTAATTGTCGCTTTAGGTCAGGTCCTGAATGTAGAGTCTGACATTGCAATGGCTGTTTGATCTGGGACAAGTTAACTAACTTCTCTGAGCTTTAGTTTCCACAGCAGTAAAATAGGGATATTTGTGTAAAGAAAATAGAAATAACCCCTATAAACATTCATGGCTCTGGTAGGTCCTTGGAGAAATTTAAAGTGTTAGCTAACCCTTTTGTCTTCCTTAATGTTCTCTTCTTAATACTGTAATTTGCAGAGGAAATCAGGTGATTTCTGATGTTGATGGAAAAAGTGGTTTATCACATTGCCTCTCGTAGTAATATCAAGCTTTGTGACTTTTCAGATTGGCAGATTTTTCAACACGTCAATCCACGTAAGCATGGACTAGGTCTTCTCTGAACTTGTATCACGTCACATAGTCTCAGATAAAGTTGCTCTCAGTCTGGAACTTTTATATTTCACTTTACATGTACTCATGGCTGTGATCTTCAGGAAATGTTTTGAATGAAGAAATGAAGTGGAGCAGCAGCCACCTGCTTGTGTGTTTGTATCATTTCATGAAGAGCTGTTGGGCTGGTTCGGTGCTCCGAGAATGGCAATGACCCATGGAAAATGCTTCAGCGGCCATCAGCATATTCCCTGGCCACAGGGCCAGCTGTTTCTAACCACACACTGTGTGGTGGGAAGTTCCCTTTCCAAGTTCCTTTCCTGGGAACCACACGGGCTATTAATTTTATAATGGCAAACAGAACTGCAGATGTCTGTGTGCAAGACTGGATTGCAGGATAAGCTTATCCCAGTTTCTGGGGACGAAATAGAAAGTTATCTTTTCCGTTACACATATAACTATAGTCAGTAGAATGCACTGCTCTTACCAAGTTTTAGTTACACTTATTTATATGAGATAAGAATATGAAAACTTGATTGTATTGTATTTGAGTACCTCCTCACATTACTTTCATCTTCCTTTTGATGAATCTTTGCCTCTGTCCCCCATCTTAACTTAGCTTCACCAGGTGTAAATCCTTTTATTGAGTGTCTTGTAAGTGTACCTTCCTGTGCACATGGGAATATAAGGGAGAACAGAGCATGAGCCCTGTCCTAAGGTATCATGAAACCTAGTAAGAGCTAAGAGTCAAACGTGAAAATGCCACAAACATAGTAATATTTTTAGAACAACAGCTACTTGAAAACTACCAATTATTCAGATATCCTTCCAGAGATAGGCTGTGTATAGATTGCGCATATAGTCACACATGTACTCCTTTCTTAAAAGTAACAAATAAAAGCATGCTATTTGTATGTTGTTCAGTCCTCAGATCAGGTATATCCCCTGGAGGAGAAAATGGCAACCCACTCCACTATTGTTGCCTGTGAAATCAAATGGACAGAGGAACCTGGTGGGTTACAATCCATGGGATTCCAAAGAATTGGACACGACTGAGTGAGCACATACCTACTGTTACATTCCTTGCTTTTTTCCACTGGATGGTGTGTTTTGTAGGTCATTTCATAGCTGTACGTATAAATGTGCTCCATTTTTAAGAGTTTCATAGGATTCCATTAAATGGAAACCAGTGATTTTCTATTATCACCTTACTGTTTTAATGCCAAATAGGTACATCAAACTTGATCATTCTCCTTAATCTTGAATTTAAATGAATTTTAATTGATTTTTGAAAATATGCTCTTGGGGGGAATCCTTTAGACACAGCAGTTTGCAACATCGCTGAAACAAATGTCTTAGACTATTTCTGAAGACTCTTGAAGGGGATGACATACTTGAATTTGTATTCTGGCTTGTTTGTTTAAAAAAGCAGCTTCTCATTAAATCACCATCATATTAACATAACAAACAAATGCTAAGAAAGTAGTAAAGGTCTTCTGAATATGGAGAGACTGTTACATTTAATAAAGTGGTACCCTCATTTGTCATGTCCCCCAGTAACATGGATATAATGAATCCCTACCCCACTTTTCCCACATTTAAAACTGAGGCTTTGGCTTTCTCATTTTAGGTTTTCTTGGTTTTTTTTGTGTGTGTGGTTTTTATTTTTCTTGGTAAGAATGCTTAGGATGGCAGCTACCCTCTTAATAAATTTTGAAGTATACGGTGTAGTCACGTTAATTACTGTAGAGCAGATCTCTGCAACTTACTCATCTTGTACAGCTGAGACTTTGTGTGCATTGATTACCAGTTCCCCATTTCTCTCTCTCCTTAACCCCTGGCCACTACCATTCTACTAATACTCTGCTCACATGAGCTTGGCTATTTTAGTTAACTTCATTTAAGTGAAATTGTGCAGTAGTTGTCCTATGACTGGCATATTTTAACCTAGCTATTCTTAAGATTCTTCTGTATCATACTGAAGTATTTCCTTCTTTTTCATAAAGATTTTTTTCTTAATGTGGACTATTTTTACAGTTTATTGAATTTGTTACAATATTGCTTCTGTTTTACGTTTTGGTTTTTCGGCCACAAGGCATGGGGCATCTTAGTTAACTGAACAGGGATCAACTCTGCACCCCCTGCACTGGAAGTCGAAGTCTTAACCACTGGACCGCCAGGGAAGCCCCAGGATTCCCTTCTGTTTAAAGACTGAATAATATTCCATTGTATGATATACCAAATTTTCTTTATCCATTACCTGTTGATGGATATTTAGGTTGTTTCCATGTCTTGGCTGTTGTGAATACTGATTCAGTGAACATGGGAGTGCAGATTCTTTTTGAGATTCTGATTTCTTTTTTTTTTTTTTGCTAAATACCTCAAAGTGGGATTACTGGATCATATAATAATTCTATTTTTAATTTTTTGAGAAACCTCCATACTGTTTTCCATAGCAGTTATACCCTTTTACATTCTTGTAAACAGTGTTTTAATTTTTGCACATCCTCACCACTTGTTATCCTTTACTTTTCTAAGCTAGTGGACATTGTAACAGGTATGAGATGGTCTCATGGTGGTTTTGATTTGCATTTCCCTGGTAGTTAGTGACATTGAACATTTTTTCATATACCTGTTAGCCATTTGTATGTCTTCTTAACTCCTTATTGAGCTTTTCTACCATTATTTTCTATGGTAGAAATATTTTCTACAAATATTTTCTACCATTCTATGGATTGCCTTTTCACTCTGGCTTTCCATTCTCGTTTCATTTTCCTCACTCTAGTTTCTGCTCTTGTTGTTTTTGTTTGCATGTTTTAAGGCAACAAAAAAAGAGATGCTGAGCAAATTTTGTTAACTGGTCACTTTCATATTTTTAATACAACAGTAGCTGATGCTCAATGTTTTGGACATTCTGAAGTGCCTTGTATGACCTAAGTCCTGCTGAGATGACTTCTCCATGGGACTTGCACTGTGGCTGTCAGAAGAAAGCAGAGATCCATGTTAGTTTGTTTTGTTCTACAGAAACACCATGCCAGTGCAGGAGACACAAGAGATGCAGGTTCGATCCCTGGGTTGGAAAGATTCCCTGGAGAAGGAAATGGCAACACATTCCAGTATGCTTGCTTGGAGAATCCCATGGACAGGAGCCTGGTGGGCTATAGTCCATGGGGTTGCAAAGAGGCAGACTCAACTGAGCACACACATACATATATTGCCTTTATTTATACCTAGTATTTTATTTAAAATTTTTCTAGTGCACTTATTATTGTGCTGAACTCTCCTCCCTGCCTGTGGTCATATGATACATACCTGTCCAAAGAGATTGGATCAGAGATGGACATATGACCTAAATTGTGTTAACATGACCTTTCCGTGGGACTTTCAGGAATGACTCTCAGGAGTTTTCTCTTTTTTCTTAAGCCAAGCAGTTCTGAGGGTAAGCATCAGTGGCCATCTTAGCCACCATGTATAATCACTTGCCTAAGAATGAAACTGAGAAAAACAGAGCCAAAAGTTTGAGCGACAGATTTGAATTCCTTATGAAATTCCTTGAACCCTTTGATTTGGCTGTGCTTGGAGCCAGCTTCATTGCCTTGAACTTTCCATTAAGTTTCTGTGGAGAAATGATTCATTCCAGGGCTGAAATAATGAGATGCACAGAGGTGTCAGAAAGCAAGGAAGGACCCCCCCAAAATAACAGAGGTATGTGAAAATCACCCAGGAATCAACTTGAAGGATCACCCAATGGCCAAATTGGGCAAATTTAGCAATAAAACAAAATAAAAGCAGGCCTCTATGTAATAATTGGTTAATATTCTTCAAGCTTGTCAAGGTTAAGAGAATAAAGCTGAGGAATTTTCCCAGATGGTAGAGACCAAGAAGATATGAAGCTTAAATACAATGAGAGATCCTGGACCAGAAAAGAGACGATTACCAAAATTTGAATCAGGTTTGTAAACTAAGGTATATTTTTGTCAATACTAATTTTCTGGTTTTGATTTATGACAGCTAATTTTATATTTGGCAAAGCTGGCTGAAGGATATATGGAAACTAATCTTTTTGTAATTTCATTTGGAAATATAAAATTATTCTAGATAAATGTTATTTAGAATTAGTCTCAATATGGACTTCTCTGAAAATAATTAGCACTTAACATTCTCATCTTTGTTGTCATTTTAAGTTATTTTATGTCAGTTTTCTCTCATCTGAAACCAAAAATATCTTAATTTAATAAAATCTATTTTTGTCTGATTTTCACTTCAACCCTGTAATGCCAGGCTTATCTTCATTTGCAGATCATGAAACTAAGCCTTAGATAGTTTACATAATTTTCTGAAGATCACATAGTAAGTGACAGAGCCAGGATTTGAATCTTTGTCTGTTTGACCTCAAAATCTTATGCATATGAGAAAAATAATCAACCAACTGAATAAGTAACCCATCTTATTTTAAAACAGACTGTGTTTTCAAAACTCTATCTTGTTCCAGAGGAGACTTGAGACAGAATGCTTGCGACTTGGGGGCAGGTTAGAAGAAATATTGGAAAGATATTAGAAAATGTTTTGGTGTTTGTGTTTTGTAAGCACACAGCAGAACTCTGTAATTTATATGGTGCAGGAGGGCATGCAAATTAGTCTCAATATGGACTTCCTCTGAACATAATTAGCATTTGGCAGACAGTATGATCAAATAAATCAGATAACTGAGGCATTTGTCCAATGGGATAAATACTTGATTCAAACCTTTGATGAACTGTTTCTTTGTTATTTTTTTAAAATATGGGAGTAGTTTAAGGAAAAGCAAACAGTGGGCCATGTTAAAATATCCATTAACTAAACACTCTGAAAGGGTATAAAATGCCTCCAGCTGCCAAAAAACAATTAGGCTGCAAATATGCCTTTGGTTACCTAACCAGACAATCCCTAAACACTTAGTTCTAATTAATTTTCTTCATTACACAACAATGCCTCTCCTAATTACACTAGAGAAATTCCATAAACCTACTAGCTATTCAAAGTCTTTATTGAGCAAATTATTCTGGTAGGTCCCTATTAGAAGCAGATTCTCACTCTGTATATACCTCATCTCAGAGGATGCAGGCTACTTGGTAAACCGCTGTCAGCTAGGCAAACTAATCTTGTATGTGACAATATTCCAAATTAGGAATTTGAGTGTGATGGAATATCAAGGCTAAATAATTGAAAACGAACCAAGGTAAAGGTGCAAAGTACAAGCACAAGAAGCACAGAGCGTCTGAATCCTACAAGTGTTGCTCAAGTTTGTGATCCCTGAACCAGCAGTAGAGGCTGACTCAGGGAAACCAAACTGCTTTCACTGAACTCCGTGCAAAAGGGTAGGCAGCGGTAGTATGCAGCTGCAGAAGCAATACAGCAAGTATAATAATTGCACTGAAGGGGTCAGAGAATACAGACTTTCAAGGGTAGTGTGTGTGTGTGTGCTCAGTCGGTAAATTATGTCTGACTCTGTGGCCCCATGGACTGCAGCCTGCCAGGCTCCTCTGTCCAAGGGATTCTCCAGGCAAGAATACTAGTGTGGATTGCCATTTCCTCCTGCAAGGAATCTTCCTGATCCAGGGATTGAATCTGCATCTCCTGCACCGGCAGGCAGATTGTTTACCATTGAGCCACCTGGGAAACAAAGACCCTAAAACTGTCTCTCCATGTGTGAGGGCCCAGTAAAGTGACATGAGTCAGAACTAGGAGTCCCCAAGTCCCTGACTGGAGCTGTTTACATGACACAGTGTCACTGTAGAGAGAACTGGGATAATTTATCAGAGCTTATTAGCTGATTGATGACAATGTTTGTAAATTGGGTCAGAGTCTGATCCTTGGAAAGCCATTTTTGGCTTCCTTTCCTAGCTACGTAAAAACCTGCGATCTTATTAACAGTTATCACAGTTTTAGAGGATGGCCTGTGGGACAGTCAGTACAAATGCATCCCTAGTATCAGAGCTCAAAGCCAACTGATGGTATTCTAGCAGCATCACTTCTTTTTTGTTTTTAATTTTTATTGGGGTAAAATTGATTTACAGTGTTCTGTTGGTTTGTGCATAGCAGTGAGCAGCTTTACTTTCTTTGCTTGGAATGTGCTGATTAACCAATCGTTTCAACCTAGCCCTGGGACTTGCTCTTTTTTTTTTTTTTTTTTAAACATGAGTTTTCTCTTATGCCATTAGATTAAAAAATAGCCTGGAGTTTTGCTACTCAGAGTCTATGAGCCAGCAGCATCAACATCACTTGGGAGATTTTTCACTCCCAAACCCACTGAAACAATCTGCGTTTTAACAAGATCTCCAGGTAATTCATACATGCATTGAAGGGTGAGCAGTACGGGTCTAGAGCAATGGTCCTCCAGTTTCAGCATACCCCAGACTTGTCCTGAGGGTACCTCATCCCCAGACTTTCTGATTCACAACTTCTGGGCTGAGGCTGAGAAAGTGTGCTTCTAACAGATGTCTCAGGAGGCTTCTGAGACATCCAAAACCTTGTATTCTGACAATAGACTCTGATTGGTCAAGGACTTTGGGGATTTGGAGATTCCGTTGCTATAGGTTTTGGTAGCCAAGGGCTCTACCAGAATTATTTTTCCCAAAATGTTGGTTTTGAAGTCTTTTTTAGGTGATTCTAGAAATTCTACATGTTTGAGGATGTGCTGGGTCAGTGGTTCCCATCTTTAGAGGAAGATGGACCTCCCTGGTGGCTCAGATGGTAAAGAGCCTGCCTGCATTGCAGAAGACATGGGATCAATCCCTGCGTCAGGAACATCCCCTGGAGAAGGAAATGGCTACCTACTCCAGTATTCTTGCCTGGAGAATTGTATGGACAGAGGAGCCTGCAGGCTGCAGTCCATGGGGTCGTAGAGTCAAATACTACTGTCGACTAAACACTTTCACTTTTCCCCTTTTATAATCAACGCAGATTCCTGCTCTCCACCACCAACCCCTGCCTAAATCAGTGGGCCTTGGGTGAGGTTAAGAAATCTGTATTTTTAATAAATATCCAGATGATTCTGAGATAGACAGTCGATAGACAACCTCTGAGAAACATTGATTTAAATGCTGAACATCTTAGGGAGAGAGCAGAATTTTGTGCCCTCTCAGCAGCAGAATTGCAGTGTTCTCCCAACGCGGCAGCGAGTGCCTCTCATAATTTAGCAACTGAAGCAGTTCCAGGAAATCAGTCCACTGAGCCCTTTCCTCACCGAAGCCCCAGTAGAACTTGCTCACTCCTCCTTTCTTAATTATGTCTGGCCAGCAGTGAGCACTCCAGCCGCTGTGCTCTTTAATCCACTTATCCATCTTACAACTCCAATTAACCAGGTGCAGCCATCCATCTGGCTAATATGAGGACAAGCTGTTAATTTGTGAGTGAAGAAAAGGTCTGCAGACAACAAACAAACGAGCAAGGAGCTTCAGAAGATAACATTTACCCCAATCCTTGAGAAACAGGGTGAAAGACGGGAATTCATTTGTTATAATAAGGAAATGCAGTTTGGTGGAGGGAAGTAAATACAGAATTTAAGCGGCTTGGGGACCATGTGACTCGTCCCAGGTCATCTCTGAGCTTCGTACCTTTGCCTGTTAAATAGGGAAGTAATAGTACTTAATTTTCATCTCAGGGAAGTTAGGAGAGTCCACCGAGATCGAGTGAGACAAAGTAGTTTGTAAAATGCAACAGAAGTATTCCCGTTTGTTTCTGTGCATTTATTTTATATGTGTATATAGGGGAATCTTTCCATGCACATCTAATACTTTATGAATAGTGTTTTCTATCAAGCAGATTGTACAATTTGATTACATGCTAGCTTTACTATTTTATTGACTTCGTTTTTTTGTCTTAAATAATAAAACAGCCACCATCACTTTCAACCCTTGTCTTAAAATCTAAGTGTGCATTCGAACACGTTACAGGTAAAATGTGTCCTCAGATCCACATGTTGAAACCCTAGCCCCTTAGTGTGATGGTATTTGGAGACAAGGCTTTGGGAGATAATTTAAACTATGTCTTGAGGGTAGGGCCTTCCATAATGGAATCTGATGCCCTTATAAGAGTAAGAGAGAACGCATCTAGGAAAGGCCATGTCAGTATACATCAGGAAGGCAGCTGGGACTTCCCTGGCAATCCAGTGGTTAAGCATCTATCTTCCAATGCAGGGGCCAAAGGTTCTATCCCTGGTTTGAAACTAAGATCCCACTTGCCTCCCAGGCAATTAAGCCCAACTAGAGAAGCCTGAGCATGGCAGCTACTGAGTGTGTCTGCTTGAGAGCTCATGCTCCACAGGTAGAGAAGCTCTAGGCTCTGCAACTAGAGACCTTCCCCAGGCCCCACGAGGAGGAGCCTGCATGCCCTAATGGAGATCCAAGGCGGCCATCTACAAACCAGGAAGAAGGCTCTCACTGAGGACTGAATTTGCCAGCACCTTGATCTTGGGACTTCCTAGCCTACAAAACTGTGAGCAACGGAAGTTTGCTATTTAGATCCTCCCTCCTGCCCCAACTAATCTTGGTATTTTGTTGTAGCAGCCTGGGCTAAGACTGAAGCAGTCCCTGGAGAACTCATTGAAACCAGATATCTAGGTGTACTGCCTGCGTTCTGATTCAAGGGGTCTGGGAGGGGCCTGAGGACATGCATTTTTAATAAGATCATTTTAATTTGGCTGGTTGTGGACTGCATGTTGAGGACTGTTGCATTAAAATGAAACGTGCCCTCATTACAAAATAAGTTTTCTTTAATTTAAAAATGTTAGTATTCCCCACCTAATAGTTATCTCTAGTTTAAAAGGGATCTGACTCCAGACCTAGAGCTAAATGAGAGGCAGTATAAAATATACTCCTCGTGACTTTTCATCACTTGCATCAACATAGCTGAGCTAAGCACATTTTTTTTCTTAACATGTCATTAAAAGTTTTTTTAAAAGCCTTCAAACTACCCTAGGAGTTTATGGTCAATCTGGGGAGACCAAATATACCCTGCAAAACGTTTTGCAAATAACTACTGAGCAAAATAAACTATAAATGCAAAACAGTATTGCCTAAAGTTCCCAGGTAAGAATGCCATCACATTCCTAAAGGAAGGAATTGAGATATAAATGCCAAGTGCTCTGAAAATCTTTTTTATTACTTCAGGTTTTTTTTTTTTATTTTTTTATAGCTAGCTAGAGGCAAATCTTTTGACTTGCGCTCAACCAGAGTTGGGGTAAAATTTTGAGGCACTTCCATTCGCCTCACTGTCTTCCCTGTGTCATTAAAGTCTGGAAGCACTATTTCTAGGTGTGATCTGTGGGTTATCTGCTGCAGACTTACCTTAGAAACCTATTCAACATACACAATAAAAATGACCTACTGAAAGAGAATCTTGGAAGAGAGGTCATGGAAACATCTCATTTAGCTAGCTCCTCCAGTGAATCTCATATATATTTGTTTACTTTGAGAGGACACACTCCAAAAACTTCTCCCCAACCCCACCCTGGGAATCTCACTTTGAGATCACCACATGTTCTTGAAATGACCCTATGTGGTAGGCGTTAGATAAACCTGCAGTTGTAAGGAGATTTTGTTTCAGTTTGAGACAATTTATGGGTTATTGTTACACCTTAGAGGGCACTTGATCCTGCCTGTAACAGGAGCTTCCTCCTTGCAGGAGATCTGTGATGGACAAAAGGCAAGGGAGGCAAGACTCTAATCCATACATTAAGAAAGATATCCAAAGGGAGAGGGAAGGATCAGGGTCTGAGGATAGTCAGAAAAGCCACGTTGATACTGGTTGGGTCCAGGGAGCTTGACAGACCAGGTTAAGAGGCAGATTTGTTTTTGTTTGTTTTCTTTAACAGTCCTATTTCTTTTCCTTGAAGGTTTTTTAAAAACTTTTTATTTTGTATTGGGGTATAGCTGATTAACAATGTTGTGATAGTTTCAGGTGAACAGCAGAGGGACTTAGCCATACATATATTAATACATGTATCCATTCTTCCCACAATTTTTAAGATCTTTTTGTTGTGGACCATTTTTAAAGTCTTTATTGAACTTATTACAATACTGCTTTTGTTTTATGTTTTGGTTTTTTGGCCTTGAGGCATGTGGGATCTCAGGTCCCCCACCAGGAATCGAACCTCCACCCCCTGCATTGGAAGGCAAAGTCTGGACCACTGGACCACTAGGAAAAGTTCCAAGAGTCCTATTTCTTAAAAGATAATTGCTTTCATTCACCCATAGTGTCTCCAAAGGGTAGATTATATGAATATGAGGGCAGTAATTGTAGTCCTATGATCCAGTTGTGAGCTTCAGGCTGAAGCAGAGTCCTTCTTCTTGACTAATTATGTATGAATACATGTCTATACAGACACCTCCAAAAAGCAGCAATAAGTGCAAAGAAATCTTATTACATTGAATTAATCTAATGATGATTACTGAGTATCTAGTGGTGTGGGCTTTCATATTATTAAATAGAACCACATGATGCCTTTGCTACCTGCCATTTTCACCTAATATACATGCAGTCACATTTTCCCCCTTGAAATATATTCTGTGATTTGATTATTTTTAAATGACTGTATAGCTTTGCATTGTACTTATATTATGGTTTTTATATGTAGTCATTGATGGTAGGATGTAGTATTCTTTAATAGTTTCCAATAAGATTTCTCTCTTTCTCTCTTTTTTTTTTTTTTCTTAATTTGGCTGCCCTGGGTCTTAGTTGCAGCGTGCGGAATCTAGTACCCTGAAAAGGGATGGAACCTGAGCCCCCTGCATTGGGAATCTTAACCAATGGACCATGATTTCTCTATTTTATATCAGGTGACTTTTCCCAGTTTTTGCCTAACGATCAAGGGATAATCTTCTAGTTATAGTATTAATAGTTCCATTTCCCTCCCTCCAAATCACTTGAATTTCATCTTCAGGAGCTTGCTGAAAGCAAATGCAACAATCTCAGTCCATTATGTCTCATCCGTCAATTCATTTATTCATCGAATATTGAGGAAATGGATGTGACTGCCTTTATGGGTTTGATTCTGGTGGTGCTCAAGGGCAATATACAAGTGAAAATAAATGTATACTGTAATACCAGGTAGTGAGAAGAATCACTAAATAGGTCTAGATTAGTCCTCATTGGAAGGTCTTCTGTTGTATTACGGACACTATTGTCAGAAAAGTTAGGATGAGGTCGTGGTAGGCCAAGGAGGTGTGTCAAGGATCCCTTCGTCTAACATAACACAATTCTTGCTCAGTCACAGATGATCTTCCTGGTTTGTCTACCATATAAAGAGACTGATTTTTTAGCTTAATGCATGGTAATTTTTAAATTAGGTGGAGAACACCAGGCCTCTTTGCTAAAGCAGATCATTTTATTTATATGGGCTTGCCTGTGGCTTGCTGCCCGTTGTTTTTGTGGGTGTTTTTTCTTTTGTTGTTGCCTTTCCTTTTTCTTTTTTTAAATCAATGAAAGGTTGAGATTGGTATGGACAGTGTTGGGAGTCTAGTTTCTCTTTTCAATTTGACCAGAATGCTATTTACTGTGTATTTCTGAGGTCAAACAAATCAATAAAAGAGGCCAGCCAAACCTGCCCTCCAGAAATCACTAGCTCACTGAACTTAGGTTGCGGCAATAACTGGACTTTTATTTCTTAAGAAAAAGGGACAGGTCCCAATACTGACTGCTCTGTTAGACAACAACAGGTGAAGAGAAACCTGTCCTGAAAGTGTGTTATGGTTCTTCATTGAACTTTTAGATGTCTGTTCATAGATGAGTTTCCAATTAACAAAATCCAGCTCCCCTGAGGTCAATACAAAGGGAACAATCATGATATCTAGGATTGTCTTGTGTAGACCCAGATGGCTTTTGCATATTTTTCATTATTCATTTATTTGGTAATCAGAGGAAGCTATTTTGATTCTTATGTATCTAGTTCTTCAGACAAACAGTCAAGCCAGAATAAAGTGAACCCTCAAGTAATATGAATAGATCCATATAAGAGGCAAATACCCTTTTAGCCTGATCTTTATGAAAAGGGAATTAAAACGGGGGAGTTCAAAACTTGGTCAATCTAATCATTGTAGAATCTGTTTCCTTAGATTCTTAAATGTGGAGTGGTTAAATTTTTGTGTAAGCTGTGGATTAAAGATATTCGGATATACTACAAGCCTGGAAAGAAATAAGGACTGAAAAGGAAAAGGAAACAGTCACATTCATATTTATTAGTCCAAGTAAATACTAAATGATAGTTTGAAATTATTTTAAGAATTTTTCCCTGTCATATTTTTCATTTTAAAACCTTACATTTTAAAATGTTTATACTCAAGATATTCTTGTTAATTGGTTACATAGACAGAGGTTATCGTGTTGTGTGGTTGTAAACCTTCAACTCATGTCGTATGGTGTTTGGTGCACACCTACTGCTTATTGGGCTTCCCCAGTGGCTCAGCTGGTGAAGAATCCGCTTGCAACACAGGTGACACAGGAGACACAGGGTAGGTTTGATCCCTGGTTTGGGAACATCCCCAGAAGAGAATGGCAACCCACTCCAGTATTCTTGCCTGAAAAATCCCATGGATAGAGGAGCCTGCCTGGCTGTATTTCATGGGGTCACAAAGAGTCAGACACAGCTGAGCATGAGCAAAGGCAAAAAGATTACCGCTTTTTGCAACTAAGAAAAAAAATAATAATGGACACATGATTTACTTCATATGTGGAATAAAACTTTTTCCTGAAAAAAAAAAAGAAGAGTGATGAGTTAATTGACTCAGGCCACCATAACAAGATATCAGAGACTCCGTGGCTTAAAGAAACTTCCGGATGCTGGGCATTCCACATCAAGGTGCTGTTAGGGTGGGTTTCTTTCTCTTTTTTTTTAAATTTAGTTATTTTTAATTGAAGGATCATTGCTTTACAGTATTGTGTTGGTTTTTGCCAAGCATCGTCATGAATCAGCCATAGGTTTGCCTATGTTCCCTCCCTCTTGAACCTCCCTGCCACCTCCCTCCCCATCTCACCCCTCTAGGTTGTCACAGAGCCCCGGTTTGAGTTGCCTGAGTCATATAGCAGATTCCCGTTGGCTGTCTGTTTTACATATGGTAATGTTTCCATGTTACTCTCTCCATACATCAGGGTGGGTTTTTGGTGAGATCTCTTCCTGGCTGGCAGACAGTGGGTGCCTTCTTAACTGTGTGCTTAAGTGACCTTTCCTCTCTGTGCACAGAGATCGTGCTCTGATATCTCTTCCTCCTCTTAGAAAGACACCAGTCCTATAAAATTAGGGCCCCAGACTTGTGACTTAATTTAATTTAATTATCTTCTCAAAAGCCGTATCTTCTAAAATAGTCATATCATAGGTCAAAGCTTCAACAGGTGAATTTGGGGGACTACAATTCAGTCCATACAGATGTATCCATTCCAAGGGACTTTGTGTGGGATCCGTCTGAAAGTCTTCTCAAGTGTGAAAACCCTTATAAACTCTATCATTGAAAAGGGTAGGGAGGGGAATGATAATGTGAAATGAGACCTTTCAGAAGTGGTGACAGAACCTCTGACCTAACCATCCACAGGGACCCTGTTAGGAGCTTGTTGATGCTTTTCACTTTACATACGTGAGGGCACCCACAGTCAAGCCTGGAGAATGTCCACAGGGTAGTGTGATGCTTTAGTTTCCCAAAGCGTCCCTCAGCAGATTAAGTAAGAAATACGTTTATTAATAATCAAGCCTCCTTTTCTTTCAGTGTTAATCCATACCCAAGCTAAACACATACTTCAGGACTCTGGATTTAATGCGTATCTAATAATCACTTTTGTCAAGGAATAGTTGGTCTCCCTTAGGCTTTTTGAGAAACTTGGGCCAGTGCGCACACTTTTTTAAAACCTGTTTCACTCTGTATGTCAAGCTCTCAGCCTTCATAAGGGGACCACTGTGTTCTCTTTGGACATAAATGCTCTTGCTGCCAGTGAAAGCGGGTCTGTTTGCTCGATTACAGGACTCTCTGGATGCCTGCAATTGAACGTTATGCCTGGTCAATTATGGGTCCTTTAATTTCCAGGTGAAAGTAGCATGGCTGGCAGAGACAGTTTTTTTTTTTTTCCTGACTAAAAAAAAAAGATATCATGGATGTTCATTATATAAAACAGGGGTGGGGGGTGGGGGAAGCAAGCCACACATACAAATAAGATAGCTCACAATCTTACCACGCAGAAATTGTCATTGTCAAGTGTTTTGGCTTGTTTTTATCCAGTTGTGTGTGTCTGTGTATGTGTTTAATAATATTGAAAGAGCATTTGCCATATGCTAAATATTTTGCATTCTTTAACAGATAGATCTTATTATCCCACATTCTTAGAAACCATTCTGTCACATACAAGAGGGCTGCTCCCCCATCCACACACTCCTTTGCATGGATTTCTCTGTGTGTGTGTCTCCCTACCTCGTATTGTTCAATGCGCTATCATAAACATTTAACCACGACAACAAGCAACCTTAACTATATCTATGTCATACTATTGGAGGCTGTGAATCTAACACAGTATATTTAATCACTTCCCTGCCATCGGCTTTTTATGCTATTGCTCCCTCTTTCCGATGTTATTTTCTGTACACTTGTGTGTTCTACCAAATCAGAACCAAAATGTCTGTTTTCTGAGACTTGGGGGTTTATAATGGATATGGGGCAGTTGTCTTTTTTTTTTTTTTGCTATTTGGAAATTTTCTTATGTGGGGTGATAAGCAAAGCAAGCCAACTTTGAATATGAGTATTTCCAGAAAGGGGAAAGAGGCTTTCAAACAACTCTAAAAAGTTGAAAGCACAACTCAGAATTTTCAGTCCTCTTATTCCACCACACCTTCTATCTCCTGACCCGTTTAATCAATTTCATATACATCCTTTTTTGAGGGGGGCAATGAGATGGGTAACTTTTTATTTTAATGAAATTATAAGCTTTTAAAATACTTGTAAGAATAATACCAAGATACCATGGAAGTAATGGTGTATGATTTCCAAGCCTGTGTCAGGATTTGACAAACTTTTTTCCTAAAAGGTAGTAAGTACAGTAAGTATTTTAAGCTTTTCATGCTGTATGGTTTCTATTGTAAGTACTCAGCTCTGCCACTGTAGCATGAAAACCACCAACAACTAAATGGTGACTGCAGCTGTGATCTAATAAAACTTTATTTACCAAAAAAATATTTTTTGAGATGTTTAAGGTTCACAGCAAAATTGAAGGGAAGGTACAGAGTTCCCATATATCCCATCCCCTCACGTTACAGCTTCCTCTGTCAGCGTCTCTCACGAGAGAGGTGCACTTGTTACAATTGATGAACCTACACAATCACCCAAGATCACGGCTTATTTGGAGTTCACTCTTGGTGTTGTATATTCTATGGGTTTAAGCAGATGTATAAAGACTCTTATCATTGCAGTATCACAAGAGTACTTTGACTGCTCTAGAAATCCTCTGTGCTCTGCCTCTTCATTCCTTTCCCCTGTCCAACCCATGGCAGCCACAAATTCTTTTTTTCACTCTCTCTATGGTTTTTGTCTTTTCCAGAATGTTATATAATTGAAATCATACAAGTCTGATCACTTTTAAGAATAGGGCTCAAATAGCTGGAGTGAGAATAGAGGTTGTCAACTGTGAGCTTCACTGTAAGGTGACTTCACTGTCTATTTCATTCAGTTCAGTTCAGTCACTCAGTCGTGTCTGACTCTTTGTGATCCCATGAACTGCAGCACGCCAGGCCTCCCTGTCCATTACCAACTCCCGGAGTCTAGTCAAACTCATGTCCATTGAGTCGGTGATGCCATCCAGCCATCTCATCCTCTGTCGTCCCCTTCCCCTCGTGCCCCCAATTCCTCCCAGCATCAGGGTCTTTTCCAATGAGTCAACTCTTTGCATGAGGTGGCCAAAGTATTGGGTTTCAGCTTCAGTATCAGTCCTTCCAATGAACACCCAGGACTGCTCTCCTTTAGGATGGACTGGTTGGACTTCCTTGCAGTCCAAGGGACCCTCAAGAGTCTTCTCCAACACCACAGTTCAAAAGCATCAATTCTTCGGCACTCAGCTTTCTTTATAGTTCAACTCTCACATCCATACATGACCACAGGAAAACCATAACCTTGACTAGACGGACCTTTGTTGGCAAAGTGATGTCTCTGCTTTTCAATATGCTGTCTATGTTGGTCATAACTTTCCTTCCAAGGAGTAAGTGTCTTTTAATTTCATGGCTGCAGTCACCATGTGCAGTGATTTCGGAGCCTAGAAAAATAAAGTCTGACACTGTTTCCTCTGTTTCCCCATCTATTTCCCATGAAGTGATGGGACCAGATGCCATGATCTTCGTTTTCTGAATGTTGAGCTTTAAGCCAACTTTTTCACTCTCCTCTTTCACTTTCATCAACAGGCATTTTAGTTCCTCTTCACTTTCTGCCATAAGGGTGGTGTCATCTGCATATCTGAGGTTATTGATATTTCTCCGGGCAATCTTGATTCCAGCTTGTGCTTCTTCCAGCCCAGCATTTCTCATGATGTACTCTGCATTTAAGTTAAATAAACAGGATGACAATATACAGCCTTGACGTACTCCTTTTCCTATTTGGAACCAGTCTGTTGTTCCATGTCCAGTTCTCCAAATACCAGGATTGTTAGGTATTTCCTCTCTGGCTGGTCAAATTCCACGGCAAGATCTTTTGTTACATCCAACCCAGAGGGTATACTTTGCGGGTTTCCACATTCTGAGCTAAAGGTTAGGGAGAAAGTTTGGAAGTCTTAAATTTTGGTATGTTAACTTTCTCTTAATCCTCCTGTTTCTGGTGGATGATCCCTACCTTAGCCTCTGAGGTGCCCTCACTGGACCTTTGTGCAGAATGAGGGAAGGACTCTGTGCATCTATCTAACTGCTTATGAAACAGGCTCCATCAGTTTTCAGGTTTTTACTCTCATTTTTACTATACAATCCCAGAGGTACCTAGTGTGACAAACTCCTGTGCATTTGGGGTTCTGATGTCAAATGGGTTGCTTCTCCAACCTTCCTCTGCTAGCTTAGGGTTCTGTTTGCCCAGGTCTATCAAAGCAATGAACACTGAGTCTGTTTTCTAGAGTTGAAAATTTTATTTTCGTTTTCCCTTCTATTCGTTTTCTTACAAGTTTATGCCTTTTTCTTTTAAGATCTCTTTAGCCTTGATATAGTGAGGTCTTGGGAGGGAGAGGAGATAATATGGGTTCCATTTCCTAAATTTCATTGAAAAGTCTCCCATGTAGGTGATGAAGACTATTGATTGATAAGCCCTCCCAGTTGATCTTGCTGCACCATTCTTAACAATTCACAAGCCCTGGAGGGAGACAGATTTCTGTCCAAACAATGGCTATGTTTGTTCTTACCTCTGGGACCCTGGGAAAGTTGCTTCATCTTGCCACACCTCGATTTCCAGACTTGTACAATGAAGATTAAAGTGGTACTTCCTCATGGGAGTGTTTTAGGGATTAACTGAGACAATAGCTTTAATGTGTCATCACAGTGCCTATCACGTGGTTGGTGCTCAGGAAACGGCAATCCTTGTGCATCCTTAAGTCAGTTTATGATATGGGCAGAAAGTGATCCAAAGGATCCTGACATTTTCAGGAAATGAGCTTGTTTCTGAAATGCTGCTTTCTGTAAGAGGTAATCTTTAGGTCTCACCTGGATGAGCAACTCTTGACATTCTGAACAGAGTGCCCTATTCCATATGGGAAAGCCAGAGTAGCCCTCATCATCATCCCTCCCTCCATTTATTCACTTAAGAGAAAGTGCCCACTGTGTGGAGCATTTAAAAATAAATACTACAGGGACTTTCCTGGTGGTCCAGAGATTATGAATCCACCTTGTCGGGGATGTGGGTTCCATCCCTGGTCGGGAAACTGGGATCCCACATGCCGCAATGAAGAGCCTGCGCATGGCAATCGATGCAGCCAAATAAATTTTAAAAAATAAATATTATATATCCTGTCAGTGAATCACCAATTGCTACAAAATGCCTCTTGAAAAGGGACATTGTTTCACAGTAGGATGATAGAATTAGGAAAATATTCTTAATATCATCTAATATCTAGTACATAGTAAAATTGCTTTATTATAAACTTTTTTCTAACAATTGGCCTGTGTATTGATTTGGTTTGCTAATGTGGTCTGTTGTTTCTTTCATTCTTAAAGCTCAATTTTCTCTGAATTCTACTTTTTCCCCTCTAGAACACTTCCCTTTCTTTCATTCTCCGTGTCTTTAGAAGCGATATAATGGTCTCACCTTCTGGGTTTGGCCAGTGCTTCCTAGCAATGCAGGTTAACATGTTGCTCTATCTCCAGTACCCTGTGGGAGGGAAGGAAGAATTAAAGGCAAACTCATTTCCCAATCAGTTTATTTTTAATTTGTTTTGTAAGAATATGTTCTAGTGGTGCCAGGTTATTTACATGTGATCACGTCATGTCATAGGTAACGTCTGGTGGTTTAGCTCTTAGTGATGCCAGTGTTGATCAGTGGGTTCAGGTGGCGACATTCTCATCCTTTCAGCGTAATGTTTCCCATCAACATTTTGTTTAATCTTTTTATGATCTATTGTTGACTATTATGTGTTAAAATGTGTTCCCCTCTCCAAAAGAAAAGATCTGTTGAAGTTGTAAGCTCTGGTACTTGTGAGTGGAATCTAGTTTGGAAATAAGGTCTTTGCAGAGATAATCAAGTTAAGATGAGGTCATTGTGAAAGTCGCTCAGTCATGTCCTGCTCTTGGCGACCCCATGGACTATATACTCCATGGAATTCTCTAGGCCAGACTACTGGAGTGGGTAGCTTTTCCCTTCTCCAGAGGATCTTCGCAAACCAGGGATTAAACCCAGGTCTCCCACATTGCACATATATTCTTTACCAACTGAGCTATCAGGGAAGCCATGAGGTCATTGGGATGGGCTTAAATCTAACATGACTGATGTCTTATAAGAAGAGGAAATGGTCATGTGAAGTCAGAGACATATGGGGAGCAAGGCAGGTGATGACAGAGGCAGAGATTGGAATTATCCAGCTGTCAGCTGAGGAATGCTGACATTTGATGGGGCTATCACCAAATGAGAAAGCGGGAGCATAGCTCTGCTGACACCTTCATTTTATTCTACCAGCTTGCAGAATTGTGAGACAATAAATTTCTGTGTTTTTTGTTTTTTTTCCTTTCTGGCCCTGTGGCTTGTGGAATCTTAGTTCCCCAACCAGGAATTGAACCCAGGCCCCAGCAGTGAGAGTGACAAGTCCTGGCCATTGGACCGCCAGGAAATTCCCAGATTTCTGTTGTTTTAAGCCACCCCAGCCTGTGGTACATTATTGCAGCAGCTCTAGAAAGCTTAACAGAATGACCATTGCCTAGATTTGATTATTTCATTAAAGGTTGTGAAATGGTGATTTTTGAATAGTATAATTTCTTCTGCGTATATTAACTGGGATTTTTTTTTAAGACAGATGAACTTTCTTCACTAAAGCTGTTTTTATTGTCTTAAGATATACTTACGCTAGAAAGTTGTAGTATATGCTGACATTTTTTTGTCTCTTAATAATCAAATTTCATGTGTTGGTTCTCTAGTAACCCTTAGTGCTGTCCAGTAAGTTTATTTCATTCCTCTTTTTCCTTTTGAATATACTATGGACTTATAAAGAAAGCTTATTTAAAGAAAATGTCATTAATAGATTATTCTGGACCTCTATACTTCTCCCAGTTGTAAATGAAATGTAGGATTGATATCTTACCCTTATGCACACCAAGAGAAATGACCTTGTTAAGATGTCTAAGAAAATACGTTTTGGTGACCCAGTGGAAGTCTATTCAAATTCTAGTAGGGTCAAAGTTGAGTTTGGTTCAGGTAAGTCTCTGAATACCAGTGTAATATTAGGTATAATTATACTATTTTTCCCAGTTTGATAAATTTGATATCTCCTTGGAACTACTACCATTTCATCTGAAACAAATCAGATACACTCTTAGAATTTCTGTCTTAAAGCCATTGCAAGGTATGAATGAGGCAGATGAGTATCAGGATAAAGAGTTGCATAGTAGCAACTGAATGAAAATTTGTATTTGACTGAAAATAAAAATCTGAGTAAGATAGCTAGTGTATTGAAGGAGAAGGATGGATTACTTAAAACTGGAAATGTCTTAAAAATTTCAATTTTATAGTTTTAGCTGTATCTCGTATCTTCTCCAGTGCAAGACCATGTCTAATTTATCCTTATATTCTCAAACACTCAGTATAATGTCTTCTCAGAGTAGATGCCTCATAAATAAGTGAATATAATTAGAATTCAGTGCAATTAAATTTCCCTGAAAGAACAATATACTTTAGACACATTTAGAGCAATGAACATCATGGGACGAGATGAAATGGATCCAAGTACCGTAAAAAGGATACATTAACTGTATACAAAATGATGTGGAAGTACATTGATAAAGATGCCTACAATATAAAACAACTTGTATAACATAGTATCCCATTATACAAAGAACAATGGTTAAGTAATATTTCAATATGAATTAAAAGAAACTTAGAGGAGTATATAGGTATATAAGGTATATAAGGAGTATATAGGTATATAGGGCTTTGTCAGTCGGGATGCAATTAAGCAAACAGAAACCATATAAAACATTTCAACATAAGGGATTTGACTTACAGAAATACAAGGTTGGAGTGCTGAAAAAGTAAGAAGGGGAAATCCAGATATCATAAAGACAGTAACTGTGGGAAGCAGCTCCCGCATCAAGGACTGAGAAATAAGATGAGGCTAAATGTTATTAGAACCTCAGAAGAGGGCTCAGCACTGTGAAGGGAGCACTTCCTGGCTTTTGCCGGTAGCTTTTGAAAAAAAGGGGGACATGGAGATGCTGTTAGGAAGGCTGAAAGACACTGGAGCCTGGAACGGAACTAACTGCACTCTGGGGTCAAGAGACGTTGCTGCCTGCCAATCTGCCTCTTGTGAGAAATGTGACAGGGAGCATCATAAAGCAGAAACCTCCCTGGTGGTCCAGTGGCTAAGGGTCTGTGCTCCTAATGCAGGGGACCCGTGTTCTATCCCTGGTCAGGGAACTAGATCTCATGAGCCCCCAGCTAAAGATCCTGCCTGCTGCAACTGAGACCTGAGCCTGCCAAATAAATGAATCAATATTGTTTAGAAAGTATCACAAAGCAGATTATGGAAAAGTAGGCTCGGAGCCTAGAGACAGGACCTTGATAACAGTCTTGTGGGGAAAAGGGAACTCAGACACTTCCTCTTGCTTTATATATACTTCTGCTTTGTTTGAATTGGCTTATGGTGATCTTCTATTGAGATATACTTCATGCGCCCCTTTAAAGTACACAGTTCAGCATTTTTTAGTATATTCAGAAAGTTGTCCAATATCACCACTATCTAATTGCAGCCTATGCTCATCGGTCCAAAAGACATCTTGTACACTTTCACTGTCAGTCTCATCCACTATACCCCGGCCCTCCCCCCGGCCCCAGGCAACAATTAGTCTACTTTCCGCCTCTCTGGATTTGCCTGTTCTGAACATTTCATATAAATGGAATCATACAATACGTGGCCTTCTTTTTTTTTTTTAATTTTTATTTTTTAAATTCTAAAATCTTTAATTCTTACATGCGTTCCCAAACATGACCCCCCCTCCCACCTCCCTCCCCACAACATCTCTCTGGGTCATCCCCATGCACCAGCCCCAAGCATGCTGCACCCTACGTCAGACATGGACTGGTGATTCAATTCTTACATGATAGTATACATGTTAGAATTCCCATTCTCCCAAATCATCCCACCCTCTCCCTCTCCCTCTGAGTCCAAAAGTCCGTTATACACATCTGTGTCTTTTTTCCTGTCTGGCATACAGGGTCGTCATTGCCATCTTCCTAAATTCCATATATATGTGTTAGTATACTGTATTGGTGTTTTTCTTTCTGGCTTACTTCACTCTGTATAATTGGCTCCAGTTTCATCCATCTCATCAGAACTGAATCAAATGCATTCTTTTTAACGGCTGAGTAATACTCCATTGTGTATATATACCACAGCTTTCTTATCCATTCATCTGCTGATGGACATCTAGGTTGTTTCCATGTCCTGGCTTACTTCTTTCACTTAGCAAAATGCTTTCAAGTTTAATCCATGTTGTAGTGCGTATCAGTACTGCATTGTTTCTTACAGCTGAATCATATTCCACTACATGGATACACTACATTTTTAAAAAAATCTTTTATCAGTTGATGGAGATTTAGGTTGTTGCTATTTTTTTGGCTATTATGAATATTGCTGCTCTGAACATTTGTGTACAAGTTTGTGAGGCCATGTGTTTTCAATTCTACTTGGTATATAGCAAGTAGTAGAGCTGCTGAGTCATATGGTAACTCTATATTTAACATTTTGAGGAACTATTTAACTTTTTTGTAGCAGTTGCACCATTTTGCATTGCTACCAGCTATGTATGAAGATGCCAATTCTGTACATCCTCTCTGAGACTTGTTATTGTCTGTCTTTTTGACCAGAGTCGAAAAGATATATGGATGAGAAATGATATATCATTGTGATTTTTTTCTGTAAAGTGAAATTATACTTTATTAATAACCCTAGCATCTTTTCATGTACTTGTTAACCATTTGTATTAACATAAATTCTTTAATGTCTCTTCTCCAGCTCTAACCTCTTACTTGTTTTTAATTGGATTATTTTGTTGTTGTTGAGTTTTAAGTGTTCTTTATATACTCTGGATATTAAACCCTTATCAGATATATGATTTGCAAGTATATTCTCCCATTCTATAGATTGTCTTTTTACTTATTTATTTATTTGATAATGTGCTTTGCTGTGCAAAGTTTTCAAGTTTTATGAAGTCTAATCTATTTTTTATTGTTGTTGCTCATATTTTTGTTATATCTCAGAATTCATTGCCTAATTCAAGGTCACAAAGATTTATATATGTTTTCTTTTAAGAGTTTTATAGTTTAACCCTTATATTTAGTTTTTAAAATCTGTTTTGAGGTTAGTTTTGCATGTGAATACCCAGTTGTCTCAGAGTCATTTGCTGAGACTCAGACTATACTTTTCTCTAATGAATTACCTTAACACCTTTGCCAAAAATCAGTACACCATAAATGTCTGTTTCTTTTTTCTAGACTCTTGTTCTATTCTGTTTTTCTACATGCCTATCCTTATGCCAGTACCACATTGTATTAATTGCTGTAGCATTGTAGTAAGTTTTGAAATTAGGAACAACATTGGTCTTATTTTTCAAGATTGTTTTGGCTATTTGCAGTGCTTTGCATTTCCATATGAATTCCAAGATCAGTTTGTTGGTTTCCACAAAAAAGGCAGCTGGGATTTTGATAAGGATTGCATAGAATACCTATGCCTTACTTTTAGCAAAAAAAAAAAAAAAAAAAAAAAAATCCATTTTGACCAGAAAGTCTATGTTTTTCAAGATGCTTGGTAGTAGACAATTCTTGTAAACTGTATTCATTTAGCTCAGAATAAAATAAAGATTTGTCTCTCTTGTAGAACATAGCACATTGATAAGTTTAAATTTATTTGGGTGAAATAAATATTTGTGTAACTTTGTGAGGACAAGGATTGGGTCTAGTTTGGTGACCACTGACTGTATCCTGAGGCTAAGCCCAGAGCCT
Organism: Ovis aries; assembly: GCF_016772045.2. NCBI lineage: Eukaryota > Metazoa > Chordata > Mammalia > Artiodactyla > Bovidae > Ovis > Ovis aries. The sequence continues at coordinate 72,813,430 of NC_056058.1, forward strand.
ACTATATAGAGGATGCTCAGAGTTGTAGAGAAATGTGTGCATCTTAGCTAAGAGGCTACGAGAAAAGCAGAAGGGTATATGGTCTTTTGGGGCCTGTCCAAGGTGATGGCCAAGGCATTAGATTATGTAAAAAGATGTCAGCTCGACCAGACACAGAAATATATGCTTTGTATTATTGCATTTATATGAAATGTTCAAAAGTCTGGGGGTGGGAAATATGAAATCACTCTAAATACACACATGGTTTCTTTTTAGGTGGATGGGAATATTCTAAAATTAGATTATGGTGATGATACAATTGTAATGTTACTATCACTCATTAAATTGTATACTTAAATGACCCATTTTAAGATGTAATTTCTGTCACAATAAAACTAAAAAAGAGAAAAGAACTCCAGCTTGAGACTGGGGTGTCAATTTCAGTTTTTCTCAGGGAAGATACTGCAGATGAGGCAGGTCAGATGGCCTGTTTTTCACCAGCAAAAAGGAAAAGTGGAAGTGGAGTGAATGAAAGGAAAAGTGGGTCCGGACAAAACAGCTGGGACTGAAGCTCCAGGAAAAGGTAATGACAGATCAAGAGCCAATATTCCTGTTGGGAGTTGGTCTGAAAAAGGGGGCCTGGGATACAAAGTGGAGAACAGACACTGGGTTGAAAGGAGACCAGGGACTGGACGCTTAATCCATCTGCCCAGCTCTCGACAGCAAAGAAACAAAGAAGGCCGTGGCTTGCTTTTCAGCAGCACTAGGGGGACCACATTAGAAACACTCCAGGGCAAGGCTGATCACCCTGGTGTGAAAAGACTACGGCAGCAGCCAGAGCAGTGTGGCCCCACGGAAACCTCCTCCTTAAGAGCCATCACTTTGCCGTTCACCCTGTCAGCCCAGCCGCAGCGATGGCTCAGAGGGGATGGAAGATGATCGATAGTGGCCCCTGACAGATTACAAGGGAAGGAGTAAATGCTCTACAAATGGCTACAGGTCATGTTGGCTGGGCTGTCAGACTCCCCACCCTGCCCTTGATCGCGATGCTGAGAGTTTGCATCCCTCATAGTCACTAAGTCTAAATCACACTCAGAGGCTTTCTGGCTTCGAGACTTTTGCTCACCCCAAGCTCAAATTCGCCCGGCCTTCAAAACCTGCTTCAATTATTGACAGAGCCAGCTCTGCTATCATCAGCTGACCTGTCTCATGTGCCAAGCAGGCAAGCATTTTCACACCAACCCAGAGAGTCAGGTCAGGACAGGTATCCCCAGTTTGTAGATTAGAATATAAACCCAGAGACAGGGATTAACTCACTGAGATCACACAGCCAGTCGGTGCAGAGGTGGGGTGTAACTCATGCTAAGGCTCATTTTCTCAGACACTGCTGTCCAGTCTTTTCAGTGTGAATCTTCAGTAGACCATCTTTGTCACTGGTCTGATGAAAGATTAATTTCCTACTTCTACAGGTGGAATAAACATGCAGCAAATTATTTCCCTCCAATTGAGTGGGTACTCACACAGAACAGCAGACAGGCCTCATAAGAATAAAATAAAGACCAGCTCTGTTGCCCCCTGCTTTACTGGCTGGAGAGTAAGGGTCCCCCTCACTCTTGCAGCAGGATCTGGGGCAGTGGTGGGATTGGGATGGGGTACAGCAGCCTGCGGCCACCAGAGGTGCTTGGCGTCTAGCTAGCATGTCCAGCCACTCCGCCAGCAACCTTAACGCTGACTGAGCAGCCTACACCTGGCAGTGCTTTGGGCTCCCCTGGGGAGAACGTCGGGGGCTTTCCCGTTTTGTAGTCAGTTGGCCTGATTTCAACCCTTGCAGGAAACAACTGAGCCTTCGGGGTCACAAAGCTCAAGAAATCCCCTCAACATTCAGATTATCATCCAAACAATCTCCTTCATGAAATTTCAATCTAACACTTGCACCTCAGTTGAAACTAGAATGCTATGATGAAAGCCTACAGGCTGTGAGCAATCTTGGAAAGACCTTGATGTCCATCACCCCATAGGATGATGGAAAGGATTAAATATAAGGCATTTTCTCTATTTTACTAGGAAGAAGGGTGGCTGAGAGGGCTGAGTGTTCCTGCCACCTTCTCGTATGTTCATACACATGCTATTTAGAAATTTTGTTCATTGAATAACTGAGTGACACTGTAGTCAGTGGAAGAGGGAAGAAAATGGAAGTATTATTTGTTTCATTTTAGTTATAATGTCTTTTTTCTGTCTAGTTCACTGTGCTGGGGAAGTTTTCCTTTCTGTTCCCTGTCCAGACACTGAATTCTTGCCACCCCCTCGAACAATGCCTTCTCAGGAGTAACCTCTGGGATATTCAAGGCCATGGGCTTGAATGATGTAGCCAGAGGCGGTGGTACAAATTAATGGTGCAGAAATAATAAATAAGAGTAGGAATTAAAAAGTCTCCAATCCCTCCCCCTCCTCTCGTCCCCTCATCCCTTTGCAAAACCATACAGGAAAGCATTGAGGCGGGAAGCCAGGTGTCGGTGCTGTGGCTGGAAAGTGACTGATGTTATCATTAGGTCTGAGAGTCCTGTGTCCTTGCTCTCCAGCTGTTTCCTAATGACACTTGTTTCCCTTGATTTCTTCTCCCTTTCATAAGAAAGCTCAGTCCAGAGTGATTTGCATGGAGGATTTTTTTAAAATTATAACTGATATTTGTGTTTTTTGAAATGAAAGTTTCTTCATATAGTATGCCACGTTATAACTGACTTACATTTATGAGAAGTACTTACGTTTATGAGAAGGTTCTGTAGACAGAACCTTTCAAGCCTTTTTGGAAAACAGTTGCATTATACCTTTAGACCACACGAGGGCAGTAGTGTCACATGTAAAAGATGCCTGCCTTCTTTCTGAACAGATGGCACATTTGTTAGATTTCATTGGATATATTTTTCCTTTATTGAAGCACAGGGGAATTTCACATTTGCAGGTAGAACAGGGGAAAGATAGTTAAAATTTTATACCATATTTTTATCTCTTTGTTTATGCTGATAAAGGTAGCAAAGGAGTTGATTTATCCCCCTTTTTTGCTGTTTTGAGGGATTGTTGTGCTAACAAGCTGGGGTGAGTGCTCATTACCACTGTGACCCTGGCAGAAGATGTTCTGTTGATTTTGCATTTAATTGGAAATGTCACAAGGATAATACATAAACCCATCCTTCCTCCCAACCCTCAATACCCTTAGATAGGACTTAAATCCTGCTGTTGCTATCAGAAAATTTTTGCATTTAATCTTTCTCCACATCTATTAAGTAGGCAGAATCCAGCCAGCTTTCTCTGAAGATGGAACCGTGTGACCTTCCTTAACCCCATGATCATAGAAACTCTGAAGTGTCACTTTCACAGATAGATCTAGTCCTGCTGGGTTCCAGTGTCCCCAGGCCCCTTTGTTTGCAGGAGGTCTTAACTCAGAGCTAATCAGCTGACTCTTCCTAAGGCAGGACAGTGCAGAGGCTGCAATGGCAGACAGTTCTAGACCTATCCTATAAGCATATTTGGTTTGTCAGGGTGTATAGGCCCATGCTGTGTTTAACATTTTTTGAAAAATTAGTTGCCAGCACTTTGATTCCTGGGTCGGGAAGATCCCCTGGAGGAGGAAATGGCAACCCCACTCCAGTGTGCTTGCCTGGAGAATCCCATGGGCAGAGGAGACTGGCAGGCTACAGTCCCTGGGGTTGCAGAGAGTTGGACATGACTGAAGTGACTTACCATGCACAGACCTTCTTTGTGGCTGTATGTAGTCACTACATACCCAGGTGTCGCCTTTTGCTTACGTGACACTGAGGGAGGTGCAAAATGAAATCACTCTGTACTGTTTTTGTTTCAGTAAAAAGGAAGATGAGCATTTAATACCCGTGCCTGTCTCAAAGTAGAAAAATGACAGATATAGTGAAGGTGCCACACGTCTCAGGAAAAATGGATCTGAACGTGGACCCCCTGCTTCAGGCAGCACTTAGAGAAACTGCCCGCGCTTTGGATTTCATACCTGGGAGAGCCTCACACTGGGCACCTGGCCACATCTTAGTTCCCCAACCAGGGATTATGCCCCAGTCAATGGGAGCATAATCCTAATCACTAGACCACCAGGGAATTCCCAGGAGAGCTCTGTTTTGGAAGGTAGGCAGACCTGAAGTTAACCTTGGGTAGAATACCGCACTCTGATTTTTTTTTTTTTTAAGTCCCTTTGGTGAAAATGGAGAGAATCTCATTTAGTTCTCACTACAGCCCTGCGAGGCAGGCACTAACCTTATCAGGGTGCGCTGCCTGGGACGCGCCCAGGAAGCCGCACCTCCTGGCTCCTGCTTGGTTTCCTCTTGGGAGCAGCGGGGTTTGCAGGCCAGTGATACGGGGAGCCTGCTAACTAGCACTCCAGCAGGTTGCAGATTGCCTGCCTCCTAACTATCACTCTAGCAGGGTGCTCGATGGGGTACCTGACGACGCTGGGGTAAGAAAGGGTTAAAGGAGGCGCAGAGCGGGAGAGGAAAGCCTTGGGCTGGGGCTCGACCTGGACTGGCTCACGCCTGTTCCGGAGCCTGGAGGTGGCAGCTGAACTCCGCGCAGCTCTGAGAGGCTAGAGGGACAGACAGAAAATCCATGCTCACTCTGCAGAGACATCGGCAAAACGCCCAAAGCAAACAGCAGAGGAAGTTTGCTTTAGTGGAGACAAACTCACAACTTTGCTCTTTCAGAGCTTCTGTTTACAAGTCAAAGCTGAGGCTCAGGCGGGTTTCCGTGCACTCTCTCACCTCCAGAGATGCTGCCCGCAGTCCTTTCGCGGCAAAGGGCTGGGATGACCCTGCGGGGGCAGTTCTGATGGAGAACCCTCTCGACCCCTTGGGGCCCCCCCGGCTGCCTACCCCAGACCAGCCAGGGTCTAATTTGAGAGGGGGTGGGGGGAACGCCCTTAGAACTGGTGACTTCTAGAGCTGAGCATCACCTGTAGGAGGTAGTGTGAGGTGAGGCTACATCCAACAGGAAACGGACAGGTGTTGCTCTTAGGTAACTGCAGCCGGAACAAATGCTGGACCACGCTGCTCAAAGAATAGAAACCACCCGAGACATACCTAAGGGATGGTGTTGGCACTGTCAGCTGAAAGGTGTCCAACGATATAACTGGATTGAGTGTATCTCTTAGCTGGAAATAAAATAGCTATAATAGTAGGCTGTCTGGAATAAAAATATGTTGGCTAAAGGTGGACTTTAGTGAATTTTTACGAGCAATAGCACAGATCTACTGTAACACTGTCAAAGAAGGCAATGGCACCCCACTCCAGTACTCTTGCCTGGAAAATCCCGTGGACGGAGGAGCCTAGTGGTCTACAGTCCATGGGGTCGCTAAGAGTTGGACACGACTGAGCGACTTCACTTTCACTTTTCACTTTCATGCATTGGAGAAGGAAATGGCAACCCACTCCAGTGTTCTTGCCTGGAGTATCCCAGGGACAGGGGAGCCTTGGTGGGCTGCCTTCTATGGGGTCACACAGAATCGGACATGACTGAAGCGACTTAGCAGCAGCAGCAGCAGCAATGTAACACTGTATTCCAATAAAACCTTTCCTGTGAGGGGAAGTGGGACACAGGTGATGCTCCCAGCTGAGCAGCAGGGAAGTGGAGATGCAAAAAGTACCAGAAGGAACCATGGAGACTGGCTTCTTGTCCTTGAAGTGTTGAAGGGAAAAGATCTCAGTGATGGTTTAATACCGTGGTCCAGCCCAGTGGTTCTGGAGGAAGCTACACTGGTTGTGAATCATGGCTGAGATGCTTTTTGAGTGGAAGTTTGGGCAAGTCACATTCCTTCTTCAAGCTTTTGTTTCCAGGGTCTGGAAAGGGGATGGAGTCCCTAAAGCCAAGGTGACAGGGTGGTAAATGACAGTCTTGGCATTCAGAAGGAAATTTCTGATTTGAGAGCTCTGGCACTTCCAAGGCATACACTACCTTTGAGTTAAGTACAGAGCCCACCTCCCCACCCCACTCTCCTCTCTAAATTCCCTCCCGATTTAGATGTTGAGCTCTGAGACCCAGCACGTTTGATCTCTAATGTTATGATTCTTCAGTTCAGGAACCTCCCACTATCTGACCATTCAGGCTTTCCAGCTCCTTTGTAATCTGATCTTCATTTTCTCAAATAGAATCTTCGACTGTGTTCAACATAATTCCTGGTCAATCTTGGCTCTTCTTCATTCCCATTTCTGTGGCCAGCCCACTTTCTGTAATAACCTTTCTTCTTCTGAGATGGTTGGTGTGGGTGTGGGTCTCTGCCCCTGCATTTCTTTACACTATTTTCTTAGGGTGTGCCCTGCGGACCTCAGAGGACAAATACATTTGGGAAATGTTTGCTTGTTTAGGTGGAGTTTTGTGCTAATGTGCATTATAAATCTCTCAAAGAATGCTATTGCATGTAGAGTTTCTCAAGTTATTTGGAACTAGGAATTAAAAACTCTTCCCCCCTCCCTCCCTTCCTCTCCCTTTCCTTTCTTCCTCTTTTTCCTATTTTCTTTTAACATTTCATGGGGCTAGAATACCACGGTCCATGTTTTGGAGGCTTCAGGGTCCACTGGTTGAGGTTATCATGTTCCTACATGGAGGTGGAGAGGTAGCCTAAGGCCAGAGTCTGGGACCAACTCTATTCCCAGGCAGAATGTAATGAGGGCATCTAAATTAGCCCTGCTGTTGCTTTTCTGGAAACTCATGTTTTATCTCTAGATCTGTACTCTTACCATCTTATCTGGTGATTAAGTCCTTGTCTTATAAGACGTTCCAGTAAGGGAACCCCTACTTTGATCCTGTGTTCGTTATCCCCATTCCTTTGACCTTATTTGTCACCTAAGGTCTAGCATCCAAGTCTGCCCTCAAATTTGACTCTGTATGGCTAGACTGCCCCCATGACACTGGCTTATGTCTCCACCTTGTCTTTCAATTTGCCTTCTCCCTGTGAGCCCACCAGATATCCCAGTCTTCCTTCTTGGTCCTGTGACTCTCTGATCCATCCTCGCTCTTGGTCAAGTGTTTGGTATGATTTACTTGTTGAAGACTTCAGGCTCTGGACTCAGATAAACTGAGTTCTAATTTCAGCTCCACCCTAAGAATTTCAAACCCTTGGGTAAGTAATTCAACCTTGGGCTCCAATTTTCTCACCTGTAAAGCAGAGGTAACCCCCTCATATAGTCCCACAAAGGGGTAAATGAGACAGTGCACGTGAAGTGGTTCTCGTACTACCTGTTACAGAGTGAGGGAGAAGGAACTCTCAGCTACCCTATCATCAAAGTCCCAAGAAGCCCTCGGGACTAGGATGATAGAATTTAGCCCAACTTAGCCCACCAGGCTTTCCTGGTGGCTCAGATGGTAAAGAATCTTCCTGTAATGCAACCGACCAGTTTTTGATCCCTGGATCTGGAAGACCCTTATAGTAGGAAAATGCAACCCCTCCAGTATTTTTGCCTGAAGAATTCCGTGAACGGAGGAGTGTCACAAAGAGTGACTAACAGACAACTGAGTGACTAACCCTTGCACTGTACTTTTCCCTTTATCACACCCTAGGCTGTCTCTCGAAGAAGGCAATGGCACCCCACTCCAGTACTCTTGCCTGGAAAATCCCATGGGCGGAGGAGCCTGGTAGGCTGCAGTCCCTGGGGTCGCTAAGAGTCAGACACGACTGAGCAACTTCCCTTTCACTTTTCAGTTTCATGCATTGGAGAAGGAAATGGCAACCTGCTCCATTGTTCTTGCCTGGAGAATCCCAGGGATAGGGGAGCCTGGTGGGCTGCCGTCTATGGGGTCGCACAGAGTCGGACATGACTGAAGCAACTTAGCAGGCTGTCTCTGGCTCTAAATACTTTCTAGTTAGTATCTTGCTTGATTTTGCTGTTGCTTAGTTATCGCTCCCCAAACTAAATTTGGGCTTAATTAAACAAGACATGGATAATTTCAGAGGTACCATAAATAAAATAATAGCCTGGCTCCTCCCAGACTTGTCACCGGACTAAGTCTTTCCTGATAGTTCTTTTTACTTTGTTTTGATGTTGTATCTGACATTGTTCATTACAGGGAAGTCGTGCCCTTGGCCCTTACTGAGCGAGAGTGACCCCAGTGTGTGAGACTGTGTATAAAGCTGTTTCTATTAAGTCTCTCTTGGAGGGTGGGGGCCATCAAAAAGCTCTCTTTGTTTTTCTAAGGGCTGGAGAGGTGGCAAAATAGCCACCTACCGTGTGACTTCTTGCAAAATACACTCCATTTTCCAGAGCTAACCTTCTCTGCCTCTCCTTGTCAGCTCTTCAAGGACTTGAGCTGGGTTTAGTTCATTCTTTCATCCTTAGCCTCCACTGTGTGTGCATGTCTGCTCAGTGGAGTCCAGCTCTTTGAGACTCCATGGACTGTAGCCTGCCAGGCATCTCTGTCCATGAAATTCTCCAGGCAAGAATACTGGAGGGGGTTGCCATTTCCTGCTCCAGGGGATCTTCCCCACCCAGGGAGTGAGCCCAGGTCTCCTGCATTGCAGGCAGATTCTTTACCGCTGAGTCATCTGGGAAGCCCCAGTCTCTACCTAAGCCTGGTGCAAAATAGTATTATTAGAATAAATGATTTACCTTTTTTTTCCCTCAAGTTTAATTAAACTGCCCTCTAGTATCAAATTTGAATCCCAGTTCTCCACCTTTCAGGTAGAAAGCTGCAGACTGGAGAGGATGGATCTCAGGGCTAAATCTCACCCTTCTCCCCCGTCGCCTCCCCACATTGGGTGATTGACATCTGGGGATAGAGCATATTGACATCTCTGAAGCTGCTGAACAAAATAAAAACTTTGTGCGGGAGGGAACATGATCCTCCATCTATTAATGCGGCAGCAGACAAAGTCTCTGGAAGCAGATGTCTTATGCTGCAATTCCACTTGATGGCACTGGAGCCTTAAATATCATCCCAAGTCCAGTCTCTCACACTCTAAATCCTATTATCTAGGTTAGCTCATCTGTATTCAAAAGATCAATGTTGCATTATTACAAAGATCCTTTCAAGTGTAAAAAGGATGGCACTTCATTACAGAAAGTAAAAGAAACTAATCAAACTTTCTTGGTGAAATCATTGACTTTTTTAAGTAAAGGGCAAATTTAAGAATTTGAAAGTCCGAGATGGGAGAGAAATCGGGGGTTTGGGCTCAGGACGGCATGCATCTGGTTGCAGTGCGTGGGTCTTGGATAACCTAAAGAAGAAAGAGGCTTTCTTGAAAGAGTCTCAGTGCTTGCAGCTGTTCTCGTTCCTTCTGTCATTGCTTGGTTGTGTGTCTTGGAAGAAATGAGCCGCTTGTGCAAAGACTCAAAGAGACAGTCCACAATGCGTAGTATACAGGTGGCATGTGTATTGACCGGGTTAATAGAAATTGTGAGAAAGCCATAAGTGAAAGTGAAAGAAAGTGAAAGAAAATGAAAGTGAAGTCACTTAGTCGTGTCTGACTCTTTGTGACCCCATGGACTGTAGCCTACCAGGCTCCTCCATCTGTGGAATTTTCCAGGCAAGAATACTGGAGTGGGTTGCCATTTCCTTCTCCAGGGGATCTTCCTGACCATTATTGTTTAGTCGCCATCTTAACTCTTCTTTCAACAGAACAGTTTCTGTTTCTTATCATCCATCACCAGTTGGGTTCTGTGGCTTGCGTGTTAACAGGCAGGGTGTTTAGTAGGAAGAGCCTTTCGAATCTGTGGACGGAGGGGAAGGATGCAGGAGAGGGTGGGTGGAGAAGTCCATGCATGAGCATGCCCAAGGGATGAGGGAGGAGGAGAGAGCCTGCCTGATAGTGCTATTGTAAGTAAACTACCCTGGAAAAAAGTGCTTGGGTTTAAGCAAGCCATTGGTCTTCGGTTGAGGCAATCCCAACAGGAAGAGATTAGCTGAGGGCTGTCTGCTGGCAGCACACCCAGTAGCCCGAGTTAAATTCCCTTTCTTTCTGGAAGCAGGGTCCCAGCAGCAGGTCACAGTGTCTTACCACTCTTAAGAGCTTAGAAGAAAACATTCACCAGGCCCAAGAGAGATACTGTGACTTAAGGGTGATGAATAAGGAACAGTCCTTGCCCTCAAGGTAGATTTCTGATCAGCCTCTTCTTGCCAGGATCTGTTGACTGTTACGATATGCCAGAAATGGTTCCAAACACTCTACTTGTGTTCCCTAATTAAATCACTGAGCCGTATGAGATAGCTAGAGCTCTTATCCTCATCATAGATGAGGAAACTGAGGCAGGCAGAGTAAGCGCCTCTGCAGGCTTTTCTCAGATGCCCTATGGCCTGCCATTACGCTGGCTCCCAAATGGTGCCATTTCTATGAGATCAAAGCAATTATTCATCTTGTTATAACTCGTGTCTGAGCTAACCATAATATTTGCTTACAGAAAGACATTTAGGGTGGCTATTGCCTTAGAGCTACACTTCCCATTAATGGTAGCTACTAGTCACATGAGTCTTTTGACCATTTGAAATGCAGAAAGTCTGAACTGAGATGCTATTCAGTGTGAGATGGGCTTTCCTGGTGGATCCAAAGGTGAAGAATCTGCCTGCAATCCAGAAGACATGGGTTTGATCCCTGGGTCAGGAAGATCCCCTGGAGAAGGGAAGGGCTACCCACACCTGTATTCTTGCCTGGAGAATTCCACTGACAGAGGAGCCTGGCAAGCTACAGTCCATGGGGTTGCAGAGTTGGACACAACTGAGCAACTAACACTTTCACACTTTCAGTGTGAGATACATACTGCATTTCAAAGATTTACATGGAAAAAGAATGTGAAAAATCTCATGAAACATTTTATATTGATTGCATGTTGAAGTTATAATATTTTAGATATGTTGTGTTAAAAATAGTTTAAAAATGAAATTCCACCTTTAATGTGGCTGCTCGAGAATTTTAAAATTACATAGTGGCTTATATTTGTGTCTTGTCTTTTATTTGTTTTAATTTATTTTATTGAAGTATAGTTGATTAGTTGATTTACAATGTTGTATTTCTGATGTAGCAGAGTGATTCAATTATACGTATATATACACATATATATGCATTCTTTTTCATATTATTTTCCATTATGGCTCATCATGGGATATTGACTATAGTTCCCTGTGCTGTACAGTAGAACCTTGTTGTTTGTCCCTTTTTATTTCTATCTATTGAGCAGAGTTGCCTTACAGTATCTGAGATGTTTCTGATGGGGATGCGTTTTGCTGTCAGACAAAATCCTATTTAGTTTGGTACCGGATTCACGTTCTTTTGATATGCTTCATTTCATTTGTATTTATTAATAGGGATTCTATGCACCAAATAGCCACCACTTGCTGGTTATTTAGTGATTGTTGAAAACTAGTTAGAGGCAGCCTGAGTGAGATGAATTAAAGTTCTATTGTTGTAGGGGACCAAGGTCATCAACCTGAAATTAATCAACGGATTTCAAATCACCTGGAAGGGATATTTTACCCTCAGCTTTACAGTTTCAGCATGTAAATTGCTGTTTAGAGGAGAGCCTGTAAAATCAATCCAGCCTTTCTCCCTTCAGAAATTAAAAGCCATTTATTTTTATTTTTGGCAAATCCTAGAAAGCACGTGTTCCTCCAGCTCCTTTGTACTGACACCACCCACGTTGCATGTTTCCAGGACTTCAAGTAGAGAGGTGGGCCATTCGGTTGTCTTGGGGTCCCGCAGTATTTTGAGGAGACCCTTCTGATCCCTATCGGGGAACCCATCTGTCCCCACCTGATACATTTCACTTCAAATGAGTCAGAAACCCCAAAGCTGAACTTGGCCAAAGTAGCACATGCCGTGTGGACTCCAACCAAAGCTGTATAAATCTTCCCCGGATCACGCCAAACTTGGCCCCCACACCGGGCACAGATTTTCCAATCTGGTCCCGGAGTTTGCCAGAAGGCTGGAGGACCACAGGGATGTGTGGGATGCATCTGGCTTCTATCCCAACTTCTGTGGTTAGTGAAGCTTGTCTGAGCTGGGATTGGATATAAACACAGCTTGTGGACTCGAAAAATATTGTGTCACCTTGAAGGGTCGTTTGGTCCAAGCCCCTGCTGAAAATACTGCTACAAATAACTGTGTATCATCCCATGCAAACTTTTCATGTACCCTGTGACCCGAAGAATGAAGAAAGATCCAGATATGATTTTTAAATATGTACTAATACATAAAGCATTCTAACTGATAGTTTTCTCAGTACTTTTTAATATCAATACTTTGATGATAAGCCTAATTTGGGCTTCCAAGTGGACTTTACATCTTTCTGAAGGAGAGCTTGCCTTATTTTGTAGACTGACTCTTGAATATGGCAACGGCATGTTTGGTTTATCTGATTTCTAGGGAAGATTTTTTTTTTTTTTTGGTCATTGTTGTTTTAAATGGAGAGACCCAATAATAATTTGGGCTTCCCTGGTGGCTCAGACAGTAAAGCATGTGCTTGCAATGCAGAAGACCTGGGTTTGATCCCTGGATTAGGAAGATTCCCTGGAAAAGGGAAGGACTACCCACTCTAGTATTCTTGCTTGGTCTGGTGGGCTACGGTTCATGAGGTTGCAAAGAGTTCTGACATGATTGGGCCTCTATCAATTTCATTTTCTTTTCAATAATGATTAGCTTTGTATTGTTTGCTCTCCTTGGATCAATACAATTTATTTTCTAGTTTTCACTGAGGTGACGCTATGCTATACGGCATTTGTTTGAATTGTGATGTAACCTATGTTTGAGGGAAGAAATCTGGAAAGGTGGCTAGCAATTTTGTCCTAAACTCTACCTTGGAGCACCCATATAACTGCACCTCTATATTAAGAGAGGTATTTCATTCTCAATCTATTCTCCTTTCTGCTTTTTCTAACACAAGAATTGAGTCACCCATTTGGTGATCAAATGAGAAGATTATTGGACACCAAGAAACAGGTATGGGTGGAGCTTCTAAGGAACACAGAGTAAAGTCACTGCTTTCTGTGGGAAGGAATCTTCAACCTGCCCAGGCAAGCGGCCAGCTGGGTAAGAGTTTTGGATTTATTAGCTGTGCATTTGGGCAGTTTGCTTAACCTCTCTGTGCCTCAATTTCTCAATGTGTGAAATAGAGGTAAGACCTTATCTTAGAGTTTTGTGTGGCACCAATAAGAGAATACTCTAAAATGACTAGTGCAGTTTCTGAATTATAGTGAGTCATCAGACTTCCCTGATGGCTCAGACGATAAAGCGTCTGCCTACGATGCAGGAGACCCGGGTTCAATTCCTGGGTGGGGAAGATCCCCTGGAGAAGGAAATGGCAACCCATTCCAGTACTCTCGCCTGGAAAATCCCATGGAAGGAGGAGCCTGGTGGGCTACAGTCCATGGAGTCACAAAGAGTCAGACACAACTGAGCAACTTCCCTTATCAGATGTAGTGAAGTAGTTATCTAATGTAGGTGAAAGAGTTGAAGTGAAGGATCGTTTCTTCCAGTCTTATAGTGTTTCCATAAAGTGGTTTGCTTAAATACTAGACAAGGTTCCTTACAATATTTGCCATTCACTTTTGCATATATCTTACAAATAGAATACATGTATGATTTTGAATAAATTTGTCTTGTTTAAGCTTAGAGTAAGTTGGAGTCAAGGCCGTGGAATTTTATTACCTCGTAAGTCAGTATTTTCAAAGAGACGGGATTGAGAATACCTAAGCAACTTTTGGGCTTCCCTGGTGGTTCAGTGGTAAAGAATACACTTGCTAATGAAGGAGACATCAGTTCCATCCCTGTGTCGAGAAGATCCCCTGGAGAACGAGATGACAACCCACTCCAGTATTCTTCCCTAGGAAATTCCGTAAACAGAAGAGTCTGGAGGGCTACAGTCCATGGGGTTGCAAAAGAATCGAACATGATTTAGCAACTAACCAACAACAGAAGCTACTTTTAGCTCACACAGATACCTACAAGTTTAGTTGTCACCTCTCTGAAACACATAGTATGAACACAGCCACCTGGTTATACTTCTAGTCTTTTATCTATTATTGAAGTGTAGTTGCTGTACAATATTATGTAAGTTACAGGTGTATAATATTGTGATTCACAGTTTTTAAAGGTGAATTTTTATACTCCATGTATAGCCATAAAAATATTGGCTATATTCCCTGTGTTGTAACAATATATATTTTAGCTTATTTTATATATAATAGTTTGTCCTTAATCCTTTTCACCTTTATTATCCTCTGCTCTCTTCCCTCTCTCCACTGGTGACCACTAATTTACCTTTTGTATCAGTGAGTCTGCTTCTCTATTACATTCACTAATCTGTTATATTTTTTTAGCTTCTACGTACAAGTGACATCATGTAGTATTTGCTTTCTCTGTCTGACTTATTTCACAGCATAAGTCCATCCATGTTGCTGCAAATGGCAACATTTCATTGTTTTTTTATGGCCACTATATATGTTTACACTACATCTTCTTTCTCCATTCATCTGTTGATAGACACTTGGATTGCTTCCATATCTTGACAATTTAAATAATGCTGCTGGGAACATTGGGGCACATCTGTCTTTTTGAATTAATGTTTCTGTTCCCTTTTTTTTTTTGATATATACCCAGGGGTAGAATTGCTAGGTAATATGATAGTTCTCTTTTTAGTTTTTTGAGAAACTTCCATACTGTTTTCCACAGTGGATGCACCAGTTTACATTTCTACCACTATATCCTTGCCAGCATTTGTTATTTGTATTCTTTTTGATGATAACCATTCTGCCAGGTGTGAGGTCACAGTTCTTTGTGGTTTTGATTTGCATTTCCCTGATAATTAGGGATGTTGAGTATTTTTCATGTGCCAGTTGGCTATTCACATTTCGTCTATGGAAAAATGTCTATTCAGTTGAACATTATCCATAGAAAGTTGTTTCCAATATCACAGTAATGCAGTTTTCATTCTTGTACCATGCTGATTATTGGAATGTTCTTTCTAGGAGCCTGATTTTTGCTCCTTCCCTGTATCATCTGATCTTGGTCCTAGGTCTGTCCTTCAGAGACTAAAACACTTCTCTAGTTCACATGCCAGAGTTTCAAATATTTGAAGATGGTTATTATCCATTTCTAAAGTGTTCCTTTCCAGGCTAAATATACGTTATTCTTTTAATCATTCCTCATGTAGCAGGAAGTGACCTGGAGACAAGGAACCTCAAGTTTTGTTCTCGATTGTTATATAACAAACTCAGTGGTTAGAATCACTTTTTATTATACTAATACTTACTTAAGATATAATATATACAATGGTGATTATGCTTTTGTTATATCTCATGAATCTGTAGGTTCACTGAACCCACTTGGCTGGTTCTTGTTTGGATCTCTCACGTAGTTACAGTCAGATTGTGAGTAGGGCTGGTTTGACTTGGGCCCGCTGTCCTAAATTCCTTCATCAGAGTCTGGTTCTGGTATGGGCCAGAAGTTGATTGGCTTGCTCCTAGAATATCTTGAGATTGGCTGAGCTTTTGTCTTTCCACAAGACCGTTCCCTTTGCTTGGGCTTCCTCCCAGCATGGTGGCCTCTGGTTAGATGGCCATTTTACATAGTGGTTCCGTGATCCAGGATGGAAGAAGCAAAGGCTGCCGAGTTTCTTAAAGTCTGGGCCTAGGAACTGTTAGAGAGTCAGCTACATTCTATTGATCATAGAAGTCACAGAGCCAACTCAGATGAGAGGGGACATAGGTGTTACCTCTCCATGGGACGAGCATCAAAAAAATTTATGGTCATCTGCTCCTCCATTCTCAGCTCTCCTTATGCTGATATCTAATGTTACTTCTTAAAATGTAGCTACAGTGTTCAAAACAGGACATCATAGCCTAGCATGCTATTGGAGAGGCCATGAGATTTTCTTTTTTCATTAAAAAAAAAATTTAACTTATTTACTTTTGACTGCTCTGGGTCTTTGTTGCTCCTCGGGCTTTTTCTCTAGCTGCAGTGAGTTGAGGCTACTCCAGTCACGGTGCACGAGGTTCTCATTGCTGCGGCTTCTCTCGTTGCGGAGCCTGGGCTCTAGGGCACATAGGCTTTCAGGAGCTGTGGCACATGGGCTCAGTAGTTGCAGCTCTTGGGCTCTAGAGCACAGGCTCAATAGCTGTGGTGCATGGGTTTAGTTGCTGCATGGCATGCGGGATCTTCCTGGACCAGGGATTGAACCCATGTCTCCTGCACTGGCAGGTGGATTCTTTATCACTGAGCCACATGGGAAGTCCATCATCTGTTGTTGTTGTTGTTTTTTGATGTGGACCTTTTTTAAAGTCTTTTTAAAATTTTGTTACAGTATCGCTTCTGTTTTATGTGTTCATTTTTTGGATGTGAAGGCGTGTGGGATCTTAGCTTCCTGACCAGGGCTCAAACCCATGCTCGCTGCATTGGATGGGGAAGTCTTAACCACTAGACCACCAGATGAGACCCTCTTTTTCATCTTTTATCTTTTCTCTTTAATTCAGAATTTCCTAATAGCTTTCCCAATAGCTATCACCCACTGCGAGTTCCTAATAAGCTTGTCATTCTCTGGATCCTTCAAATCTTTATTTCACAAACTGTTATCAGGTCTCATATTTGCATAAATTCCTTTTTGATTCAAAAGGCAGCATTTGGTTGTTGTTAATGAAAATTTCATCTTGTTGGATTGAGCTGCTTATTATTTCACCTCTAGAATGTCTGAAGAATGTATTCATAGTTCAGATGGAATTTGTGTCCTGGCTTACTCTTGCCAATTCTGCAGCTGTGGATAAGTTCCTACCACACAAATCTGGCTGTTGTTCCCACTACATAAGACTCCTCAGAGCCAAGAGCTTGCCTTCAGGAGAAAGTATGATTTTTATACATACTGAACTACAAGGATTTTCATATCCATCTCCTGACTACACTCTCGTTCTCATTTTTCCTGTTTTTTTTTTTAAGCAAAAGAGTATTTTATCTATTTCTTTCAGAGTTCTTTCTTTTAAATGTGCTTATATTTAATTGAAAGATAATTGCTTTACAATATTGTGTTGGTTCCTGCCATACATCAACATGAATCAGCCGTAGGTATTCCTATGTCCCCTCCTTCTTGAACTTCCCTCCCACTTCCCACCGCATCCCAACCCTCTAGGTTGTCACAGAGCCCCGGTTTGAGTTCCCTTTAATTCCTATTGGCTATCTATTTTAGATACGGTAGTGAATGTGTTTCCATGTTACTCTCTCCATTTGTCCCACCCTCTCCTTCCTCCCCCCTCCTCCATGTCCATGAGTCTGTTTCATTCTCACTTTTCTTTGATGGGCAACAGCATATTTCTGTTGGAGGAGATCATGAGAAAATATGACCACCAGTTGATCCACAAGCTGGACCTGGAAAATTGAAGGCTCCTCAACTGTCCCTCCTGTTCTTGAAATGCATTTTCTGTCCATCATTCCAACATTAAGAACTGTCTCAGGGACATGGCCTTGAGAGAATCAGGTGTTGGTATGTGTGGTATATGTGACCAAACCCAATTAGGGCCTCTATAGAAATTTTTAAGGTTCTGGTGAGCTTGTATGGGGATCTACTCAATCTTGCAGCTGCCCAAAATGAGCTTCATAAGTAAGTTCTCTTGATTACTAAATTGGCCACCTGCCAATCTGAAGTGGTCCATCTCTTTCCTCCATGTCTCCTTGCCTTCCATATATGGGGATCAGTTTCAGATTTTATCCGGGAAAATAGTGAGTTTGTGAATCAACAATTTTCTTTTATAGTTTTCTGATTGTTTATTGGTATATTGGAACACAACTTTTAAAGAAATTGATCTTATGTCTAGCAAGTTTCTGATTTTTTAAATTTGTTCTAATAGTTTTTTGATAGAATAATTTGGGTTTTCTATGTTTACAATGTCATTGCTTAGGAATAATAACAGTGACTTTTCCTTTCCAATGTTACACATTTTATTTCTTACTGAGTTGTCTGCCCTCTGGTTCAATGTTGAAAAGATGTAGTGGTGGGACAGCCTTGGCTTGTTTCTGACTTGAAAGGAAACACTTCTGAGTTTTTCATCATTAGCTATTCTGTTTGCTGTAGGTTGTTGTTTGAAGATACTATTTATCAGATTAAGGTAGTGTCTTTCCCTTTTCTTAGTTTGCTACTTTATTTTTAATGTCTGAATGGATATTGAACCTTAGAAGGTCCTTTTTCCACATAAACAGATGGTCATAATCTTCTTTCCTTTAATTGTTTGAATTAATTGCTAACTTGCAATGGTAGGGTGTCTATAGTTAAATCCACCTTTCATTCCTTTTAATTGCTGAGTGGCATATCCTTTATATTATCCACTCACTTGTTGATGGACATTTGGGTTGTTTGCAGTGCTTGGCTATTAAAAATAAGTTGTTATGAAGGTTCATATACAAATCTTTGTATGGACATACATTTTCATTTTTCTTGGGTGAACACCTAGGAGTAGAATGGCTGGATTATATTGTAGGTCAATATTTACTTTAAAACTTGCCAAGTTATTTTCTAAGATGAATATACTATTTTACATTTTTATCAGCAGTCCATGGGCATTTCAGTTGCTCTATATCCTTGCCTTTACATCTTGATATGATTATTTTTGAAATGCATCTATTCTGTTTGTCATGATAGCTCATTATGATTTTTAATTGGCATTTCCCTAATGACTGATGAGTTTTCCTTTTCATGAGCTTCTCAGCTATTTGTACGTATTTTTTATGATGTGTATGTTCAAAGTTTTGTCCTATTATATATATATATATATGCATATATTTAAAGTTTTTTTTTTTTTGGTTGTGCAGTATGTGGGATCCTTAGTTGCAGCATGTGGGATTTAGTTCCCTGACCAGGGGTTGAACCCAGGCCCCCTGCATTGGGAGCATGAAGCCTTAGTCACTGAACCAAGGAAGTCCTTAGATTGTTTTCATATTAATGAGTTAGAGTGTTTTTTATGTATATTCTGGTTACAAGTTCTTTATCTCATATATGTTTTTGGAATATTTTCTTCTAGTCTGTAACTTGCTTTTTTATTTTCTAAAATGCTATCTTTTAAAAATCAAAATCATTTAATTTTGAAGTCCAGTTTATAAGTTTTAAAAATGACTTGTCTTATGCATTCTATCTATCTAAAAACTATTATTGACCTCAAGGTTGGAAAGATTTTCTCTTGTTTTCTTCTAGAAGCTTTATAATTTTGTTTTATATCAAATGTATATGATCCACTTTGAATTAATATTTTTATGCGGTATAGTGTAGAGGGTTAATGTTATTGGATTTAGTTTGCCAACTTTTTTCAAAAATTATTTTTATATTTATAGTCTGGTGAGTTGGCTGTATTTTTTTCCTTTCTCAACTATTCTTCATCTGTTTTGAGATAAGGTTGTTTTTGTCTCATAGAAGAATTGGAGAGTTGGCTGCTTTTTTCTATTTTCTACAACAGTTTATATGAGATTAAGATTATTTCCTAAAATGGGGGAAATTCGCTGTTTCAGTAGTCTTGGCTTGCTGGTTCTGTGTGTATGTATAAATGTTGATTTAATTTTAATTTTAGAAAATAATTTTGTGTATTTATTTTTGGCTGTGCCGGGTCTCTGTTGCTGCATGGGCTTTTTCTCTGGTTGCAGCGAGAGGGGCCTACTCTCCCTGTGGTGGGCAGGCCTCTCACTGCTGCTGTTTCTCCTGCTGTGGAGCACAGGCTCTAGGGTGCAGGGGTTTCAGTAGCTGCGGCACATGGACTCACAGTTGCAGTTCCCAGGCTCTGCAGCACAGGCTCAGCTGGCATGTGGGATCTGCCCGGATCAGGGATTGAACCTGTGTCTCCTACATTGGCAGGTGGATTCTTCACCACTGAGCCACCAAGGGAGCCCTGATTTTAATTTTTATCTATTTTTCTAAACTTGTATTGAAGTATAGTTGCTTTACAATGCTGTGTTAGTTTCTGCTCTACTGCAAAGTGCATCAGCTATGCGTATACATATATCCCCTCTCTTTTGGATTTCCTTCCCATTTAGGTCACCACAGAGCACTGAATAGAGTTCCCTGTGCTAGAGAGCAGGTTCTCATTAGTTATCTAGTTTATATATAGTATAAATAATGTATATATGTCAATGCCAATCTCCCAATTCATTTTATCCCCTTGGTATCCGTATATTTGTTCTCTACATCTAGGTGATTTAATTTTTAAAATGCTATTTTTCTGTGTGTATTTTCACTGTCTTCTCTTGTTATGTTTAAGTTATATTTTATGGGAAACTATTAATTTTTATGTTTTAAAATTATTAACATAAAGGCATTATGTCTTAGATTTTTAAAAAACAATTTAAATTGACAACAATCTAACTCATCATTGTCAATTGCAAGCTCATGGAGAGCTGTGATCAAATCTTATTTATCACTGTAGGCTCTGGCACAAGCGTCAGAACCTGAGGGTTTAATAAACTGGTGAAACTGGAGTTCAGTCAGTCCAGTAGCAAGTCTGTTCAACTCTACCTACAAGATATATCCAGCCGCTTCTCACCAACTCTTCTGCTTTCCTCCTGTCCCTTCTGAGCATCGTTATCTCTTGTCAGGACTTCCACCGCAGACTCCAGACCTCCCTGTTCTATCCTTGCCCCCTTACATTGGTCTATTTCCCGGAAGACTCTCAGAAAAATAATTTTAAAACTTTTATCAGATCAGGCCAACACCCCTGCTCAAAACTCTCTAATGGCTTCTCATTACACTTAGAATAAATTCCGAATGGAGGGTATATGTAGAATTAATAAAGAGTCTCTTTAGAATCCCAAAGCTTTCTGTTTAGTGTAACCAACTGTAACTCCCTGTGGGTATCAGACTTCTATATTCCACATTTGTCTTCCACTTCCAATCCTAACCTCAATCACACCGGTATGTGGGGTAACTGGAATCTTCAGAATTTGGGGAAGATTTTTCTGCCATTTAATGGCAAGTTTGCCTTCCAATAAATTGGCACCAGATTCCTAGTATCTTACAGGGCATTAGCTGGGGACTATCTTAATTCACCTCCTTCATTAATTGAAGACTGTACCATAATGCTCTTGCTCAAGTAGATAGATAAACTATGTTTTTATTTGGTTATCCTTTTCATTTCCAGTTTTTTAGAAGATAATATTGATGTTTAATAGGATTTTTTACAATGTAAGTTCTCCATGTATTTGTGTCTATATGTATTTATTTATTTTTATTGTCTTATTTCATATAAAATTTGAGGCAACTTAACTTGTAATAATTATGCCTCAGATAAACCTCATTGCCTGTGAAACTGCCACTGTGCAAAGCTTTGAGGCAAATAAGAATGTTTCCTATAAGATGAACCATGCAAAAAAGATCAAAACCAGAGAAGATAGAAATTATGATTGAAGATAAGCCATTAACTCCTTCATAGTCAGTCTAGTTGGAAGAATTTTGGTTTCTGAAATTCCTGAGTGAGTGAGTGAGTGAGTGAGTGAGTGAAAGTCGCTCAGTTGTGTCTGACTCTTTGTGACCCCATCGACTCCATGGACCCCCTGGAATTCTCCAGGTCAGAATACTGGTGTGGGTAGCCTTTCTCTTCTCCAGGGGATCTTCTCAACCCAGGGATCGAACCTAGGTCTTCCGCATTGTGGGCAGATTCTTTACCAGCTGAGCCACAAGGAAAGCCTAGAATACTGGAGTGAGTAGCCTATCCCTTTTCCAGCGGATCTTCTCCTGACCCAGGAATTGAACCAGGGTCTCCTGAATTGCACCTGGATTATTTACCAACTGAGCTATACTGGGAAGACTCTGAGCTTCCTAGCAAGCAAATTAAAAGAGGAAGTAATATCAGTCAAGTTATTTGTGAAAATCATAAATAAACATAACAGTTTCTTAGAAGAGGAGAGTAGTTTCTTGATTCTTGAGTGTGTGTGTGTGTGTGTGTGTGTGTATAGACATTTTAAATTACACAGTTCCTCTTTCCTCTTATGAAAAGTGTTGAATGCTAACTTACCATCTTAAAAGAGTGGCATTTCCTGATGGTGGCATTCCCTGATGGTTACATTCCTTAGTGACAGCATCTCAATAAAATGATTAAAGATGTAACTCAGGCTAATGCTGTCTGATGGCCCAGCTAAATTCTAGGATATAATTTAGAATGTCTAGTCTCGACATTGGTCCTCAAAAGAATTGCTAGGTTCTATACAAAAAATTGTGAGCTCCTAAACTCTATTACTCACCAACTGCCTATGAATTTCAGGCTAGGACGCAGGAGCTGAGTTTGTTTTATTTTATTATTTTTACTTTTAACATACTTAATTGAGGTGTGGTTTATACACCATTCAGTCAAGCCATTGAAAATATCCATTTCAGTGCTTGTTTAAGTCATTTATGCAGTTATCCTTAAAAAAAAGTTACATTTTTAACAAGGAATATCCTATGAAATGGGCTTCCCTCGTGGCTCAGTGGTAAAGAATCCACCTGCTTTGATCCTTGGGTGGGGAAGATACCCTGGAGAAGGGAATGGCTACCCACTCCAGTATTCTTGCCTGGAGAATTTCTAGACAGAAGGACCTGGCGGGTTACAGTCCATTACAGGTCGCAGAGTCGGACACGAGTGAGCAAGTCACTTTTAATCCTATGAAATGGTCTAGGCTCTCAAGCTGAAAAAACTTGTTTGACATGACCAGATGGATTGCGGGAGCCTTATCCGATTTGCTTTGAGCTTTAGTGTTCTGGCATAGGTTTTGGGGCAGCGGGAGTCCATGATTGTTCTGTAGAACCATGGCAATGATAGATTTAACATTTTTGCTTGCAGTATCCCCAGGTGATTGTGTGAATCCATGATGTACTAACGTTTACTTTGGCTGAAGTACAACTTTAAATTCTCCTTGCTGAGTCATCAGCTATAAAACTAGTCCCTCAGCTAGCGCGTGATTCTAGTTAACGCTCCCACATCCATACCTCAGAACAGCTTTTTCTTCTATTTTAGCTATAATCACAATGGCTAGCTGTTTTGAACTGAAAAATTATGCTCCACACAAAGCTCTCATGACTGAAAATGGAAGGCCTTAGATGCCTTTCATTCCTAGGCAAACAACAGAAATTTTGGATGCACTTAAGAAGTGTGCGTGTGTTGAGAGGAGTAGGTGGGTAGTGAAAAGTTAAGGCATCTGCATTCACTATATAGGGATTTAGGAAGTTTGAGGCATTAGAAGTGACGAGGTACCCTTGCAGAGAGTTTTCCAGCTTTTCTCAAAGTATGTAAATCAGCATGTTCCTTGATGTAGTGGAAAGAATGGGTTTCATCGTTAAATAACTCACAAACCTCTGAAAGGTTGATCCAGCTTACTTTTGAAGGATGTTTCAGGGCCATTGTACATTGTGAATCTCTATGGCAGTCATGTGTTTTATAGTGGAATTTAAATTTTTTTGTAGAGCATCTCTGCAGGAATATATGACTGTTATTAATTTTTCAGTCTCAATATCCAATTTATCATATTTTGATTGCAGAATATTGAGAACATTGTAATTCACAAAAATGAGTAGTTACAAATGGCAGCAGTTTTTGGAAACAGCTTGCTTTGCTGTGTCAAGATACCTGTCAATTAAACTGAGAAAAAGTGTGAAAAAAAGGAGGAATGGGGCATTTTGGTTTAAATTATCTGTGTTTTATTGGCTCTGTTTAAATTGTTTATGTCTTTTGGTTAAAGATGTCTATTTTTTGATCAGTGTCTGATTTAAAGATATTTAAAGATTGAGATAGAATCTGTATGGTTCTTACCAACACTACTTAAATTGTGGTATGTGGACCAGCATTGTTATTGCAGTAGGTCAAGAAAAGAAGAGAAATGGAGAATTCGTGTTTAGAAAATTTTATAGCAATTTGTTACTGCTGTGACATCCAAGCATGTGATCAGTGAATTCTTTTTTTTAGTTAGTGTTTGGTTCAGTTGGGTGATGTAAAACCCACATGGTGAGTCACATATAGGATAAGCCACTTACTGTCATCAGCCTCTGATGGAAAGGAAGTTAATAAACAAAGGAGTAAAAACAGACTTGTCTTTCACCACAGATAGTTTGGGAAGCTCTGCACTGGAGGAAAATTAAACTGTTGGCCACATGTAATTAGATTCAATAAGTAAACTTTTAAAAGGAAGGGATCAGGTTGTTGCTGTATCCATGGCATTATAACTACTATATTGCTGAAAATGATTCTATAGAAATTTTTGAAAACTTGTTGAGTTTCTAGAACCTTCTACCAGACAAAAATCCAGTTTTCTTTCCCAGAGCCAGAGGCAGTGTCTTCTCCACTAGGAATTTTCTTATCCCAGGACATCAGAGGCATTGAGGGGGTTGGTCTATCTCCATTCTATTAGTTATGCATTCTCCCCTCATTATTTAATATGATCTACTGGCATTGTCTTGATTTAAATTCTATACAAATAGAGCTCAAGCCCAAACCCCTGTCAGATCGCTGCCTCTGGGTCCTGCTTTATAAACATTCTGGAGCAGCTGTGACTTACAGATTTTGCACCTTAGTGCTCTTTTTCTTTCTTTTTCTGTTTAACACTGCTAGGACTGTGATTGGTACCTTGTAAGCATTTAATACATGTAGACATTATGAAAATTATTTTGATAATTATATGTGAAGAAGGATAACTCAAATATTTTTCTAAAAGAATTTGTAGAATTGTCTCCTTTCCTGGTAGTTTTAGATCTTTATCAGTTAGGTACTAGTTGGTGGCTTAGATATTCTTGTTAAAGGTATTATACCTGAGTGCTTTCACTTTTTTCCTTATGAAATGATGTATTTTTAATTTTTTTAAAATGAGAGCCTCTTACCTTCTTGATTTTTCTTTTTGTACCCAAAATTGATTTCTTTCTAAGCATTTACATGAATGGAGTCAAACCTTATACCTTGTTTTCTAGCTAAACTCTCTTCAGTTAAGGATATAACTTGAGCTTTCCATAATGGTATGTTCAACATAGGCATACTCAGTCGCTCTGTTGTGTCCAACTTTTTGCAACCCCATGGATTGTAGCCCGACAGGCTCCTCTGTCCATGGAGTTTTCTAGGCAAGAATACTGGAGTGGGTTGCCATTTCCTCCTCCAGAGGATCTTCCTGACCCAGGAATTGAACCCACTGAGCCACCTGGGAAGCCCATATTGAACATAAGTCCCCCTTATTTGGGGGACAGCAGTTGAGTTTTCTGTTGATTGCATGAACAGTTATATGTTCTGCCATGTAACTACTGTTGGATACTGGCCGACCTGATTGTCTTCAGGACTACACAGACTACTCAAGTTCTAGAATATTAATGTAGATAAAATGTTTTCACATTCATGCAAATTACCATGTGCTAAAGGAACTAAAGGAAATCAGCCTGGCCCTAAGGGGAAAAAGGCAGCAATTTCAAAGGCAGGTGAACAACAACACTAAAATAAAATTAATTAACTTTCCTTTAAACTAATTCTTTTAAGTTTTCATGGCAATTTGTGCTTGTGAAAAAATCCTTGGCATGTCTTCTATAGGAAAGATTTATTCTCTGTAAACCCTAAAGATAGGAGGAAAAGGGGATAGTTCCATTCTCCCAAGTAGAAAGGGAAGACTCTATTAACATTGGGCAGAGCAGGAAACTGTTTTAGGTACATGGTTGCTTGCTATAAGGCCCTTTGAAGCAGTCTGAACCTGCAGTGTTAAGTCCATAGTAAAATTTCCCCATAGAATATTAAAAATATAGGCTGGATATGAGGTCTCTAGTTTGTTTTCAGTTAATTGTAGGTGCTCAGATGTCTGTAGAATGCATGTGTTTGTAAGAATGACCAAAAGCAAACCCAGAAACAGAGATGTGGCTGAAGTCTCACGGTGAGCCCACTACTGCTTGGACCACAGTGGAAGGCTCATTGAGTCTTCCTGAAGTGCTAAAAAGTGACCCCTCAAATCAGGTAGAGTGGATGATTTATACGATGGGGGATAGAAAGAATACTCTAGCCAGGCTCTAACCTTTCAGCAGCCAGGCAACAGTTAGCAGAAGCTCCTCGTTTTTGCTCCTTAACCACTTTTATATCTTTAGGCAAGAAACTTAGGCTGACAAAGCTTTATCACCAGAGAGCTGGGAATAAAAATACCAGTTCTGCTTATTCTGCAAGGTTGTTACAAGGATGAAATGAAATAAATGAATATGAAAACATTGTATAAACTGCTGTTACACAACTCTGAAGTCTCATTACTTGCTAAGATTACAATGTCCTCAAACTTCAGTGTGTAGATCCGAATCTTTTGCAATGCTTGCTAAGAATGCAGTTTTGAGAACTTCTATTTCCAGCAATACATAAGGCAAGAGAGCCCAGAAAACCCTCTTTCTCACTACACAACTCCTAGAAATGTTGGATAAAGTATAGCCAACATAATTATAAATGCATAACTGAGCTTGTGATCAAGAAAGGAAAATTCCTACGGCCAGAAACTGGCAGGAGGAGCTGGGACTCGGAGAGGTAATTGGGTGCCCACACCCCAGCCGCCTCTAGCTAGGGACAGTCATCTAGAGTAATGTATTTTAGGCTAGAGGCGGACAGAAGACAAGGTCTGAAGCTGACTCAAGGAATAAGAACTGAGACCTCTATCTCCAGTTCTTCTAAAGAGCATTTTCCTAATTAAAAAGGCAGACTGAAAGACAAATCTACCATTGGCAAAGGGAAGTGACAAGGAGTCTCGCCCTCCTTTGCTCCTTGCTGTTTGTCTGCTGACTGTCCTGCTGGAGGTCAGATGAGGTCAGCTTCCTCTGTACTGCTGATGGCCTGGGGAGAAAGGGACTGAGGACACTGACAGCTGAAGGCTCCCCATGTGATGCTAGCCCATCACTTGGCCCATCCAGCATATTCAGTTGTAAAAACACAAAAAATAAACCTCAGACCTCCGGGTCTGAGTTCCATGAGGTGATCAGGGTGAACTCTCTCCTGTGGGTTATACCACAGGCTTCCCCTTTTGTGACCTCATATTATTTGCATGGTCCACAAGGACCCCAACCCTGAAACTAACAGTTCCTGCGTTGATGGGATGGAGGTAGAGAGAAGGCAGAAACCAGAGTATTTTCCTTGCAGGGCTGCCCCTCTGCCAAGGTGGCTTCTAGAAATAAAGCCCAGTCTAACATTAACTCTAGTTTCCAAATCCATTTGTAACCAGATCCAGGAGAATTATAGATTTTCAAGGACTTTAGATATTGGAGATGAGATACAGAGTGTAAATATCTTTAAAATGTTTGAAAAGTGCAGCTCCTGGGTCCAAAGGAATCAGTAGCTAGTCTGGGTGCAGGAACCTGGATTTTAAGCAAGCATCCCAAAGGAGTAAGATACAGATGGCTCCCAAAGGACCCAATGAGAAATGTGCCTTTGCCACTTTCCCCAAATGATTTCCATTGGCCGCTTTAAATACTACAGGCATCCACGCTTGGGTCCTCCATCTTAGTGGGGTAAAAGGATACCCTTTAATGACACATTTCCTTTTCTCCTCTGTGGCCACCGGGCGGTTTTCTGACTTCAGTGGTATTCAGAATTTTTCTCCCCCGGCTTGAAAAAGAAGCAAACAATAACAACAAATAATAATAATGAGACTCAATCAACACAGAGAATAGATGGAGTTGACATTCTCTTCCCCTTTTCTGTGTCTACTTCACTGGCCTCCCCAGTGCATTGCTGCTGAATCCATCCAGCCTGGAGATGCACCATCAGCTGATTATGACTTTTGGAGTTAGAATGGTGCATGATGAGCCGTTGAGGCAGATGACTGCTTTATTTACTGTTTATGTTCTTTCCGCATTGAAGACCTGCAGTTGCTCCAGGTCTATTTTGCCCTTCAGAGGAGGGCGGGGGCAGGGATGGAGGAAAGGTTAGGGGAAAGTCTCAAAGAACAGCCACCAGGAAAATTTCCCCATCCTGACTCTCCATCTTCTTGTTCTTTGTCTCTTTTTTTTTAATTTACTGAACTCAACCTGAGAGGGGTTTACTTTAGAAAGCCTGTGCCGGGGAGAGTTGGTTTTCCTATCTTTGAGCTGTTCAGCCATCTGTCCCAATTTCTTCCTGGTTTCCTGTTATTTTCATTTTGCCTTTTATAAAGATTAACATGCGGTGCAACCACATATTCTATTAAGCTTGTCTCCTCACTACTTTATCTCATTAACTGCTTGATCACTGTGAATAAAAATAATCTTCCATTAAGTCACAACTTCAAACGTCTCTGAGACTTTAGATCAAGCAAACCTTCAACAGCTTAAAAAAAAAATCTCTTTAAATCCAAGAGGTTCACTTCAAAGGAAAACCTATGGGTGTTCTCAGCCCAGCTGACAGGTAAATAGTCATTTGTAACTAAAGATATGCAAGTGAGAAAACACAGCTTTGGAGTTTGTAACTACTATGAACTTTTTCCTCTAGGTAAGGCCACTTAGAGCTGGCCCTGGGATGGGACTGACTTGGATGACACCACATCCTACACATGCAAATGGGTATAATATCAATAGGCAACCATGCAGCTTTTTGTCCTATTTCATACTTTATCTTCGTATTTACAAAATTGCTACAAAGAGAAATATAAAACAGGAAAAAAGGAAATGGTGGTAAGGATAACTATCATCCCAACCAGACATTTGTTGTGATTCTTTAGTCAGTCAGTTGTGTCCGACTCTTTTGCAAACCCATGGACTGTAGCTCGCCAGGTTCCTCTGTTCATGGGATTTCCCAGACAAGAATACTGTAGTGGGTTGCCATTTCCTTTTCCAGGGGATCTTCTTGACCCAGGGAAGATCTCTGTGTTTCCTGCTTGGCAGGCGGATTGTTTATCACTGGGCCACCTTGGAATCTCGACCAACCAGATATAACCACTGATTGGATTGGCCAGAAAGTTTGATCTTATGGAAACCCTGAATGAACTTTCTGGCCAACCCAGTATTTTGATATTCCTTCTACTGTGTGTGTGTGTGTGTGTGTGTGTGTGTGTGTGTGTGTAAAGTAGCAATGTGCATATGCTTGTGTAGCCATTCTTTTTGTTTGTTTTCCCCGCCCCACTTCCATGTATTTTCTTTGTGTAAAGAAACAGCTGTTTGTGAGCTGCTGCTTTTGTCTGGACTGCTCTTCCATCTCTTGGGAGCTGTGTTTTGCTCTCCCTAACCTATCTATTCTGCTTTAGATATTCTCATAGCTTAGTGGTTTTTCCTCTGGGCACTGATCAGAGTTGTAAGTTTTTACTCCTGTGTGATTTTTCATTGTTCTGTCTCTTCCACTAGACTGTGAGCCTCAAAAGGGTAGGGATTGTGTATTCTCAAGACTCAGCACAGTGCCTGACACACAGTGGAAGTTTCAAGAATTTAGTTTGGATGGATGAACAAGTTTTCATGCCTACAGGATGCTCCAGGCATAGATAAAACTATTTTTAAAAACTGTTTATTTTATATTAGAGTATAGCCGATTAGCAATGTTGTAATAGCTTCAGGTGCACGGCAGAGGGACTTGGCCATACTTATATCCATTCCCTCCCAAACTCCCTTCCATCCAGGTTGCCACATGATATTGAGCAGAGATCCCTGTGCTATACAGAAGGTCCTTGGTGGATAAAACCATTGTTGGTGCAGCTATAGTTTAAGTTCAAAGTTGCTTGTTGGCTATTGTAAATGGGAATATGGCCATCTTTGTATGAAACAGCCATGCCCACCTTCTTAGTTATTTCTTTGGAAAAGTCCTAGTGGTAGAGCTACTGATTAGAGGGCATGGGACACTTTATGCCTTACATACATACCTTTAGATTGTTTTCCAGAAAGATACCAATTATTACAGGGTCTCTAGTAGTAGAGGAGACTGTTTCTCCATATCCATGTCAACACTGTCATATTTTACTTTTTTCTCTCATTTGTATTTTTTTCCTGCAAACTGACTGTTCCTAATCTTTGTCCATCTTTCTGCTTGGACATCTTATTGCTCTGTATTTATAACAGTTCTGCAAATTACGATTTTTGACTGTGTATCACAGAGTCTGTACCGACTTAAATTTTTTTTTAATCTGTCAATCACTATTGCATGTTTTCACACATGCAAAACCCTCCATCTTTTTCTTTTATTGTTCTTATCTTTTATACTTACAAAGTTTTTCACACACTAATCTTATAGAAATAACAGCTCAGAAAAAGGATGTATATATGAGTATATAGAGAGGAAATGCTGGATTAATTTAGAAAAGATACTGGTGAATTGATCAGTTATGTGGAGGGGAAAAAGTTATTCACAGCTAACATTTTACATCAAAATATGTTCCAGATGGATTCAAATCAAATTTTAAAAAATATAAAAGAACAGAAAAAAAATTCGTGAATATATGGTTCCACTCATCTGTCTTATTTGACTGAATTTTCAAACTCGTAAGAGTCTAAGAATTACACTGGATGAAAAAAAAATTCCTTACTGTTAAAAGTTTTGTTTCGAAATTTTGATCAGAAATTCCCTAAGCAGTTCAATGTTGAGAGAGAGATTGTAACTCTTTTTTTCTTTTTTTGTTTATTTGTTTGGTTTCTTTGCCAGTGCCACATGGCAAGCAGGATCTTAGTTTCCTAACCAGGGCTGGAATCGATGGCACCTGCAGTGGAAGCATGGAGTCTTAAATACTAGACTGTCAGGGAAGTTCCTCTAACTCTTGATCTCTGAATCCAAAATATCTTTCCCTGAACAGCACAACACTTTTGTTAGTAAAACCAGGTTAAGGAAATAGTGTGATGGAGAAAGGACCTGGCCTTGGGATTTGAAGATGCTATCTAGTCCTATCTTTATCTCATTAGTCATCACATAGTGAGTTCATTTTAGGAGAACTTTCTCTTTGACATTCTCTTGATCTGTAAAACAGAGTAACAAAAGCCCCTGTGTTGTCTACTTCACAGAGTCGTCAAGAAGTTCAAATGAGATACTGTAAATGAACAGTATTTATTATGAAAGAGTCCTGGGTCACATAATAATAGCATAATATGCTTTATATGATTGCTATTTATATTCCTATCTATCTCGCCTACAGAACTATTTCTTTGAGAGCAATTTTGTTCCCCCCTGCATTCTGAAAATGCCTAGCAGGACGGCTTTGCTTAATAGATTATATTTTACAATGATTAAGAGCTCTAACTCTGGAGTCCTACTGAGTTTGGTTTGAATCCAGGTTCTGTCATTTGTATTGGTGTGACCCTGGGCAAGTTATTTAATCTAAGTTTCAGCTTTCCCGTCTTTGAAAAGAGGATAATAATAGTATCCATTTTGATAAATCAAGGCTCTTTGGTTAGTTGTCAGTAATCCAAATTATTGCTATAGAGAAAAAGGGAAGGTGCTAGCTGATCTGTTTCTGTCTCTCTTGCATCACCATACTCCCCAGGAGTGGTTAGTTACGGCATGACCTTGTCACCCTCCTTCGATTTGGTGCATCTGTTAGCCTTAATCATTTTTTGCATACAGGATTTGTCCACATAACAGAGGAGAAGGTGTTGCCATTCCTCATTTACATGATCAAGTTCTTTAACTTGAAGTTTGAATGACTTCCTGATTTTTAAAAAGGTGGTAAAATAGTTTTAGTTAGTTTTATTTTGGTCCTATCCCCACTCTGGACCAATCACATGTCTGGTGAGGGAGTGCTTAGATTGTTTAGACCTGTTTTACTTGCCCTCTTATGACTAAAGTATGAGGCATGGGACTGCCAGTCCCATCACTATCATAGGGTTGGAGAATGGGAAGAGCAGCTCTCCAAAGAATAGGGTAGTGTAGGGTGCATTAGCAGACAAAAATAGCCAATGCCTACTATTTCCTTCATAGAACTATTGTGAGAATTCAATAGTAGGGCTCTTTTGTACCACTGGTATACAGCAAGTGCTCAAAAATAAAAAGAAAAGGAAAAGTTAGCTCTTCCTGATATTGTTATTTGTTCCAATAGTCCCTGGAATTTAATTATCTGTTTCTAGGCATCTTGCAGATATCATTTGCCTTCTGAACTGCTACAGTTAAATAGCCTTGAGAAAGTTTACTGTAAACATCTAGGAAAGAATTCTGGTCTTGGGATAAGAGAGGAAGGAAAGTCATGGTTACTCTTCACAGGAGTTAATCAAGAGAAGGGCATTTAACCCCATAAGAAATGTGCATTTCTGTGGTATCTGTAGGAGAATACTAGCCTGAATCTTTGCTGCCATTCCCAACCTCTCTTCAGGGTCCAGTGGTCAGTCTTTTTTTTTTTTTGGCTGTGCTGGGTCTTCATTGCAACACATGTGCTATTCATCACAACATTCAGACTTCTCTCTCTAGTTGTGGAATGTGGCTTCTCTAGTTTCGGCATGTGGACATAGTTGCGCTGAGGGGCATGTGGGATCTTAGTTCCCTGACCAGGGACTGAACCTGTGTCCCCTGCTTTGGAAGGCAGATTCTTAACCACTGGACCACCAGGGAAGTCCCCCAGTGGTCAGCCTTAAACATGGTTAGAGTGACATAAGACTCTGATTCCTCTCTGTTTTCTTTCTTTCCCATTAGTTAGTCTGCTCCCCCTGGATTTTTGTCCTTTTGTCTCCCAGGCTTGGATTTATCCTAGTTTTGACTTTCCTTTTAGTCTGACTCTGGTTATGCAGAGATAAAGTGTAATATTAATACATAATGAGCAAAATGGAATTTGGTTTAGCTTCTTAGTATGTGTTGTGTTGTTGAGACTTAAAAAAAAAAACAACCCCAAAACAGAGATGAACCTTTTGACTTGGAACCATGGAAACACTCTTATTTAAGCACCATCAACTTAAAGTTGAGGCTTCCAATTGGCAGAGATCATCATAGCAAGCAGACAAATCGACTGAAATAAACCCAATTTTTTCTTAAGGACAGACATCAGGAGCACATTAAAAAATCATGTGCACCAGGTTGTATTTTAGGGGGTAATTTTCCTTGATTATCAACAACATTTTGACGTACTTGTCTCTGGAACATCTATGAGAAAGAGTTCAAGTGAAAAAATAGTTTTTGCATTTCATGATATGATTTTAATTCCACCACCTTGGCTGCTTAGGGATGACAGCTTAATCTGATATCACTGAAAATAAGAAATATCTATATTTCCATGATTACTGAAAGTTCAAATTGGATTGTAAACCCAGATAGAACTGATCTGAGCCTTATCAGAGCTGAAGCAAGGGAACTGCACGAGAACACAGAAGATTTAATCAGAAAGAAAATTCTGCTTAAGAAACAGAATTGCTTAAGAAGCAAAATCTCCACCAAAAAACATGGGTTTAGGAGGGAGGACAGGAGATGAGAAACAGAAAAAAGGAACATTTCAAACATTTTTTTTTAATGGCACTTTTTCCTCCTAGTAACTTCCCCATTTAGGTCTGATAGTAATCCTGCATGTTCCTCAGCACATTTCCTTGAGATGTTCTTGAAGCAGGTGGGTTAATGGAAATTCTGCCACACTGGAACACAGCGACTGACCAATAATATTGGATGTTTTTGTTTGCCATGCCTTTTTTGCAGCTGACTTGCCTTCCTCTTTCATGGTAGCTTGGCTGCTTTATTTATAGATGTGATTTTTACTTCTTCTTTCTAATGGAGATGTTTGGAGAACCAAGGGAATAGTTATGAAAGCAACTGAAGGGCAAAGAACCAGGCCTGTCATACTGCCACGATATCCTGAACTCACAGCTCGAGTGGGGGTTGGCATATTACCGAGGTGGAAGTGCATGTACATCACCCGGTTCCGAGTCTATTCACAGCAGACAGATGTGGGCATTGAAGCTGTTGCTATTGGAGGATTTTTCTGCTCAGGCGGAATGATATACTGCAGCTAAAGCTTTAATTTTAGCAAGTAGGATGATTGTTACTTCTTTAATGCCTCTGATTAAGGTCAGCAGCCAACATTACTTGAGAACAACTAAGATTGCTTGCATGAGCAGATGATATGGGAAAAAATCATTTTTTTTTTCTGTCTTGAAAATGACGGGGGGTACCAGAAGGAAATGAGTTATGTACAGATGGTATCCGTTATCTAATACACTGTGATATGCCACTCTAAAACACAGTGGGGTTTTTAATACCCTTAAAACAACACCCACTCATTTATTCATACTTCTGCAGTTTGGGCAGGGCTCAGCTGGGCTGGCTCGTGTCTGCTATGTGTGGTGTTGGCAGGCTTCACTCATGCATTCGGGGTCAACTGACTGGTTCCCAAGGCCTCTTTGACATAGTCGGCAGTTGGCTGGGTGGCTTCGTTCTCCTTTGTGTGGCTCTGTTGGCAGGATAGCCTAGGCTTCTCACGTTGCATTGGCAGCCTTCCTACTATATAACATAAAGCTCAACCCCCTTAAGAAATATTTCCTCCCCTTCCCTGGACCATTTCCTGTGCTTCAAGAGCATGTGTCGCAAGTGTGCTCAGAAGAGAGCATCCCACTGACACTATCCCGCTCTGACAGCTGCTGCGGTGTTTGCCTGCCCCTCCGTGAGTTCGGCATGGCGGAGATGCCATTGCAGCTCTCTCTTACTGTCTGCCTTCCTCCATGCTTGGATCCTCCTGTCTTCAAAGCAGTGTGGCTCACGGAGACAAACTGGGAACACTCTTCCTTCCCTCTTTGGGCTACTGTTTTGGAGGGGCCCCAAGTAGGACTGCTGTGTCCTCATTTTGTTCATCTTTCTCCATTTTGTTGTTCTTTATCCATTTCAGACATGTGTCCAGCATGGGCTTGGCTGGGAATGATTAGATTTCACCAACGGCATCTCACTGAATCCATTTAATGAGGTTTTATTTGACTAAGCTTACCATGTCCCATTCTTTCTATCTTTCAGGTGAATTCTCCCAAGGTCCTGATTTTCTAGATAGCTTCTGATCTTTCTATAATTGTCCAGCTAGGATCCCTACTCTGCTCATCATCCCACTCCTGAACTAGCACCATTATCAAGCAAGGTTTGTCTCTCTTCAGAGGTGAAAAAAATTAAGTAGAAGTTCAAGTGCCTTGACTCAGGCAGTCACTGCAGGTTAGAATAAAAAAGGAGTGAGAGTGCAGGGCAGTATTTAGTCCATATCTCCACTGGCAATTCCTCCTTATCCTAAGAAATCAAAGACATCTTCTGGGGGTAGCAACAAGATACTCCATATGGTGCTCTGCTCTTTCTCACCCTTTTAATTTGGCTCATTGTTCAATCTTAATTTGCAATTGTCACAGCTGCGATCACATTCCCAAGTTCCACCAACTCCCAAAGCCCTTGAATCTGAACCCTTGGTGGTTTTAATTTTATTTTTGTTAAGAAAGGTTAGGTTGTCACAACGGGTAAAGCTAGCTCTTCAGTGAGGGAACACATTTTTTTTTTTTTTTTTTTTGCGGTGGGGGGGAGGGGGAAAGATAATTCTAATTTCTTATTAAGCCTCAGAATGGGCTGCAACTGTGGAACCTCAGTGCAGGGGAGTTGACAACTCAGCCATCATCACGCTAACTGAATTGGACACAGCAATGTGAGACATAATTAGCAATTCCGTTCAGCGAGCTGTCTCCTGAAAAACTTAAAATACCTTCCAGGCCTCATGCATATTCAGTGCCTCATTTGCTATTGTTTTTATCCAACAGGTTGAAATTCAAAAGGGAAGAATTCTGAGTTGTCTGTGTCTCACTTTCATCCTCCGCATTCTCCTCTCTTTTCAGCAACTCGCCCTCCCCAAGCCTGTCCTATTTCAATACAGCAGGTCATCCCAATGCCAACTGCGCACTGACAAATACAAATACTCTGAGCACAACTTTTTTCTCTTTCTTGTATGTTTGTCAGCCTTTTCTCTCAATTAGATAAACTGAGTAGGTACATTTGCCCTGGGGAATTAGGCACGTTTGGTTGTGGTGGTCGGGCTTCTGTCGGGGATACTTTCTTTCTTGTGGTTACTGGGTCAGGGCTAACCTGGAGACAGAGGATCCTGCACTTTCCACCCTCATCTCCATCTACCTTGATGAGTTACCTTTCACTTTCCTTGGTGTTCCAGGTGGCTGGGATTTTGCATGTGGACGTGCAGCGAGAGGAGTGTGCATTAGCTGCTCAGTCATATCTGACTCTTTGTGACCCCACAGACTGTAGCCCGCTAGGCTCCTCTGTCCATGGGATTCTCCAGGCAAGGATACTGGAGTGGGTTGCCAATTTCCTCTGCCAGGGCATCTTCCTTAGCCACAGATCAAACCCACATCTCCTGTCTCCAGCATTGCAGGTGGATTCTTTGCCAGCTGAGCCATCAGGGATGGGACAGAAATCAGACATATTCCTTTCTTTTCACTTGATCCCCTGGCTTGCTGAGCCTAGGAGTTCCTCAGTAGAAGCCTATCTACTTGGACCCCAGCATAGGATTCAACTATTCTGGAATCCCTGAGGAATGATTTGTTATTTGGAGAGGCAATAGAGTACCAAGAGAACAAGAGTCTGAATTAGATCGAGAATCAAATCTTAAGTCTATACTGTGTGGTCTAAGCTGTGTGGTCTTGGCCAAGTTACTTTACTTCCTTAATCTTCAGAGGCTTCCCCTGTAGAATGAAGATCATAACAACCTAGTATGGCTGTTAGGAGGATGACATCAGATAATGTGTAAGAAGGATCTAGCCAAATGTCTGGCATGTTGTTCGTGCTCAACAATCGTGTTATTCTTTTTCAAGTTCCTCCTTTTCCTTATCTTAGTCTTTTTCTTTTCTTTCTATTTTATTGTATTTTGCAATCTGATATCAGGACATGTGAAATAGGCTAAATTTTCAAGGAAATTACTCAGTACTTTCAATCTCTTTCTCTACAAACTTTCTGGCAATTAGTAAGTGATGATCTAAGTTTCATCATCTTACCCCTCATCTGGTAAAGGTGACCACCCAAATACCTACATTGAGTTAAATGAGAAATTAATTATTTTTCTAATCCTAAACTCCTGGAAGCATGAGGAGTTTTTTTTTTTTTTTTCTTTCCGATTTTGTTTTTTCCATGTGGGGACCATTAGAATAAGAAAAGTTTATTAAGAAAATTTCATGTTAAAAATTTCAGTTTCCTGGTCTAACTTGGATGCTGGAGGTTTGATTTGCACATTAAAAAAAAAACAACTGGAAAGTAGAAAGCTAATGCATACTCAGGCTTGTGAATATTTTAGAGGAGGCTATATTCGGTGGTAATTTTGGTAAAGAGTTTCAAGGAGGAATAAAAGAAGGAGAAAGGTCACCAGGGTTGTAAATCAGAGGAGGAGAACTGAGAACTTCTTCCTCTGCAAAGTCACATTTGCTATAACAGGTTGACATCTGAATGAGTTCATAGGATGAAAAATGAATGCAAGAATGGATTACTTAGAAACATTTCTCTCTCCACCGCTTCTAGAAAGTCAGTAGATCTGATTATATGTATCATACCATTTGGCAGGTGACTTAGTCTCTATTAATGACCATCAAACACCGTCCTCTAATTTTTTCCAAATAAAAGTTTTGTTTTTTTCAAAATATTGCCAAATACTTGAGGGTATGGGTTGTCACACATACTTGATGTGTCTTCCTATAGCTCCTAGCCCCGTTCTGTGTGTGCATCATTGCAAACTGGGAACAGGATGAGAGAAAACAAAATCATGAAACTGCCTCTCATCTGTGGTGTCCCTCAGTTAATGAATATGTTCAAGCCAATAGAGGGCTTCCCCGATAGCTCTGTGCTTAAGAATCCACCTGCAATGCAGGAGATGCCGGAGATATGAATTCAATCCCTAGGTCAGGAAGATCCCATGCAGTAGATCATGGCAACTCTCTCCAGTATTGTTGCCTGGGAAATCCCATGGATAGAGGAGCCTGGTAGGCTGTAGTCCATGGGGTGGCAAAGAGTCCGACATGACTGAGCATGCATGATATAAGGCCAATAGAAATGGATGCACCAGAAGGACAGTGATGTGAAAGCCAGAAGAGAAGCCTTTGAAAAGAACATGCTAAAATTGAAAATTTTTTATTCTTTTTTTCAAAATTACTTTTTCTTATGTTTTAGCTTGTGGCCTTTATTCACCCTCAACCCACCCCCCTGCCCAACCCTGCCACTAAGTAAAGCCAGAAGCAAGTCCCTGCCCAAAGCAGAAAGAGATGAAGAATGCCCTGAAGATGAGGAGAATGTGAATGATGGAAGTGAATTGGTGGTTGCTCAGCTGCCATGGAGAGAATTTGGCTGTGAACAAGTTCCAAAACAGCTTCCATGTCACAAAGGTGGGGAACAGGGTCTAAGATACACTGGAAATTATGTTCCTTTTGACTGAATAAACTCAGTTCTTCAAGATACCCTCTGTGTCTCTTAAGCAGGTGCTTGATGAGCAATACATAATGAAGAACTGCGGGAACCAATACCCCCAAAGAATGGGGATGAAATAGTATCTAGGCATTTGGAGCTTAAGGAGAGCTTTGCACACTGTTAACAGCGAAAAATACCATCTTTTACCTCCTTGAGCAAAAGTTCTCAGAGTTTTGAAAGGAATTAATCTGATATTTCTACTTTAACCCCAATAGAAGCCTAAATCCTGAAAAGTCTCTGCAAAAAGTATATTTTGTTGACAGGTTATTGTATAGGGTATAACCTCCTACAAAAATCTTGTCTAAATCCACCAGAATGGTGAAAATGAACGATACTATATCAAAGTCATGGCTATATTTGCTACATGGCCTTCGATTTTTTGCTTCTTTTTTCCCTTACACTTTTTTTTTCCTAAAGCAGTGAGTCTATTGAGAAATCTTATTAAAAATCACAAACTGAACAGCAGACCTTTTTTTTTTTTGAGAACTAGAAACAGATTTTAAATGACAAAAAAACCTCCTTTAATCTTTTTGTAACATCTTGACAGTTGTGCCAGAAGATGTCTGCTTCTGCCTTCAAAATATAATTGCTTTTGGTCTGAAATAATTCATTTCCCACTCTTTTTGCACTACTATAAATCCTTGCCCTTTAAGCTGGATACTTTCTCTTAATTTCATGGCTACTTTTTTTTTGAAGGTAGTGGGAAGGAGTAGGGAGCCAGTAAGCTGTGGAGGCCAGAACAAAAGTCGTAACACAACCATACCTTATGAAGGTATAATGAGGAATAAAGAGAGCATCTGTGAACCAGGAAACAAAAAACTGAAATATTTTGTTATAAAAATGAAGTTGGCTGTCACAGTGTTGAATGTCTAGTGTCATCAAGGATATTTGACCTTTTTAAATCTATCAAAGCATCTTTCAGTTACTTTGTTTTCAATAACTCAGATGAAG
Organism: Ovis aries; assembly: GCF_016772045.2. Lineage (NCBI taxonomy): Eukaryota > Metazoa > Chordata > Mammalia > Artiodactyla > Bovidae > Ovis > Ovis aries. The sequence continues at coordinate 72,852,610 of NC_056058.1, forward strand.
TCATATCACAGTTAAAAACTTTAGCAGTTAGTGTCTTCAAGATCCCAAATCTTACTTGTATTTTCTCCAAAGAAGCACTTTATGAATATTGAAATAAGAGCATCATCAGAATTCTATAAAATCCACATCTTTGAACCTTTTAACATAGAACCTTTCTGTTCTATCAAATAAACCTGATGAGAATTAGAAATACATGACCTCAGCAAGAAGGGGAGCTCTAATGGAAGAGGGTGTGGGATTTAGGCATCAGTGAGAATCCATACTGGCGAAGTGGCATGGTGAGTCAAAATCCCTAAACTCAAGCCTTGAGTCGTGAACAACAGACTAGGGAAAAAAAATTAAAGGGAAAAGAGATCTGAAATAGAGTCAGAGGTAAACCTAATAGTTTGGGCTTCTTGCAAGGTAGCAAATATTTATTTCCTCATGTTCATCATTTCGCCTCCAAACCAGTTCTGTGAGAGTAGGTGTAGTTCCTTAACTCTTTTGTGACTCAGTTTTTTGCCTTCTTTGCACCTACTCCTCCGTCATCACAGGCGTCCAGAAGAGGACCATGCTATACACACCAAGGGGCTCATGGGATTAAGCAACTCTGTGCAGCCTACTGCCATCCAGATTTGATCTGCTGGATAAACTGAAATTAATTTAGTGGAGCATTTCCTCTGCTTTCCTAATTGCTTGAGAAAATAGGAAATACAGGGATAAAAAGAGGGAAAAAAAGAGACTCTCCCCAACACCCCCAGGCTCTTTTGCTGGACCCTTTGGAAACCTATAATGCACACTTTTGCTTCCACTCACCTGGAAGCTACTCAGATTTTTTTTTTGGGGGGGGGGCATTTATTTGGCTACACTGGGTCTTTGTTGCTGCACACGGGCTTTTTCTTTTTTTTTTTTTTTTGTTTTATATAGAAAAGATTTATTTATACCATAAATATTTCAACAAATTCCACTTTCTATGATGAGTTCAATCTTCACAAAAGTAGGATGAACAGCACCTGTTTCCACTAGGATCCATAGCATTGCACAAAGTGACAGTGAGCGTGAAAATCTTAATGATGACCACCAGAAAGAAGGTCGGCAGGGTTGATATCACAGACATTCTTCAGACAATCTTCAAATTCATAGAATGACAACAAAGTATGGCTACGTACAATCCATTCGGTTTTATAAACCACTCAGATGACAATTTCAAATAGCTTTGATCTATAAACAAGGCTGTAAGACAGAAAGTTAAAATCGAAATACATGAAGTAAATCCTCAGTAGATATGAAAACATCCCATGGTAGTTTCTTAGTTGCAGCGAGCTGGGGCCACATTTCCTTGTGATGCACGGGCTTCTCATTGTCAGGGCTTCTCTGGTTGAAGAGAACAGGTTTCTGCAGTTGTGGCTCGTGGGCCCTCGAGCACAGGTTCAGTAGTTGTGGCCCACAGGCCCTGCTGCTCCTCGGCCTGTGGGATCTTCCCAGACCAGGGATCGAACCTGAATCCCCTGCATTGACAGGCTGATTTTTAACCTTTGGACCACCAGAGAAACCCCAAGGCTACTTAGTTCTTGAGCACTAGGGTAGTGAGGTGTTTCTATGTAGGCAGAAACCTACGGGGCATTTGGAGAAGGAAGTCCAAGCCCCAGTTTTCTTCTTTCTTAGGGGAAACAAAGATGATAATTAATACGCAATGACCACTTCCTATGAGCTGGGCATTGTGGTTGATATTCCCCGTAATATGTGGTCAGGTCTCTATCTGATTCCCCAGAAAAGATCAGCAATATTCTCAGAAACATCAGTTATCTTAAAATTAGCTCATAGTTTATGCTGTATATTACTATGCTCTCGTAGGAGTTTTGCAATTGATGAAAACAAAGATTCAATCTTGTTAGCTGGGTCCAAGACCTAGATGTAAGAAATTGATTATTTTTCCCTTATATGTGCTCCCTCTGAGTTATATGCCCTGATATAATAAAGGTATCCCACCCCACCACCTATTCCTAGGGGGAGTCTTTTAGTTTTTCTAACTTATTTAGGACCTCATAAATCTTTTTCAAGTCTCTTAACCTTTTTTCACAGTCCCATTTCCAGGATTCTCACCATACTCCATTATTTTTAATTCCATTCTTCCTTCTTAGGACAATAACTCTTATCTATTTCAGTCTTTGGGGATGCTAGCAGTTTTATGCAAAACTGATAATCCTTTGTTATTATTAAGGGCCCTGGTATTTCTGGAAGGGTGAAAGTGAAAGTGAAGGTTAGTTACCTCTTAACTCAGAGACCATCTCATTTTGTCCTAAAAACAGCTTTGTGAGGTAGGTCATTTGTTGTTGTTGTTCAGTTGCTAAATTATGTCTGACTCTTTGCAGCCCCATGGACTGCAGCATGCCAGGCTTCCCTGTCTTTCACTGTCTCTCAGAGTTCTCAAACTCATGTCCATTGAGTTGGTGAAGCCATCCAACCATCTTATCTTCTGCCACCCCCTTCTGCTCTTGCTCTCAATCTTTCCTGGCATCAGGGTCTTTTCCAATGAGTCAGCTCTTTGCATCAGGTGGCCAAAGTACTGGAGCTTCAGCTTCAGCATCAGTCCTTCCAATGAATAGTCAGGGTTGATTTCCTTTAGGATTGACTGGTTTGATCTCCTAGCTTTCCAAGGAACTCTCAAGAGTCTTCTCCAGTACCACAGTTTGAAAGCATCAATTCTTTGGTGCTCAGTCTTCTTTACGGTCCAACTCTTGCATCTGTAGATACCTAATGGAAAAATTTTAGCTTTAGCTAAATGGACCTTCGTTGGCAAAGGAGGTGGGTCATACCATCCTTCTTTTACAGCTGAGGAATTAAGATCCAGAGTTAGATAAACTGTTCAAAGTATGGAGGTAGTACATGGGAGAGCCACAACTTAAACCCTGATCTCTTTATGTTTAATGAAGATGTCTATGTTCCTTCTATACAATGATCTCTTAAATCTAACATTTATTGAATTGTTATTTGACTGGTAGGTCAAATGTTGTGCCAGGCCTGAGAAATTCTATCCTGAAGTTGGCATAAAGGTTGAAGATTGTTGGATTCATGAACTTACTGTGATAGAAGAGATTATATGATCCTGTCTACACTCAGTGGGAAAGGATGCCAGGATTCATTGTTAATGTCTATCATGGGAGCACAATAGAGTGGTTTTGCCATTATTCATTGCCTCTCACTGGAGTCATTCAGTAAGAGAAGGGGCAGGATGATAGGGTATTTATGAGCTAGGTTTCCAAATGATATAGATCCGATTCAAGTCCTGATTCCACAATGTGCTTAGCTGTGATGCTTTGAGGAAATTACTCAAACTGAGTCTCCATTATCTCATTCTTTAAGTGAGGATTATCATATTATCTGCTCTGGGGTTATCGTGAGGCTTAATGAGACAATGCACTTAAGCACATGGTACAGCGCTTAACACATTAGGTCTTCCATTAGAAAGAAATGTAATGAGAATAGAAGGTTAACTGAGAGACCACTTACTTTTATTTTCCTTCTCTACTCTTAGAAACTTTACCCCTCTGTGGATGCCTAGTTGACATTTTTTTCCACAGTGACATGAAAGAGTAATTATTTCTCCATTTATTTCCCTGACAAGTTTCTTTTCACTTCCTTGACATCAGAAGTCCTAATTTGGCTAATCCATTTAGCCAATAATGAGCACCAAATGCTGAATATGACACTTAGGTAAGAAATCTGCAAAACTACAGGTGAAGGTGTGATGCGTTTTGAAAAATCAGGATGAGTGTAAATCATTTTAAGGGACTGTTGGGGATGCAGAGGAGTGAAAACCTTGATGTCTGTGTTTTGGGTGAAGATAATACTGCTTTTGTAGACCACAGTTCCTCAGTCTGTGCTGCTGTCTTGTGAGATAAGGGAAATAAGCAAGGGTGTGGGGCTGGGTTAAAGCTGAGAAGCGTAGCTACAAACCACTGTTTCTTGTCCGGATTCCATTAGCACTGAACAGTCAAGTGCTCCATTATCATGAGTATACTTTGGTAGCTTGTAATTGTCCTGTGCTTCAGTCAAGAGATGGGTAATTGCTCCTATGGGCCATGGATTTCCTGCTAGCAGCAGCTGATTGAAACCAGCCATTTATTGTGGCTAAAAACCCCAGACTCACTGCAGTGTTTACAGATAAACCTTCTGTGCGACAGTCATTTACCCTACCCAGCCATCCATATATTAAAGATAGACACATGACCCCCTCCTTTTCTCTTGAAGAGAGATCAACTGTTCTTTTCAGTTTGATTAAATTTCACTATGTGGTGTTGATATGCTAACTCTTTTATTTTGTAGTTTATACTTTAAAGCAAATTGCATTTCTTTGAATCTGCATTCTACTTTGGGGGCATTTGTTAATAGCCACACTGCTGTAGTGTTAGTTACTTTTGCAAAGTTCCTCATTCCTGTTTTTCCATTCCTTTGATAAGCCAAATGTAAGTATTAGCTTGTGGGTCTTTTAATGCCCTCAAGAACTGGAATCTAGAAAAAGGAAGCCATCCAGTAGCAATCATGATGCTTTGGGGTTTTGGAGACACTGAAAGGTGATTGTGTGTTTTCTTATTTCAACGACACTTGCATCTGTAATGGACACAGTGGATGATGCTACATAAATACAAGGTAGAGGACACTCTGTGCCCATACTCACTCGATGGAGGTTCCCATTTCTCCACCCCTGCAATTTTATTAAAATTAGCCTTTAGAGGCTAAAGAGACACTTTGAAATCTTCATATAATTCAAGTCTGTCCAGTGGATCTCAAGATTTTGGATAGTTTTAATTCATTCAGTTTCTTCATTTATGAGTAGTAACATCGGTATCATCTTCTTCTTGTTCTCTTTATGCTTTTTTTATTTTTTAAAACGCTTTTTTTTTTTTTTATATTGGAGTATAGACAATTAACAATGCTTTGATAGTTTCAGGTGAACAGCGAAGGGACTCAGCCGTGCATATACATGTATTCTGTTCCTGAACCAAGAATGAAAGATAAGAACAGTTAGGGGTAAACTGGGATTACCCTGCACTTGTGAAAACAGAAGCTCTACCAATCCTGCCATACCTTTCTTTTTGAAAAAAACTTCCCTGACAAACCTGTACAGTTCATTGAAATTCATGAGTAATTTACTTTTTGGTAGGAAAAGAACATATTTAATCCACTTAAGAAAAATGGACTGACTGAAGAATTTGTATCATCATGGCCAGACCTCATCAAATTAACAAAAAAGACGGGATTTACCATGTGTTTCCTTTAGTTCTGTCTTCTCTTTTTGCCACGCTATCTTCCTCAGGTATACAGAACTGATCTATTTGTTGGTAATACAGTTGTAAAGAATATATTAGTATTTGCAGATTTAGGTGTAAGCTTGGGTTCTGGAACTTCAGGTAATGATTACCAACTTAGATTCCAAATTCTGAGCTTGAAATTAGTGGTTTGAGCAGAAGGAAAATATAGCAGTTAAATTTAAGCAAAGAACACTTGTCCATGGTATACAAATCCATGAATTCGGTCCCCTGACAGATGGCATATGGGATGTGAATGCCTAGGTGTCTAAGAAGGTGGATACAAGACAGGAAAACAGAAATTTGACTCCTATAATTGTACTGTTGTGTGAAACGTTTTAGTAGATCCAAATGTGACACAAAGATCAATAATGATGAAATTTACAAAGACAGTTCATCATTAAAGGCTAAGGGAAATATAAATGAGTGAACATTTGCTTATAGGCCCAGATACTTTAAGGCTTCCCAGGTGGTTCAGGTGGTAAAGAACCTGCCTGTTCATGCAGGAGATGCAAGGTTCAATCCCTGGGTCGGGAAGATCCTTTGGAGAAGGAAATGGCAACCCAGTCCAGTATTCTTGCCTGGAGAATCCCATGGACAGAGGAGCTTGGCAGGCTACAGTCCATGGGGTTGCAAAGAGTTGAACACAACTGAGTGACTAAGACACACAAACATAATTTTGGTTGTGCCGGATCTTCGTTACTGTGCGTAGGTTTTCTCTAATTGTTGTGAGCAGGGTTGCTCTCTAGTTGTGATGCTTGGGCTTCTTACTGTGGCTTCTCTCACTGCGGGAGCCACAGGCTCTAGGCACTCAGGCTTCAGTAGCTGTGACACATGGGCTCAGTTATAAGCTCTTGGGCTTTAGCGCGCAGGCTCAGTAGGTGTGGCACGTGGACTTATTTGCCCCATGGCATGTGTAATCCGCCTGGACCAGGGATTGAGCTAATGTCCCTTGCATTGTCAGACTGCGCCACCAGGGAATGCCTTCACCTTTCAATTGCCTTGCTTTCTTTCTAGGCAAAGCACTTCTAACAATGATGTTAGGTCAGTTCCTGGAAGTGAAGTCTGAAAGTATCATGATCAGTTACCTGGATTTCAGACCAGCATGACCTTACTCACTCTTTTATGTCAATTGAGATAGAGATTTATTCTGGATCTGAGCTTCAGGTCATATTGCTTTCTCCCAAAAGAGAGCTTCATGAAGAATTTGTAAATCACAGACTTAGCTTTTGTGTTTTTTTCAGGAGCCCATTCTAGTGTTTCACAGATCATAACCCAAACGCCAGACTTTTGAACCCAGGCATAGGTGTTGACAACCCAGTATGTGAGGGGGAACCTTGGTTGAAAGGGCCACTGGTTTACTGACTTTGACTGCTGCCTTTCTGGGCACCGTGGTTTCAGAGGGAACGCACCACCTGCAGACTTAAAGCCAATAAGCAGTCTTAATCTCGCCTGATATTTTCTGCCTTCGATTGGATCAAGCTTTGCCTGACACTGGCAGCTGTTTTCCCTGACTTGTTTCGCTGTTATATGATGACCTTTTCTTTGTTTATTGTTTTCTTTGAACTTGCTGGGAGTTTATATAATTGATGGGCTTGTATGCCACAGTATGTCTGGGAATCTACTGGTGATAAACTACAATGTCTGAATGGGTAGTGTTTTCTGTCTTTCCTCCCCTACTCTCAACCCTGATGTCAGAAAGTCAACACCCCAATGGTGAACTGACATGGTAATAGAGACTCTTTCTTATCCTGTAAGCAAAGAAAAGAAAGAAAGATAGCACTAAGTCGTATTCGATTCTTGTGATCCCATGAACTGTACCCTGCCAGGCTCCTCTATCCATGGAATTTTCCAGACAAGAATACTAGAGTGGGTTGCCATTTCCTTCTTCAGGGGGACTTCCTGACCCAGGAATTGAACCCAGATCTCCTGTCTTGCAGACAGATGCTTTATTGACTGAGCTATGTGGGAAGCCTGTAAGCAAAGGGTTCAGGGCAATTAGAGTATCCTGAAACTTGCAGCCCACTAGACTCCTCTGTCCATGGCATTTCCCAGGCAAGAATGCTGGAGTGGGTTGCCATTTCCTTCTCTAGGAGATCTTCCCAACCAGGATCAAACCCCGGTGTCCTGCTTTGTAGATGAATTCTTTACTATCTGAGCCACCTAGCTCAGAATACAATGTATAGGATCCCTGTTTTAAGCTAAATTAAATATATATACACGCATATGGAAGAAAAGGCCTCAGAGAGTTAGCAGTGATATTGGATCACAAGGCTTTCTGTATCATCCCTCCCTGAATTAGTGAGGATGTAATTTCTTACATTCAGAAAAGTTTAAAAGAATAAGCTAGATTTATGCTTCTGGTATAACTCTTAAGCTTCTAATGTGCAACAGAGTAGAATGATTAGCAAGTGTAATTCAAGTGTATTGTATGTTTCAAATAAAGAATGTAATTGTTCAGTCGATGTGGTTGAGTCTTAAGTCTCTGAGTTGTTTTAAATTGAATTGTGCTTAGGTTTTGCAGAAATGATTGAGTTTCTCACATTTTGGCATTAAGGAATCAGGCTTGGTAAGTCACTACTTTCATATTCTTAGAGCCTTGTTCAAGGCAAGCATTAAAAACACTTCCAATAATTTGGGAATTGATAGGCAAATAGATGTATTTGTAATGACTCTTGCTCACCTGTGATGTGAACCTTGGTTTTTAACATCTACATGTCTCAGTACCTTCTCTGCCATTCAGTGAGCCTGCCTATCATCTACAGGGAGCATCAGTTCAGTTTAGTCACTCAGTCGTGTCTGACTCTTTGCGACCCCGTGGACTGCAGCATGGCAGGCTTCCGTGTCCATCACTAACTCCTGGAGCTTACTCAAATCATGTCCATTGAGTTGGTGATGCCATCCAATCATCTCATTATCTGTCATCCCCTTCTCCTCTCACCTTCAATCTTTCCCAGCATCAGGATGTTTTCCAATGAGTCAGTTCTTTGCATCAAGTGGCCAAAGTATCAGAGTTTCAGCTTCAGCATCAGTCCTTTCAATGAATACGCAGGGCTGATCTCCTTTAGGATGGACTAGTTGGATTTCCTTGCAGTCCAAGGGACTCTCAAGAGTCTTCTCCCACACCACAGTTCAAAAGCATCATCAGTTCAGTTCAGTTCAGTCACTTACTCGTGTCCGACTCTTTGCGACCTCATGAATCACAGCACGCCAGGCCTCCCTGTCCATCACCAACTCCCTGAGTTCACTCAGATTCACGTCCATCGAGTCAGTGATGCCATCCAGCCATCTCATCCTCTGTTGTCCCCTTCTCCTCCTGTCCCCAATCCCTCCTAGCATCAGAGTCTTCTCCAATGAGTCAACTCTTCGTGTGAGGTGGCCAAAGTACTGGAGTTTCAGCTTTAGCATCATTCCTTCTTACTATGTACCAAATACTGTGATGGGTGTTCAGGATAAAAAAGATGCTTCCTGTCCTCAGGGAGCTCATGGTTTCTTTGAAAAAGAGTTCAATGTAAATATCGAATTTCATTGCTTATATATGTTTTCCTTTAGAGAAGAAGGTGGTTTCTAAAGTTGGTTATACATTGACATCCATTTAAAGAGGTATTCTGAAACAAGTCATGATTGCCAGGCAATGAATGTTGTGATTGAATATTTTATCAAGGGCATATAGTTAATTATTAAGCATCTAATTTAAAGCTGACTTAGTACCAATTCTCCATGAGAGTTTTCTTGAGTTCCTTAGAATGGATTTGGAAACCTGCAGGCAAGAGCTGAAGTGTCTGATTTGGTTCAAGGGCCTGACATAGAGGTACCTTCTAGAGTTTCTGCCAGGTTGTGTTGGAGAAGGAAATGCAACCCACTCCAGTATTCTTGCCTACAGAATCTTGTGAACAGAGGAGCCTGGTGAGCTGCTGTCCATGGGGTCGCACAGAATTGGACACGACTGAAGTGACTCAGCTTGCATGCATACATTGGAGAAGGAAATGGCAACCCACTCCAGTATTCTTGCCTGGAGAATCCCAGGGACAGAGGAGGCTGGTGGGCTACCATCTATGGGGTCTCTCAGAATTGGACACGACTGAAGCTACTTAGCAGCAGCAGCAGCAGAAGCAGGGTTGTATAAAGGTGGTTCTGTGTCCCCTCTTCATGAATAATACTGCAAATGAGAAGCTTGGAAGAGACAAAAACCAGCTAATGGACTGTGAAATGGGCAACAGGAATGTCAAAGTCAGAGGGTGTCTGAAAGGTTGATCAGTGTCTTGGTCCATTTGGGCTGCTAGAATAAAATACCGTCGATTGGGTGGCTTACAAACAGCAGAAATTTATTTCTCACAGTCTGAAAGTTGAAAATTCCACGATCAAGGCCCTAATGTAGTCATATTCTTGTGTGAGCCTTCTTCCTGCAGTGTCCTCACATGGTGGGAGGGGTCAGGAGTCTCTGTGGAGCCTGTTTTATAAGGCAGTAATCCTATTCATGAGGGCCCCATCTTCATGGCTTAGGTATCTCCAGAAGGTCCCATCTCCTAATACCACTATCTTTGGGGTTAGGATGTCGACTTAATAATTTTGGGGAACACAAACATTTAGTCCATAGCCCTCATGCACTCACATGTCCAGATTGGTCCCAAGTCATCCTGAAGGGATGTGTCTTTGTGATCAAGGGAAGTAGGAGGGGTTGGGAGTGCATGTAGTGGTGGTCCTCAAGGGTATTTCTTAATAAATATGTCTGGGATATGTATGCACGTGTGTGTGTCTTGATATGTAAGACACCATGACACAAAACTTAAAAGAACTAATGAGAAAACTCAATGCCAGAAACCTTTCAAAGCAGAGAAAAATACTTCCCCTTGAATAATAGCTCTGTTTTGAGAGAAAGTACTAGATTTTTGAAAGGACTTATTTTTCTCAAAATATTTGGATTTATGTATGGATTTGACCTACCTTCCCATTATCTATCCATCTCTCTATTTATCTATGTGAGTTCGATCTATTTATCTATATATATATATATATACATACATATATATATATACATGATATAGATATTTGATCCAGTTGGTTTTGGCTTTTGTAGTTACCGGCTACTCTCCCACAAGTTGAAGAGTAAAAAGTAAGGCATGATTCTACCTTAGCATTTAGTTCACAAGATATAGTTAATGAGTGTTGAGCATTTTAGGAGGGCAATGAGTCTTTCTGGGTCAGATGTTCCTTCTGAGACATAACTACATTCTAGATTTTACCTTCATTTTCTCAGGGTCAGGGCTATGTCATCGCTCATTGTGGTTTATTTACAGTGTCTGGTTTACTTACGGGAGTTTATTGGGAGGTGACATCTTTCGCCTACTCTTTCTCTTTCTTCCTTGCCTTCTCTGAGCTCAAGTTCCAGGAGAACTTCTACATTGGACTCCTATTTCCTGAAATCGTGTTGCAAAATATAATTAAAAAGAAAAAAAAGTGGCGTCCCCGTTTCCATCTTAATTTTCTGAGCCTGATTTCTTCTTTGAGGAAGACATTGATGCACTCCTGTCCTGGTTTGGAGAAGGGGGCTGGCGCTCACATCAGTTTGTGGGACTAAGTTTAGGATGCTTGGCAAAAGCAGATATTCAACAACTGTTTCACCCCTTTCCCATCTTTGTGCCAGGGATACAAAGATAGGTGAGACATAGTTTCTGCTTTCAAGGACCTTGAAGCCTAATAGGAAAGAAAGGTAAATCAATAAAGCCAGTGAGACCTTTGAGTCAAGGTGCTTAGGGAGTAAGGAGGTAGTGACCAAGGGCCTCTGTGTTCTCAGCCAACCTGAATGACCCATGTCAGTCATGGTATTTGCACAGGGTATAATTGAATGTTCGCTCAAAAGACCTAAAGTTATTGGCAACCTGTAAAAAATGTTGCAGTGGTGAAAGCTATTTATGTGCACACTGAGTAGAAAATGACTTTAGCAGAGGGACTGGGTTAGTTTGCTGGACTGCCATAATCAACTGCCACAAATGGGTGGCTTTAACAGCAGACTTTTTTTTAAAAAGCTTTTTATTTTATATTGGTATATAGCCAATTAACAATCTGGTGGTGGTTTCAGATAGACAGCAAAGGGATAACAATATTGTGATAGTTTTAGGTGGACAGCCATACATATACACGTATCTATTCTCCCCCAAACTTCCCTCCCATCCAGGCTGCCACAGAACATTGAGCAGAGTTCCCTGTGCTATACAGTAGGGCCTTGCTGGTTATCTGTTAAGCAGAGTTTTATTGTCTCATAGTTCTGGAGGCTGAAAGTCTGAGATCAAAGTGTCAGCAGGGTGGTTCCTTCTGAAGGCTAGGAGGAAGCACCCCATGCCTCTCTCCTAGCTGCTGGCGGTTTGCTGGCAGTCAGGCATTCCTTGGCTTCTGCTGCGTTACTCAGATCTCTACCTTCGTCTTCACATGGCACTGTCTTTGGGGGCCTGACTCCTCACATGGTATTCTATTAATAAGGATACCAGTCATGTTGGATTAGGGGCCCACCCTGTTCTCATATGACCTTGTATTAATTTAACTTGTTACATCTACAATAACTCTAGTTCAAATAAGGTCACCTTGTGAGGTCCTGGGGGTGAGGAGTATAATATGCAAACTTTAGTGGACACAATTCAATGCATTACAGTTTCTTAATTTTTTCAAACTACAAAGAGGAGCAATTGATCAGCATTTCTCCCAAGTGCTACAGTCATTGGAAAAAGTACACATATGATCCTGTTGAGAAAAATGGAAGGGCAGGTATTGGGAGGGAAGGGAAGGAGCCAGACTTCACTGGGTGCTTGCTATAGTCTAGACAGTATTAGGGTCTTTGTCCAAGTTATTTCTTTGAAAAGAATTTGATTATCATTAAAACATGTTTATAAGGTCATCTCTATTTTGCAGATGTAGGAACTGAGGTTCAAAAACATGGAATCACCATCCTGAGTTTGGAGCCAGAAAAGGGTAGAGCTGGGATTTGACAGCTAGTAGGTTGAGTGCCAGAAAGTATGTTCTTCTCCTTCTAGTATGATGGCCTCCCAAGAAAAGCTGTGTTGAAGAATGTAAGGTTGTAGAAGTCAAAGATCCTAGAACACCTTCCAGTAAAAAGTGTCTCTCCCCAGGTGGAATAATTTTATCAGTTACCTTCTTGGTCATATTTTAAAATTTGATAATGGCAGCAGATACCCCAATATTCTCTCATTCTTAGAAAGATCATTTTATGGGCTAATGTGATTAATCTACATTTCCACTCAAAGAATTTATAACTGTCTGCATTTTCTTACTCCAGTCATCAGCATGTTGACCACTATGGGAAAGAGCTGTGTCCACAGTGGAAGCACCAGGAGAGATTCTGGTGATGGTTCACGGGGAAACTTGAAGCCCTGAAAATTTGACTTTCTTCTATTTGGCACTCAGCATCCTCAACTTCTCCTCCATTCCCCTTTCTTCTCTATTCTTGTCCCACCACATCCGTGTCATGGAAATGGCTACTGAAATAAATTAGTTTAATTTGTGAAATCACATTACGGTTCTGTCTGCTCATGCCAGTTTGCCCAGATTAGCCCAGGCAGATGGCAATGGAGTTTCATCGCTGGTGAGAAAAGGGGTCCTTTCCAGAACTGCAGAACAAGTGTGGGAGAAACGTTATGGATGCCAGAAAGCTGTGTACTTGAGTTTTTGGGCCAGCGATATCAGTGCTCTGCATCAGGACGACTCTCTGCCTTCGGAACAGAGGGCTTCCTGAGAGCTAGAAGCAGCTGGTTCTAGAGAAAAGATGGCTTGCAAAGAATCAGAGGCATTATGAGTCTTAAATTATTTAAGTTCCTCCTGTGGCAGCGGACTGTAATTGCTTCCTATTTCTGTAAATATTAGCAGCTGTGAGCCTTTCAAGTAAGGAGCTAAAACAGCGCTCCGTGTATCATACTTAAACTCTGGAATATTGTTAAATATCTGACCTTGGGCTGTCAAACCACACTCGTTACCCACACTAGCCCTTATGCAGGAGAGCTGTTGACACTCTGAACTGGTATATTATTTTCAGCCTGGTCTGTAATAGCCTCGAGAGATGGAGAATTGGCAAAGGGAATTGCAAGTCACCAAATAGCAATGTCATGATCCATTTCCTCGAGGGAGGTCACCTCTGTGCCTGCTGCTTTTTAGTCGCTTTTACATCTGTAACTCCACCGACAGCTGTCATGATGAATCCTTTATCAAACTGGCAACAACTTGTAATAGGACTAGTTTGCATACCAGCTCTTATCTCTTTAGTCTCAGTTGATCTCTCTGCCTTATGTTCAATGATTTAATCCTACTGAATTTTTTTTTGAGCCTTCAGACTCATTGTATTCTCATTGTCTTTTGCATTTGACTTACCTTGAGTTTTCTATCTTGAACTCTGTGTCCTGTAGTACACCTATGCTAGCTTCTACTTACTCTGAGGATGATACCTGCTCTTGGGAGCTCTTGTGGGCTAGTTGGGCTTCCCAGGTGGCTAGTGTGTAAAGAACCAGCCTGCAGTGCAGGAAATGCAGGAGATATGGGTTCAATTCCTGGGTCAGGAAGATCCCCTGGAGGAGGAAACCACTCCAGTATTCTTGCCTGGAGAATCTCATGGACAGAGGAAACTGGCAGCCTACAGTCCATAGGTTGCAGAGTCAGACATGACTGAAGCGACTGAGCATGCATGCATGTGGCTATTAGGTCTTCTTTATTATTTCATGGGTGTAGGCATGTTGAGCACACAGCATATTGGATTGTAATAATCTGCTTAGTGATTTTCATCCGCCATTGTATAGACAGCTCTTTGAGCATGAGAAAAGTGTCAGTCCTATTTGCAGATTTAGTTGCAGAGTCTGTGTGGAGCCTGGTGAATAAAAAGGGATTGACAAGTGTTTGCTGAGGTGGAGTCATACTGCTATATCTCACATTGATGAGATATAATACCTCTGGGCTTAGTCTTCAGTAAAGCTGCCCAGGCAATCTGTGCATGTGGCAGAATCTAATCCATGTCTTCAGATGGCCACTTCCTTTCTTTCCTGTTAACATATTTGGGATGGAATGAGCCCAAAGGCTCATTTCCCAATAGGGAAAGCATCATTGGCCTAACCCAGATATCACAGTTCCATTTCTTTATGCCAGTGATTGGTCCAAGGGTGGGCACGTGATCCACTTCTGGCCAATGAAGCATAAGGGGAAGTATGTTGAAGGTTTGGGGAATGATTTCTCTTTTTATTAATACAGTGATATGAGAAGGAAGCTGTTTGTATCCTTCTTCCTTCTTTTCTAGTTGGAGGCTTTCATAGAAAGTAAGAAATGCTGCAACCATGAGGAAGTAAGCTCCCACATGGAAGCAACACATAAGCATGGGCAAGTGGAAGGTTCTTAGGTCCTTGATGATGTTATTTAGTCATCAAAATCAATCCTGGGACAATCTATCTCTGGATTTGTGTCAAGTAAACAATACAGCAATCTTCTGGTTCAAATAACTCTTTTCTAGATGTTGTGTTACCTATTGTTGTGCTAAAATTGTTCTAACTGCAATAGATACCAGGAAAAGGAAGGAGTGTGCTAGATTTTGTGTGCTCATGTCAAAAAGTAAAGAGCTTATGCCACGTAATGAGAGAAGACAGCAAAGAAAATATATTGGGCTTGGGGTGAAGACAACTTAGTTCACCTGGATCTTTCTTGTATAATCTGGAACAGGTCACTTATATCTATTATTTTCAAATCAGGCAATCATTTATCCAACAACAGCAAAAATAAGTATTTGATTGCCAACTGTGAGTTATATACTATCTAAGGTATTTATTTGGAAAACAAAGTTGAACTAGATGACTTTGTTTGTAAAAATCTAACTCACTTTTTATTTTTGAGTCTTTGAAAAGAGTTTGAGGAACTGCGAGTCTATAAAAATCCTGTACAACTTCCTTCCAAAATCTGCCTTGATTCCAATCATGTTTACCGTTGGCATTTCTTCTCATCCAAATTTCCTGCAGATCCTTGTCTGATAGAATTTTTTTTTTTAAAAAAACAACAAAACCCACAAAGCATCTGTCTCTGGCAAGAATGCTCATGAGTCACATCTCCTCCTCTGCAAAGAAAAATCTCATGAAACCAGCTGATTAAAAGGAGTACATAAAGAGAAGGCAGCCTGTTAAATTTATTTTAGGTCCAGCCCCCTAATTTCCAGTCCACATGCAGTCAGTCACCTTATTCATTCAGTCGCCAGGTCTTGGCAAGTACAGTCTGTTTAGGTAACCCTGCCCTGGCTCACCTCTCAAATTTCCTGGCTGAAGAAAAAGGCTAATAAGCTGTCCTCAGGGGTATTGTAGCCACAGCTGTCCAGGCTCAGTAGAGGATTTCAGACTGGTTCATCCTGGTCCCGCCTTGATCAGGACAGGGCTCTTGATTCAGACCACCATGATCCTACAAGTTGTCTGTCTGTAGTAGTTATCTTCAGCCCTGGTAGTGGTGGTGGTGGGGGCAGTGGTGAGATTATCATTGTGCCAGGATTTTAGATGGGGGAACATCCATGCTTGATGAGAGCACTGGGTAATGTCCAGAGAAGAGAAAATCATCACTCCAAATGGAACAGAGGATGCTGAAGAACCAATTGGTGTTTGTGTATTTTACAAACAATGTTGTTTTGGCTGCCGAGTGTAAGCAGTCAGGTTTATATAGTAAGTCCATGGTGTGGGGCCTCAGCACCTTCTGTGTTGCTGCTCCTCCATATTAGCTTCTTGGTCCATGATGGCTGCTTTTTTCCTACCACCATGTCTGGATTCCAGCAAGTAAGAAGAAAGAACAGTAGAATCCCCATGTGCCTTATTTTTTAAGGGCATGACCAGAAAGTTGTACAAGTAACTTCTGCTCATATCGTGTACCTGGTCAGATGTCTAGCCCTTTTTTTTTTTTTCAGTTGGGGGATAATTGCTTCATAGTATTGTGCTGGCCTCTCCCATACATCAACATGTCTAACTTTAGAGAAGGCTGAGAAATGTAGTCTTTAACCTGGTAGCCATACACAGATATAAAATTTCTATTATTATAGAAACATATTTAGAAGACTGGAAACCTTAGGATCCTTGAGGGGTGGCAGCGTGAGTAGTGTCTTTGTGGGCCTCAATATCTGAATTTAAGAAAAATAATTTTATTTATTTATTTTTGACTGTGCTGGGTCTTTGTATCTGTGCAGGCCTTTCTCTAGCTGCAGTGAATGGGGGCTACTCTCTAGCTGCAGTGAATGGGGGCTACTCTCTAGCTGCAGTGAATGGGGGCTACTCTCTAGCTGCAGTGTGAGGGCTTCACACTGCAGTGGCTTCTCTTGTTGCGAAGCACGGACGCGAGGGTGCTCAGGCTTCAGTAGTTGCAGCTCCTGAGCTCTAGAACACAGGTTCAGTAGTTGCGGTGTGTAGGTTTAGTTGCTCTGCAGCATGTGGGATCTTCCTGGATCAGGGATCAAACCCATGTCTCCTGCATTGGCAGGCAGATTCTTTACCACCGAGCCACCAGGGACAGCCCTTAATTTTTTTCATGGAATGGTCCTGACTGTAACCAGAGTGCTAGTTTCCCTCTTATACTTCCTTCTTTACGTTCTTGTCTCTTCTCCCAACTTGCTTCTACCATCTGGGAGTGGAAAAGTCTGTTTTATCACAGTATTTTTCTGTACTGGGCTTAGTACAGACATTTTTTTTCACAGGAAAATTGACACCTAAGCATACACCTTCAGAATAGAATTCCTCCTCATCTTTTCCCCAGATATGTAGCAGAGTCCTTTGCTCCTGAAGGAGAGAGCAGATCCTCAGTGCCAGGTGGGAGTACATGTTGTTGCCGCCCAGTTGCTCAGTCATGTCTGACTGTTTGTGACCTCATGGACTGCAGCATGCCAGGTTCCCTGTCCTTCACTATCTCCTGGAGTTTGCTCAGACTCATGTCCATTGAGTTGATGATGCCATCCAACCATCTCAATCTTTCCCAGCATTAGGGTCTTTTCTAATGAGTCAGCTCTTCACATCAGGTGACCAAAGTATTGGAGCTTCAGCTTCAATGTCAGTTCTTCCAATGAGTATTCAGGGTTGATATCCTTTAGGACTGACTGGTTTGATCTCCTAGCTTTCCAAGGGACTCTCAAGTGTCTTCTCCAGCACCACAGTTTGAGAGCATCAATTCTTTGTCACTCAGCCTTCTTTATGGCCCAACCCTCATCCATACATGACTACTGGAAAATCCATAGCTTTGACTATATGGACCTTTGTGGACAAAATGATGTCGGGAGTGCATGAGACAGAGACATTTAGAGACAGCTGTTTTGCCTGGTGAGAGTGTGTTCTCCAGGGATGCTTCACCCTGTTAAGGAAATCCAACCAAACTGGATTTTGGTCTCTGTTTAAGGCTTGTGAAAGACAGCAGCAGGAAACTTGCTCATTGCTTATTCTCCAGACATTTCTAGTCTACCTGAAATCTAAGGAGGTATGACATACTATCTGTTTCCTGACAACAAGATCTAGGGATCTTCTTCCAGAGATCAATTCTTGACTTGTACTTTATTTTGTCCTTTTAAGAAATCTACTACTGGGAGATTTAAAAGTTGTAATACTTCATAATCGAGGGATTTAGGTTCTTTTTGTCCATTGTCTTGGCCATGAATTGGTGACGTTTGCTCATCCCCAATGAATCTCCAACTTGTCCTTATAAAGTTCTGTGAGCAGAAGGGTCTACACTTTGGTTTCTACAATGAGTTAAGGGAAATTTTGAGCTGTCCTTCTACAATGTTGTATAGTAGTTTAAAAAGTTAACAGTTTATTTTGGTGACTTATGGATTTTTAGAGGAAGGAAACCATTGACAGGATTTTATTTTCCTATTGCATGGGGAAACTCACAAGACTTTTTCCCAGTAGAAACATGTGGAGTGGTGTGATGTGGGAAATGAACAGTGGGAACTAGCTCCCATTTCATTACATTGTAATGGGCAGGTGAGCAAATGTCATCTTGTTGTCATGTCAGCACTCTCTTCTAAAGTTGCACCAGGCTCCTGATCTCTACCATCCTCTTCCATGTGAACAAAGCTTGTGTCCTTTGTCTCACATCTTCGGAGGTCAGTTCTCTGCTAGGTGAAGGGCTGATTGATCTAAAGATGCTCTACCTGTGGGAACATCAGGCTCTTAGGCCAAATAAATATTTTAGGGCAGATTTTTCTTGCATTCCTTATGAGTCCATGCCTGTCTGATTTCAGAACTGTTTTGAGATTATTGATGATGTCTAGTTGCCCAGTTGTGTTCAACTCTTTTGCGACCCCATGGACTATAACCTGCCAAGCTTCTCTGTCTATGGGATTTCCCAGGCAAGAGGACAGGAGTGGGTTGCCATTTTCTTCTCTAAGGGATCTTCCTGACCCAGGAATTGAACTCATGTCTTCTGCATTGGCAGGTGGATTCTTTACCACTGAGCCACCAGGGAAACCCCATGCTGCTCTGATTTCAGAACTCCCTTGGGATAAGATAACTGAAAAGTTAAATATTTCATGTGAGTGAAGAACTGAAAGAAACTTGAAGGGCAAGTCCATGAGGCTGTGAAAGTTCTTCATCTCTCCTTTTTGTCTGGTGTTATAAGAATATCTCTATCTATGAATTTGCATGATATCTATCTATCCATCTATCTATCATTTATCTGTTGGAAGGATTCCCTATGTGTGCTGCCTAAAAATTTGCTTTTTATTATTTAAATAAAAGGTTTAGAAAGGGTGAGGGGGTGGAGGAAAGCATTTGAATACTAAAATGAGGTTGGTGTCAGAATAGACTTATCCATCTATTTTATCCTTGTGAGATGAGTGATTTTTTGTAGAGTCAGAGCATTTTTGCAATTGAAGTCTGAAGACCATCTTGTCCAACTCCTTATTTTACAGATGATGGAAATTTTGAGGTCCAGAGGTAAGTGACTTGCCTAAGGCCACACAAATAAATTGCTCTGTTACTTTACTTTTTTGAAAAGTAAACTTTTCATTGAAAAATAAAAAATTTCCCAAAGCGGCTAGATTTGTGTAACCAGCTTATAGACTGAACATGAACATCACCAAGCACTTCAAAAATCTCCTTGGTATCCCCTCCCCAGTAACTCTCCTTTCTCCCATTCCCAAAGGGGACTGCTATTCTATTTAAAACATAGCTTAATGTTGCCTGTTTTTGAACTTTATGTAAATTCAGTCACACAGAATCTGTTCTTTTTTGGTCTGGCTTTTTCATCCAACGTGATGTTTATGAAATTAATCCATTTTTCATGTTGCAGTAGTCTGTCCATTTGCATTGCAATGTTTTATTCCAGTGTGTGAGGAGAATGCAATTTATTTGTTTTCCTATTGCTTTGTTTTTAATGACTGGAGATTCCTAGTGTTGATTTTCATGTCCATCTTAATTGTTTTGCTTCTGGACAGGGGTATTTTCTCAAAACCAACCTACAAGGCAATTGTCTGAAGTCATATCTTCAAATACAGCAACCAGGAAGCAAAAATATATACTACCACGGATTATTTGCTGTGGTAATTTCCATTTTTCTTTCGCCTGACTTTCTGTGACTATTGAGACACTAGTAGAGCAAGAGTCAGATGATATTCCCTCTCTTCTTTTATATTCTGCGTTATGGCCTTTTGCTATTAAGAATTGATTTACAATTTGGGTTTTGAACGATTCATGTTAAAATACTTTGTCTAGAGAAGTGACTTTCCTTGTTCATTTCCCCCACATCCTCTGGGAGAATCCAGATGGTTCTTGCATTTTAAGTGCATGAACA
This sequence comes from Ovis aries, assembly GCF_016772045.2. Taxonomy (NCBI): domain Eukaryota; kingdom Metazoa; phylum Chordata; class Mammalia; order Artiodactyla; family Bovidae; genus Ovis; species Ovis aries. The sequence continues at coordinate 72,872,679 of NC_056058.1, forward strand.
GTTGCCATCTTGCATGATCTAATTGTCTAAAACTGCCCACATGCTTACCATCTTAAAGAGTGCTGTTTGCCAAAGGTGTCAGGTCATCTTTCATATGGCTTTAGTAAAGAAGGCATCTTAGCCTGAAAGTATGGCATCAAAAAGCTCACTCCTAAGTGGCTGAAACTGACAATTCTTTAACTCCTTTGTTAAAAATACAATTCACTAGGCTGAAAATCTAATTATTTAAACACCAGTAGTTTTCCCCCTGGTAGAATAAAGCTTAAGTGTTTACAATCAAGTTAGCTAGATTTTAACCTAGTTTACTTATTTAACCAAGTATTTAAAAAAATCTATACCATACCTTGTAAGTTCTTCGAAAATCTTTTATTTCCATTGATTTTCATTAAAGAGGTAATTGGCAGCTGATCAGTAGGCATGATTCTGATGAGCTCGTTTGGCTGAACCTTCTGTGTGACAGAGCAGCAGGAAGAGAGAACCCAGAGGTTTGCTGACACTCCAATCTATCTTCAATGAATGCAAGCTGGCTAATAAATATTTAATGGGCAGTTGTTTGCGTTTAATAGAATTAGATAATTCTATTAGAATCCTGTTTGGAGACCTACAGGTATCATATATCACAGTTGAAGACATGGTTAATAATTTAAGCTAAGTGACTAGTAATTAGAGAGACAGTCCGATTAAGCAGGAACTTTTGGTTTTAAACCATCTGGGAATGTGAGTGTGCATGTGTGTGAAAGAGAAAGAAAGAAAGAAAGGTTGGGATTGTGTAGGATTTTAGACTGTAAACTGTTTTAAAGTTTAGCTAATGCAGCAAGTCTGGGCCAACCCTTAAATGTGATAACAAAGCATGAGGCCCCTGGGGTTTATTTAATATCTCATCCTCTCAGTTAATGAGATGGAAAATAGTTCACTGTTTATCTACAGTAGATTGAGCAGATGTTGCCAATTCCATTTTATGGAATGTAATCTTGGTGAGATTGTCTTCTGCCCGTTACCTTTTCATGGCCTCGATGTCTCCTGTATTCTTCCTGATTGGGGGTGGGGTGTAGGCACCCTCTTAGCCTCGGACTAGATGAATACACTTCTAAGTTAGAACTTAGCAGCCTTTTTACATCCTAAACATCCAGTCACCTCTAACAGGGCAAAGCGGGTTGGTTGACACAGAAAGGTTTGCAGACAACATAGGGCTTTCTCAAATATAAAGACTGTTGACTTTAAGGACCTCTTGCCCAATAATTCTTTATTAAACTGTCAAGTTTGAGATTTTCTTTGATTTGTTTCATTCATCTCTTTGTCTTTTCCCTAGTCTATAAATACATAATATATGAATTGGATCATTAGGTCTAAAAAGCCTAATATGATTATAATTATTATTTTTTTTTGGTAAACAACTTTAATTTTCCAGAATCATCAGGTAATTAGTATTCTCTCCCAAATAGTGATATCAGAAGAACATGTCTAATTTAGGAACATAAGGTAGTAGAGATTTGATTAAAGGCAATAAATCACTTTAGACCTATGGATCTATTAGGATTTACCTTTGTCTGTAGCAGAAGCTGGACTTTCCTGGTGATTCAGACAGTAAAGAATCTGCCTGCAATGCAAGAGACTGGAGTTCAATCCCTGGGCCAGGAAGATGCCCTGGGGAAGGGAATGGCCACCCACTCCAGTGTTCTTGTCTGGAGAGTCCCATGGACAGAGAAGCCTGGCAGGCTACAGTCCATAGGGTGGCAAAGAGTTGGACACGACTGAGAAACTAACACTAACACTTTTCATATAGCAGAAGCTGGACTTATAATAGGAGTATCTATATAAACGGTTCTTCTTTTTCCCATGGGGAAATGTCTGGAGGCATGCATCATTTGGTGGTCAAGTGATATCAGGGTGGCCAAGATATGAGGCCCAAAGTGTCTGTGGTTCTCTTGGCCCGTTTCTTATGGGTGCTGCCACTCTATTGTATCTGCCTTCCAGGCAGGAACTGGAATGGACAGTGTTTCCCAGAAGTTCCCAGAAGACATCTGCATCATTCTCATTGGTTATAAATGTGCCATGTGGCCGCCCTTAGTTGCAAAGTTCTCTGGAAAGGCGGGTTTGCATCTCTCTAGTCTACGTAAGAGAGGAAGAAAAGGGAAAGGGAATTGGAATGAGTATTGCAGGAGCCAACCTACAGTATTTGCCATATCCCCTGAGGAAATTTCCATATTTTGTGGTAAATACTGATTTAACTCTCTGCTGCTGCTGCTGCTGCTGCTAAGTCACTTCAGTCATGTCCAACTCTGTGCGATCCCATAGAGGGAAGCCTACCAAAGTATAAACCTTTATGATTTCTTTAGCCCCAATGGTCTACGTGCCAGAGACAAAGCCTTGGAAATTCTTGGATGTTCTTGATGAACTATGCTATATTCTTAGGAGAAAGAAGTAGAAAAGAGAAGATTTAGGGAGAGAGGAGGAATACAGGGGCAAGAGATGATGTGAATATATTTGTGTGACTAAAATGTATGTCATACTGTACCGTTAGAATGTGCCAGTCCTTAATTATCCTCAATTAATCTAGTTAATTGAAGTTTTAAGTTCAACTTTATAATTTACCGAGAAGCGGATATTACTGAGGTACTAATCAAGTAATCTTTCCACTTGTTTTTCTTAGCATTTTAAAAATACAGTCTCTCCTCTTGATTCTAATATACTGTCATTGCATAAATTTTTACAAAATACAGATTAAAAACAGAAGAAACATTAAAAACCCACTAACTAGAAATAACTTGTGTTGGTATTTTGTTAGAAGATAAGATCTCATTTTTGAAAGATTTAAGCAAATGGTGAAGTGATGCAAATATTAATATTTCATTTAATGGAAAGATTTGAAGTAACATTAATTTCTTAAATTAAAAATTACACCATATAAAGATACTATTTCAAAGCTGGGTAGTCATGGGAATTATAAAATGTGCTGAGGGTTGTGTATTGGGGTCACTAGGTTTTGTTAGAATGAGTTTTCAGTAGCTCCTCCTTTGCACTGAAGTGACCACCCTAGATATCTTTTTTGAGTTGCACTGTGGATTGTGTTTACCTAGATAAATAGAAGATTATGTTCTACATTCTGTTTTGGTAGCATCTTATTTTAATTGCCTGCTTGGTTTGTTATCCTATCTTGTGCTCAGCAGATTTGTAAGGGCCAGTGAAGGACATTTTCAGAAAAGCTTGTTGTCATGAATAGTCAAGCCAGGAACAATATAGAGTCTGCTGTATGATTTGTTCTCAGGGCTTTTTTTTGCTTGTTTTGAGTAATATAAACAAGGTCCAGATTCAATGAACGCTCCAGGCATCTTGCTAGGTTATAATTGCAAGCATTAATTCAATTAGTACTTAGAATAATCCAGTGTGGAAATGGTCCTCTTATCTACTTGGCTCACCTTCTTTCTTGCCTCCCATATCTAATTAGCAAATTATATTGGCTCTGCTGTCAAAATCTGTCTGAGTCCGATCACTTACTGTCTCTACCACTAGTGCATGTGTGCATGCTAAGTCACCTCAGTTGTGTCCGACTCTTTGCGACCCTTTATCCTAGCCTGCCAGGCTCCTCTGTTCAGGAATTTTCCAGGCAAGAATACTGAAGTGAGTTGCCATGCCTTTCTCCAGGGGATCTTCTCGACTCAGGGGTCCAACCCATGTCTCTTGCGTCTCCTGCATTGGCAGATGTGTTCTTTGCATTAGCACCACCTGGAACCTCCCTCTACCACTAATACCATGCTGTGTTTCCACTTTGCATCTCTTCTCTCGGCTGATAAGCATTTTCCTACAGAGAAACAGAGTGAGGCAGTATGACCTGGTTAATATATGAGCATATTGTATAGCTTCTAGGGTCAGATATATGTGGAGAGTGGAGTACAGGAAGGTTTAGAAGACTATTGTACACTTCAGTTCAGTTGCTCAGTCGTGTCTGACTCTTTGTTACTCCATGACTGCAGCACGCCAGGCCTCCCTGTCCATCACCAACTCCTGGAGCTTGCTGAAACTCATGGCCATTGAGTCGATGATGCCATCCAACCATCTAATCCTTGCCATCCCCCTTTCCTCCTGCCTTCAATCTCTTCCAGCATTAGGGTCTTTTCCAATGAGTCAGTTCTTCGCATCAAGTGGCCAAAGTATTGGAGTTTCAGCTTCAGCGTCAGTCTTTCCAATGAATATTCAGGACTGATTTCCTTTAGGATTGACTGGTTTGATCTCCTTACAGTCCAGGGGAATCTCAAGAGTATTCTCCAACATCACAATATGAGAGCATCAATTTTTTGGTGCTCAGCCTTCTTTGTAACCCAACTCTTACATCTGTACATGACTACTGGAAAAACCATAGTGTTTATACAGACCTTTGTTGGCAAAGTAATGTCTCTGCTTTTTAATATGCTATCTAGGTTTGTCATAGTTTTTCTTCCAAGGAGCAAACGTCTTTTAATTTCATGGCTGCAGTCACCATCTGCAGTGATTTTGGAGCCCAAGAAAATAAAGTCTGTCACTGTCCACTGTTTCCCCATCTATTTGCCATGAAGTGATGGGACCAGATGCCATGATCTTCGTTTTCTGAATGTTGAGCTTTAAGCCAACTTTTTCACTCTCCTCTCACTTTCTTTAAGAGGCTCTTTAGTTCTTCACTTTCTGCCATAAGGGTGGTATCATCTGCGTAGCTGAGGTAATTGATATTTCTCCTGGCAATCTTGATTCCAGCTTGTGCTTCATCCAGCCCAGCATTTCGCATGATGTACTCTGCATATAATTTAAATAAGCAGCGTGACAATGACAATATACAGGCTTGACGTACTCCTCTCCGATTTGGAACCAGTCCGTTATTCCATGTCCGTTTCTAACTTTTGCTTCTTGACCTGCATACAGATTTCTCAGGAGGCAAGTAAGGTGGTCTGGTATTCCCATCTCTTGAAGAATTTCCCACAGTTTGTTGTAATCCACACAGTTAAAAGCTTTGATGTAGTCAATAAAGTAGAAGTAGATGTTTTTCTGGAACTCTGTTGCTTTTTCTATGATCCAACAGATGTTGGCACTTTGACCTCTGGTTCCTCTGTCTTTTCTAAATCCAGTTTGAACATCTGGAAGTTCTTGGTTCATGCACTGTTGAAGCCTGACTTGGAGAATTTTGAGCATTACTTTGCCAGTGTGTGAGATGAATGGAATTGTGCGATATTTGGGACATTCTTTAATATTGCCTTTCTTTGAGATTGGAATGAAAACTGACATTTTCCAGTCCTGTGGCCACTGCTGAGTTTTCCAAATTTGCTGGCATATTTAGTGCAGCATCATCTTTTAGGATTTTAAATAGCTCAGCTGGAATTCCATCACCTCCACTAGCCTTGTTTGTAGTGATGCTTCCTAAGACTCACCTGACTTTGGACTCCAGGATGTCTGGCATTGGGTGAGTGATCACACCATTATGGTTATCTGGGTCATGAAGATCTTTTTTCTATAGTTCTTCCGTGTTTTCTTGCCACCTCTTCTTAATATCTTCTGCTTTTGTTAGGTCCATACCATTTCTGTCCTTTATTGTGCACATCTTTGCATTAAATATTCCCTTGGTATCTCTAATTTTCTTGAAGAGATGTCGTCTTTCCCAGTCTATTGTTTTCCTCTATTTCTTTGCATTGATCACTGTGGAAGGTTTTCTTATCTCTCCTTACTATTCTTTGGAACTCTGCATTCAGATGGGTATATCTTTCCTTTTCTCCTTTGCCTTTAGCTTCTCTTTTCTCAGCTATTTGTAATATTGTAATATTAAGTATTGTACACTTAAGTGATCAGAAATCTAAAATTATAATAAGAGAATTTGGTCCCCACTGACGTTGGTGTCACCGACTCAATGGACATGAGTTTCCGTAAACTCCAGGAGTTGGTGATGGACAGGGAGGCCTGATGTGCTGCAATCCATGGGATCACAAACAGTTGAACACAACTGAGTGACTGAATTGAACTGATGTCATCAAAATGGAAAAATGGAGCAATATATTTGAGTATGCAGTATAGGTAGTTTATATAGTTAATAAAACAAATTATACATATATTTAAAATTTTTTATCAATTGATTTTTATTTTTATTGGGTCTTGGTTGCTGCACACAGACTTTCTCCAGTTGCAGCGAGTGGGGGCTACACTCTAGTTCTGGTGTGCGGGCTTCTCTTGTTTCAGAGCACAGGCTCTCGGTGCTCAGGGTCCTGTATTTGTGTTGGGTGACTTTAGGGTGCATGGCCTTCAGTAGTTGTGGCGCACAGGCTTAGTTGCCCCGAGGCACGTGGAATCTCCCCAGACCAAGGATCAAACCTGTGTCCCCTGCATTGGCAGGCAGATTCCTATCCTCTGTGCTACCAGGGAAGTCCTGGGGAATTTAAATAAATTATATATTTTTCATTTGTTGTGAATCATGCAAAATATAATGTGTCAGAGTTCCTGTCTTCCTAGAGCAAGGACAGACAGCTATAATGCAAGAAGTGAGTATGCACTGTGTGTAATGTTGCATGCTCTGCATCCCACCTTCAGTGACGAATTCTGATCCTCTGTGCTAGAGGAAAGACTGAGCTCTCTTTATTCTCTTAAAGAAAATTACAGTACAAAGTTTTTTTGTCATGTGGAGAGGCGATCAAAGTGGTAAGTAGATAAAAGGAACCAGGACAAACTTATTACAAAGTGTGATCAGCCAGTTAATTAACAAAAGCATTAGGATATTTTCCTGGATGTTGCGGTATTTGTGACATTTGTCAACATTTAAAAATTCACAATTTACCGTGGCTTCTTTTCTCATTCTTAATAAATACTCACTTTCAGACCAAATTTTGCATTTGAAATTACAGAGATTCCCATTCCCCTTGCCTCCGGCATTCATTGTTTAAACTTTGAACCCTACAAAATCTAGATCTATCTCCACTTCTGCTTTATATCATAAATTCATTCTACATAATCTCCGGAAGTTCCTTCTTCATAGTTTGAAGTGTGTTTCTGTTTTATACAACTCAGAGAGCTCTAACACGAATACCTTTAAAGAAATTCATGGCAGAGTGAGATGCAGAGAGAGAAAAGGATAGGGGTATTAGGTGGGCACAAAAAGGTCGCAATTGTGGGATAGCTTTCAGATGGAGCATGGTTGTTTGGGGGATGGGTGGGGGGTGCCCTTAGGGTGCTCCTAAAGATCCCAAAGGAATCTAGTAATCATAGGATAAAGAAAACCCCCCTGCAGCCCCCAGTCCCACAAAGAAGAAAAGCACAGAGGGAGACGGAAGGGGCTGGAGAATTTCATGAGAAGCCAGTCCGCGCCTTTGCAAGTTGTACACACTCCTCCATACAATGTGTTGACTTTGTACGGGAGGCTGAGGTGCTGCCATCCATTTAGATGATGCTGGTGCGGAATGAAAGTCGAACAGCAGGAGTTGTGCAGCAGAGAGGGCTCTTTTGATTTGTAGCTTCTTTTGTTGCTTTCCTTTTGAGTTTCCTTGGTTCTGTGGTATGGACCTCTACAGACCTAGAAAAGTTCAGAAACTTGAAAGGGAAGAAGCCCTTCCTCCCCAGGGCTGGTTCCTCCACTTTCATCCTGTGTCAGGTGTTCACGCCTCACAAAGATGGTGTTAAATGGAACTCTCTACAAACTCTGGGTGGCTGGGAGTCCTTCCGAGATGTTATGTTCTGGCAATAATGGAGTCTTGTTACTACAGGCTGTTAACATGCACCCTTCCATTGTTGAAGAAAGACACCCAGGCGGCTACAGAGCACGTGGCTTCCGGGAGGATCTCAGGTTGGAGGACTTCTCAGCGAGTTTGGTTCTGTGAAAGGAACACAGAAACCTCAGGCCCTTGCTTCTAAGAGCCCCTTTTCTCTTTTTTCTGAGTAAACTGTTTAATTTTATCTCTGTATGTCACAGCACAAGGAGTTTAAAGTAAATTGTTGTAGGAACCAACCCACAAGCACAAGCGACTTCAGGGTATGTGCTTTGGGATGAGGTTGTATTATCATCCTTGAAGAACTGGGGTTCTAAATATCTGTATCTATGTCTGTATCTATATCCAATAGGCTAGATATATTGCTTTCTGGAATTTGCTATGTATCACTGTATCTTGATTACTAGAGAGAATAAATATATGGAATGTATTCTACCACTAATATGTCACCATTCCCTGTCTGTGTAGACATCTCTGTCTGATCGCTGCTTTCTTTCCTGCTAAGCTCAAATGTGTCTTCTGAACCATTTTCAATAAGGGGTTTTAGAAGGTCCCTCTCCATTGATTAAAATTTGTGCCTCACTGCTAAAGATTGTTGAGAGGACAGACAAGTCGCTTTACATGATGGAAAGATTCTTTTACCAAAGAACTTAAAGGCTAGACACTTACTTCTCATTTCTAAGATTAAAAAAAGAGAATATGGAGTTTTAGAAAAAGTTTAAAATAAACATGGCATAGTAGGGCTGTTGAAATGTGGAGGAGAGAGGGAGGGGAATGTGTTTAATTCCTATTAGGTATTTTTGTCTCTTAGGCTGATGATGAAAAAAAATGCTACCTTAGCAAATCAATTATAGTTAGAATGACAGGGTACAATAGTAATAGTTGAGACAAGCTTCATTAAGCATTTGTGAGTATGGCTTTTTTTCATCTCAGAGGTCTGCCTGGGTCACTGGAATCACTGTGAATTTGGGTCAAGGACCTGAGTAAGGAGGGGAAGACTCATTTATCATCAGAGAAGGGCGAGACAACTGTCATCGCTCCATTTGACTCCAGCTGTGAAGTGAACAGCTTATTTTGTTTTAGTGATGATTTGAGAGAATTATCAATAAAATCACCAATACTCTTTGTAGCACAGCAATCTAGCTGTGTCCCAGGGTGTGTGTGTGTGTGTGTGTGTGTGTATGTGTGTGTGTGTGTGTGTGTGTGTATACATACAGGTGCTTGCTGCAAGCAGAAAATGAAAAGGCAGAGAAAAACTTTACCTTTACACCCATATTTACATATGATTTCCTCTTTTCTGTTCACTGATGTTAGGGATTCATCTCAGAGTCCCCAGCTGGTCCATCTTTGTCCCTGATGGTTAGCATATTGAGCAGGTTCTGCAGCTTTATTGCTCAAATGTGCTTCCGTTGCCTACTGTGCAACTCATATAACCAAGCCCAGAGGAGTCTTTAGAGGAAGGAGTGATTAACTGGAAGAAATGGACTGAGTGGACTGTCATCAATCACTTTCCTTTATTTTCCAGAGCTCATCTCTTGAAACTTAATCATTTTGAAGACTCTAAGCTCCTTGTGATCATTTCCTGGGTACTTACTAAGCTAACACACACTCTGCACGTATGATGTGTGAGGCATTGTGTTAAGTTTCCTTTTTATTTATTTAAATAGAATCTTTTTAAAAGTTTCTTCTTTTCATGATTTCATTCACTCTTCACAACCACACTGCAGGGTAGGTACTATTATTGTTCAAGCTAGTTAGTGTGGGCTAACTTTTCTAACCATTAGACCCTAAATGATTGATGGCTCAAATACCATAGACATTTCTAACTTGTTCACATAACAGTACTGTTTTAGAAAAAAAGCCTAGAGGGGGTGGCCTGCATTCATACGTTTTTTCAGGAACCTGGCTTGATGGAGAATTTTCTCTCTTCAACAAATAGTTTTAAAGGTCACCCTGGGGGATTACTGCCATTCTAGCTAGCTGAAAGGTGGAAAGAATACAGATGGAATGCTGTGTAGAAGTCTTTATGTGGCAGGCCTGGACATTATGGCCCTTATATACAATACAATACAAATTCGCTTAGTCGTGTCCAACTCTTTGTGACCCCATGGACTGTAGACTACCAGGCTCCTCGGTCCATGGGATTTTCCAGGCAAGAATACTGGATAGGGTTGCCATATGGCCCTTAGTCGTGTTCATAATCTGCCGGCTGGAACTTAGTCACATGACGGCCTCGAATGGTAAAGGGAACTGGGAAATGTAGTCCCTGGCTAACCAGCCACTTCTCTGAGACAACTTGGTGCTATGTGGGAAGTGAAACACAGTTAGCCATCTTAGTCCTAGTCTGGTCCTCGGGCTACCAAGTATGTATCAGCATCTTTCTTCTCACAATGCTCTCTAAAACGGACAATTCAGAATCCTCTTATGATATCCCTTATGCATGGACTGTAAAAAGAAATGATACAAATGAACTTACAAAACAGAGACTCACAGACTTATAAAATGCACTTATGTTTGGTGGGGGAAAGGGATAATTAGGGAGTTTAGGATGGTCATGTACACACTGCTATCTTTAAAATGGATAACCAACAAGGACCTACTATATAGCACATGGAACTCTACTCAATGTTATGTGGCAGCCTGGATGGGAGGCGGGGTTGGGGAAAACAGATACAGGTATATATATGCCTGTGTTCCTTAGCTGTTCACCTGAAACAAGTGTTAATCAGCCATACCCCAATACCAAATATAAAGTTCAAAAGATTCCATATATATGCATTAATATACAATATTTTTCTTTCTCTTTCTGACTTACTTCACTTTTTATAATAGGCTCTAGGGAGGGAGGTTGGGGGGTGGTTCAAGAGGGAGGGGACATATGTATACCAATGGCTGATTCATGTTGATGTATGGCAAAAACCATCACAATGTTGTTAAGTAATTATCCTTTAATTTAAAAAAAGAGCAAGAAAACGTTCAAAAGAAAAAAAATTAAGTTAAAAGAAGAAAGACAATACAAAATCCCATTCATTTACTGCATTTAAGTCAAAGTGTAGGCTTTCTGGGTAATATATAACTGTCTGGCATGAAGCATGGATGAATGTGATTTCTTGTACATATGAACTAGAAGCCGAGTTATCCTCCCACCCCCTACCACACACCTATAAATAATGAGAGTATAATACACACATGAATCCTAACCTGGGAACTGAAAGCATAGGAAATTCACAGCTATCATTGATTCTGCAGCAACGATAAAGTTATCCCTTGCCTTGTAGATGATGGACTTTCAAAAGAAGGTTTTATGAGCATCTGAATAGACTGCATCATCTCTGGTACATATACACATATATATTTAAAGTCATATGTCTGTGACAACCTAGAGGGTGGGATGGGATGCGAGGTGGGAGAGAGGTTCAAGACAGAGGGGATATATGTATACCTCTGGCTGATTCATGTTGATGGACGGCAGAAACCAACACAATACTGTAAAACAATTACCTTCCAATTAAAACTGAATTTTAAAAGTAAATTCATATGTATCTATAATATATGTTTCTATAACATTGTATCTATATGGGTATAATCTACTTATATACAAAGAGATAACACATAATACTGAGTGAAACTTGCTATTCAAATTCTTTATATCTCTATTTTAATTTTTTTTTTTTTTGGCTGCACTGAGAAGCTTGCAGGATCTTAGTTTCCCAACCAGGAATTGAACCTGCACCCTAGGCAGTGAAAGGGCAGAATCCTAACCCCTGGACTGCCAGAGAATTCTCTCTACTTCATTTTAAAACCTTTTTGTTGTGTGAAATAAAGTAGACATTGAGAAAAATGCTTAAATCATATGTACATTTTAGCACAATAATAATTCAAGCATCAGTACAATAATCACGTAGACCAAGAAATAACATTACTACCATGTTGGAAGTCCAACTCCCCTATCACTTTGTTATCACAGCCCCTTCTATTATTGCCTAAGGTAATTACTCTCCTAATATAATGAGATTCACTTCCTTGTTTTCCTATGTAGCTTTGCCACCTAAACATGCATTCATAATATACATACTTTAAATCTGTTTTTGAATTTTATGTGAATGGACTCATACTGTCAATGTTTCTAGTGTCTTATTCTTTTTACTAAACATTGGAATATTTATTGAATACTGCTGCAGTCGATTTATTTCTATTTATAATTTAGAAGACCTTATCTCTTATTCTCATCTGTTACATTTTTAAGTCTTACATTTTCAGGAAATACATTTAATTCTATGGCCTGCAGTTTTGCCAGAAATTAATCAACAGTAATTATTCTGTGTTAACTAAAGATATATTGATTTTTTTGTTTACCTCATCTTTTCATCTTTCAGTTTTTGTTCAGTTATGATATGTATACTCCTGCTGCTGCTGCTAAGTCACTTCAGTTGTGTCTGACTCTGTGCGACCCCATAGATGGCAGCCTATCAGGCTCCTCTTTCCCTGGGATTCTCCAGGCAAGAATACTGGAGTGGGTTGCCATTTCCTTCTCCAATGCATGCATGCATGCTAAGTCGCTTCAGTCGTGTCCGACTCTATGTGACCCTATGCACTGCAGCCCACCAGGCTCCTCTGTCCACGGGATTCTCTAGGTAAGACTATTGGAGTGGGTTGCCATTTCCTTCTCCAATAATATGTATACAGTAAAGTACAAAACCTTTAAGTGCGTTTTTGTTTAGTTGCTAATTCTTGTCCGACTCTGTGACCCCATGGGTGGCAGCATGCCAGGCTTCCCTGTCCTTCACTATCTCCCGGAGTTTGCTCAGATTCGTGGTGATGATATCTAGCCATCTCATCCTCTGCTGCACCCTTTTCCTTTTGCTTTCAATCTTTCCCAGCATTAGGGTCTTTTCCAATGAGTTTGCTTTTCATGTCAGGTAGCCAAAGTATTGGAACTCCAGCATCAGTCCTTCCAATGAATATTCAGGACTGATTTCCTTTAGATTGACTGGTTTGATCTCCTTACAGTACAGGGTACTCTCAAGAGTCTACTCCAACATCACAATACGAAAGCATCAATTCTTGGGTGCCCAGCCTTCTTTATAATCCAACACTTCACTTGCATCTGTACATGACTACTGGAAAAAACCATAGCTTTGACTATACAGACCTTTGTTGGCAAAGTAATGTCTCTGCTTTTTAATATACTGTCTAGGTTTGTCATAGCTTTCCTTCCAAGGATCAAGCATCTTTTAATTTCATGGCTGCAATCACCATTTGCAATGATTTTGGAGCCCAAGAGAATAAAATCTATCACTTTTTCCACTTCTATTTCCCATGAAGTGATGGAACTAGATATCTGGATATCATGATCTTTGTTTTTTTAACATTGAGTTTTAAGCCGGATTTTTCATTCTCTTTCACTCTCATCAAGAGATTCTTTAGTTACTCTTCTCTTTCTGTCATTTTTAAATTAAAGTAGTTGATTTGCCATATTGTATTAGTTTCAGGTATACAGCAAAGTGATTCAGTTACATATAGATAAATATTTTTCTCAGATTATTTTCCATTATAGGTTATTATCAGATACTGTGTGCTATATATAGTAAATACGTACTGCTTATCTATTTTGTATACAGTGGTTTATATCTATTAATCCCATACTCCTAATTTCTCCCTTGCTTCCTGTCCTCTTTGGTAACCATAAATTTGTTTTTATGTCTGTGAGTCTGTTAATGTTTTGTGTGGATTCATTTGTAGTTTGTTTTAGGTTCCACATATCATATAATATTTGTGTTTCTCTGTCTTGACTTACTTCGCTTAGTATGATATTTTCTAGGTCCATTCATGATGCTGCAAATGGTAATCTTTCATCCTATTTTGTGGCTGAGTAATATTCTATTCTCTCTCTCCCTATATATGTATGTACACACATATATGTATATATATCACATCTTGAACATTTGCTTATTTTTAAAATTATTTAGTATACTTGATTTACAATGTTGTGTTAGTTTCGGGCGTATAGCAAAGTGATTCAGTGATACGTACAGTCATTCTTTCTTAGATTCTTGTCTCATATAGGTTATCACAAAAGAGTTGTTGTCTAACTGTATTTGTTGAATTTCTATTTTAAAAATAAATGACAAACATCATTAATTATTAGAGAAATGCAAATCAAAATGACAATGAGGTATCACCTCATACCAGTCAGAGTAGCCATCATCAAAAAGTCTACAAACAATAAATGCTGGAGAGGTGTGGGGAAAAAAAAGAGAATGTTCCTACTATTCAAGCCCATGAAAAAGCTTAAGACTCAACATTCAAAAAATGAAGATCATGGCATCTGGTCCCATCACTGTATGGCAAGTAGATGGGGAAGCAATTGAAATGGTGACAGACTATTTTCTTGGGCTCCAAAATCACTGCAGATGGTGACTGCAGCCATGAAATTAACAGACACTTACTCCTTGGGAAAAAAAGCTATGACCACCCTAGACAGCATATTAAAAAGGAGAGACATTACTTTGCCAACAAACGTCCTTATAGTCAAAGCTATGGTTTTTCCAATAGTCATGTATGGATGTGAGAGTTGGACCATAAAGAAGGCTGAGTGCTGAAGAATTGATGGTTTTGAATTGTGATGTTGGAGAAGACTCTTCAGAGTCCCTTGGACTGTAAGGAGATTAAACCAGGCAATCTTAAAGGAAACCAGTCCTGAATATTCATTGGAAGGACTGATGTTGAAGCTGAAGCTCCAATACTTTGGCCACCTAATGCCAAGAGCCAACTCATTAGAAAAAAACCCTGCTGCTGGAAAAGATTGAAGGCAGAGGAGAAGGGGACAACAGAGGATGAGATGCTTGGCTGGCATCATTGACACAATAGACATGAGTTTGAGCAGGCTCTGTGTGATGGTGAAGGACAGGGAAGCCTGGTGTGCTGCAGTTCATGGGGTCGCACAGAGTCAGATATGACTGAGCAACTGAACAACAACAAGCTACACTGTTGGTGGGAATTTAAATTAGTACAGCCACTATGGAGATCAGTATGGAGGTTCCTTAAGAAAACTAAAATAGAGTTACAGTCTAGCAATCCCACTGCTGAACATATATCCAGAAAAGATGAAAACTTCAGTTCACAATGATACAGAGCACCTCAATGTTCATTGTAGCACTATTTACAATAGCCAAGACATGAAAATTGCCCAAGTGCCCATCAACAGGAGTTTAGGGGAGAACCAATGCATGTGTATATATGGTTGAGTCCTTTTACTGTCCACCTGAAACTATCACGATGTTGTTAATCGGCTATACCCCAATACAAAATAAAAAGTTTGAATAATAAATAAAAAATAAAAATAGAAAAAACAAACTTATGGCTACAAAGGAGAAACATAGAGAAGAGGGATAAATCAGGCGCTTGGAATTAACAACATAAGCATACTACTGTATATAAAATAATCAGTGAGAAAGAGGGGAAGAGAAATTATTTAGCTTAGTGATCAGCTAAAATTCTCAGGAGGTTTATTAAGAGAAGAAAGGGAGAATGGATATATTTAGACAACTAGCTATCTTTTCTTCAGTGGACCATGTCCTGTAGAAAATTTCTTTAAGTCAAGGAAAATTGATTTTTACTTCTTTCATTAAATTCCCTCTCCATGTCTTCCATTCCTTTCTTCTATTACTCATGGTAGAGAGATATGGCTTTCCAAGATTTGTCTTGAAAGATCTAAGATTTATCATGATTCTTGCCACTTATCTTATAATTTCTATCTCTGGGTCCATTTGATAGGTTTTCAACTTGTTAATTCAGTTTGAGTTGATGTCCATTTTATTGTTTGGATGATTCGTTAGTTTTTTAAAAAAATCTTAGAAATCATGTTTTTAATTTGCTAACTGGTGATCATTTTCACAGTGCTCTTTTATAGCTGTACATCCTACCAAATCTCTTGAAGATAATTATTATATATTTAAATTTATATTCACTATTGTCCATAAGCTCATATATAGGAATTGCTTATTTTGATTTTTTAACCTTGTATCTCTTTCATCTGTTAGCTTTTCTCAAAAGTTTTGTCATTTTGACATTCTTATATTCATAATTTGGAATCTATGTTGCAAAGTACTTGTAGTTGGAATAGATTTCTTCAGCATAAAGGAAAATAGATATTCTGGTAGATTATTCAGTTATGATTTCAGGATCTGTGGCTTTACAGCTGTGGACGGCAGGAAGGGAGAGAAAGACTGGGCTGTGTAACCTTTTCTATAGCCGTGTGAGTAGGTTAACTTTGAATGCTACAAGCTTCATTCAACATAGTGTTCTAGTGCTTGCTTAGGTTGTCTTTTGGGTGCCTGTCTTCCACTTTATTCAATGTACTGACATTGATTTGAAAGCAGGGACCAGTGCAGCCACTCTCTAACTTTAATTTTCTCATGAACAGTCACAAGATTTGTTGTCTCTGCTAAAGCTTGCCACTGCACCTGATTCTCTTATTTGGGGATTATTCTATAGTTCTCTCGGTCTTCTCTTTAGCCTGAGGTTGTAGCTTTTTCAGTTCTTTGGGAGTTCACTGTCAATCATATGCTGTTGTTGTTGTTTTTTTAATTTTCTGAAAGTTTCTTAATGGTCAGGTTGGTTGATGCGTCTTCTGTGCTCAGTCAGTCATCATGAAGCAGGACTGCCTTTGTCAGTTGAGTTTTATGTCAGGGCTGTTGGAGAATGAGCCAAAAATCTCAGCGGGGTTCTTGGAATAGGCTAAAACTTTGAAAGCAATGTCCTTTTTGTGTTTCAATAACTTGTTTAAAAACATTCCAATGGAGTGTTTCATTTTGCTGGAATCTTTTCGAAGGACAGTTTTGTAGTAATCCTGGGAGGCATATATCTGGTTAATAGCCCAGAGTCTGGTAGAGGAAACATCATGGGACTGTCAAGGGAGCCAGTTACTGTATAACTAAGGCCTGGAGAAATGGAGTCAAGTGACCAGCGGGGAGATGGGGAGGTTTTCTATTTTTATTCATTATACTGTGCTGTGGTTTTGTTTTCTTTTATTTAGAATTAAGCCCATCAACTGATTTTCAAATTGACTTTTGGTATTTTTACCATATTTAGAGGAACAAAGTTAGATTTAACTGTTGCTTGGATTTATCACGTATTATTCTATTAAAATCATTATTTCATTAAGTTCCAGTTTTCTTATTAAGTTAATTATTATATAAGTTAATTTTATTATTATATAACATGTGCGTTTATTATATAATTATAAATAAGTTTATTATTATAGAACATGTTTTCTTTCTTCTTACAAGAATAATATATACTCATTTGTAAAAATTTTTAGCAGATGCAAATAAAATTTCATTTCATTTTATTTTTATTATATTGTATTATTATAATTATGATTATATTATTTTATTTTTATTATAATTTAATGCTTGATCCCTCTCTGCAGAGATAACCATTGTTAATTTTTACAATATATATCTTTCATTCTTTTTTCTCCCAAGTATGAATTAGGCTTAATGGAAGTTAGGCAACTTACTGACAGTCATTCTGTAAAAAGTGAAGCCATGACATAAAATAAGGAAGACTTACTCCAAAGCCTTTGTTCTCAAGCACTATGATTTACACTTTGCCTTATGGATCAAATCCTAGTCTTCGGAAATCCCGGAAGACATAGGATTATAGCAGTTGTTAGGTTTCTGGTGGCTTGGCAGTAGAGAATCCGCCTGCCAATGTGGGAGAGGTAGGCTCAGTCCCTGGGTCAGGAAGATCCATCGGAAAAGGAAATGGCAATCCACTCCAGTATGCTTGCCTGAAGAATCCCATGGACAGGGGGAGCCTGGTGGGCTACATTTCATGGAGTCATAAGGAGTCGGATATGACTTAGCGACAAAACAACAACAGCCATCAGCCAGAGGCCAAGTGCAGGAGGCTGACTTCTGTGAAACATTCTATTGAGCCTCGAGGGAACTGTTGTTCTTTAAAGGGTCTGTTTCTCTTAGTTTGGGGTTCCCTGGTGGTTCAGACAGTAAAAAATATGCCTGCAATGCAGGAGACCCAGGTTTGATCCCTGGGTCAGAAGATCCCCTGGAGAAGGGAATGGCTACCCACTCCAGTATTCTTGCCTGGAAATTCTATGGACAGAGGAC